>NW_017728886.1:48621784-48649966 GCF_001723895.1 Crocodylus porosus
AATGACTTTCATTTAAGTTATTAGGAAAATGTTACATTAAGTAAGCATATGACTTAACCTGAATGCTCCAGCCCAGCAGATATACTGGTTATCCTGATGAGTAGTTTGGAATGAAAGAATCGCAAGTTGTAAAATACTTGCAGAAGAAATGCCTCTTTTATTAAAATATAACTTTAAATATTTTTTAAAGATTATTGGCAACAAACTTTACATGTGATGTATGAAAAATGTGTGAATGTTTTCTGTGTTCCTTTATACAGGAGTCCAAGATCCCATTTCTCATGATTTCTGTGTTCTGTCTGCACATAATCTGTGTATCTCACTGTTTTGTCCACTTGCTTGTGCTGTAACCTTGTTGTAAGTACATAGTGAGTGGATTGCATTGAATCTCCAGTATGTTTCAGGAAATGGTGGCAACTAAGGAGATTTACATTAATCGGCACACATTTTTGCAAAATAATTACCTTTATGATTCTTTTCACGGTGTCTCTAATGGAGACTATCTGGGCAGATTTGATATAATTTATTTAGGCATATATGCTCCAGAGAAATGCTGGTACTAATCATTATTTTGGAAAATGTGAACCTTGCTTGTCCTCCAGTCATAATGACTAAGTAGGTTTTAATTTTCTGTAACTGTGCATGGTATGGTATCTTTATTGTGCAGTATATCAAACAATATTTGGAACCACTCATGCCCCCAAATGAAGACACAGCAATTCTGGTTTACAGTGGAGGAGGTGACTGCGGGAGGAAGGTACACCAGAGTGTTGTGCAGGCCCCATGCCAAGCATAAATTGGAGGCAGGCTTGGAGGTTATGTAACAAGGATCATGATTATGGCAATCTTAAAGCTGCCCCAAACACTGCAGAGACGGGAGAGATCCTCCTGATTAGTAGCTACCTTAGCGTTATGCTCCCCATTTGGTAATACCGACAGTAGTTTTTGTTTAACACTGAGCCAGTTTTGTTCCAGTTAAGGCTACCATAATTGTATAGCTTTAGAACAAGGGCATACAATGTAAGATATAGTAGGCTGCATATAATATAAAAACCTAATTTTAATGCAAGCTACAGAAAATAGTGCACCAGGGTTTGCATGGCTTTGTTCTATAAGGACATGAGCCTACAGGATCAAAAGAGAACGACATAGGCATAAAGATATTTTTGTTTCACTAAATATATCTGTTGTTTCATTTTTGTTTTAGTACAAGAAGTTTTGGTCCCTTGACATGGACATGCAAAACAGAGTCAGGATTTTTGTTTTGAATTGCTTCTCACATTGGAACTAGTTCATTGTCCATTGAAGTCGATTGAAAGGCTTCCAATAACATTGTTGGACAATGGATCACATCTTTTATCATGAAATTGATTTTGTTCCCTGAAAAAGCTTTTTATGAGTAGTGAATATTGCTGTTGTAATGGCATCTTGAGATCCTCATCAGGATCATGGCCCCCTTATGCTGGAGCTAATACAGAAGTAGGTTATCCCACACCTGCCTATTGTGAAGTTTATGCACCTTCACCTGAAGAATCTGATGCTAACCAATGTAAGATTTTAGGATACTTAACTAAGGCTTGCCTCATCTGATCCACTGTGGCATTTTGTAAAATAGAAAAAATGATAAGATTCTATTTTATTAGATTTATATGCTGCCTCCCCCCACCAAAAAAAAAAAAAAGCTCAGGATGATTTAAGCAGAATAAAATAGCAACAGAATAAATATTAAAATAAGAGTATACAACACAACAACATTCTCAAGTAAAAGACTCCCAAATTTAAAAGCAGTCTATCCTATTATGGTCCTCTGCCTCTGACCAAGGACAGTATTTCCCTACTTCCCAACTAACTTTGCTTCCCAATACCTCCATAAAAGATAACATTTGGGAAGGAGGCAGTTTTGTGCTCCATAGTTTGTAAAGGACTTGAAGAAGTTACAGGGGGTCCAGAGGTGGATGACAAAAATGATAAAAGAGATGGAAGGCAAGTCATACAAGGAAAGGTTCGAGGAAATACATTTGCAGCTTGAGGAAAAGGTGTTTAAGGAGAGACATGATAGCGGTCCTCAAATATCTGAAAGGGTATCAGAAAGAAGAGGGAAGAAACACCTTTTCTCCCCTTCTGCAGAGGGCAGAATGTGGAGAGATGCCTTTTAAGTTCAAGAAAGTAGGTTTAGACTGGATATCAAGAAAAACTTCTTCATTGTTTGAACAGTGAGGCAATGGCATAGACTGCCTAAGAAAGCTGTGGACTGTCCATTATTGGAGGTGTTCAACAAAAGGTTGGACCACTATGCCTATGCTCAACTATGGATATTTCTCAGGCTTTGGGGCTTTGCTGGTTGCCACGTCGTGCTGGGAAAGGTTTTTTTCCCTCTCCTGTTGCTACATGGGTTGCTGGCTGCAACCAAGGCTAAGGTTTTTGACTGGGGTGTGCCAGTGCTCTTAAACCTAGAGGTTTTTATAGAGGGCCCTGCTCCTCTGCTTGGGGTCAAACTGATCACCATATCTGAGGTCAGGAAGGAATTTTATCCCATGGTCATATTAGTATGAACCTTGAAGGTTTGTGCCTTCCTCTGCAGGGGGGGAATCCCTCTTTCTTCAGTGTTTTAAGTGTATTTTAAAAGCCCTTGCAGCTGGAGGATATTAGCCACCATTGTCCCCCTGCCTTACTTGTGGTAGATTAGGGTGTTATGTATTGTGCTTGCGTCAGGGTTGACTGTGTAATTTTACAAATGGGTTAGACTGTGGATTTGTATTAGAAGGAGGATCATCCATAGCAAAATCATCCATCAGGAGGTTGGATTAGATAACCTCTGAAGGTCCCTTTCCCTACCTTTTGATGATTCTATGAGAGAAGCAGCTAGGATGGAAAAAGTCAAGAATAAAATTGAAAGTGAAATTCCACATAGGGATATGTTGAAGAAGTATATATTGCACATCACTTTACAGTGTGCTCTTTATACTACCCAGTAGCCATACTTTATGCATGCAGTATGAAAGCAGTAGAATTGTATGTGGTATCCCAGAAGTCTTGTTTTCTGTGCACCATGCAGTGGCAAGTTCTATAATATAACCAGGAGTCCTTGAGCTTAACAGATGCATCAATTAACATCCTCCTCCTAAATTTTACAGCTATAATTTTAAGAGCCAGTCAGTAAAATATTTAAACAGTAATTTTTTGACTCTGTGTACATATAAGTGCTGAAAAAGAGAGGATTATCTCCTAAATGTAATGTAGCACAAGAAAGGCGAGTGTACAGGACCCTCAAGGAAAGAGAATAAGTTAAAACACTTCCAATAAATTTAACTTTATAATTCTATATATCACTTTCAGTGCTTTTAATTAATGAAGACTGAGAAATTGCCAGACCTTTTAGAGCAGTCTTTAAAGCAGAAGCACTGGTTTTGACCTTTCAGTTCCTGTGGGCTCAGCAAAAGATTGCTGATTAATGTCACATCTTAAACTGTGTCAGCTGAGCTGTTCATTTCCTGTTTTAATAAACAGCCCCATTTCTAATGCAGCAGAATTTGACGTGAAATATTCTTTATGTTTTCGATAGCCACTCAGTATTTATAATAGTGTCTGTATTAGTAGTTCAAAGCTTAGTAGATTCTAAACATAAATGTGTTTAAACATTTTACTGTTTGGTTTTAATGGCCAAATCAGGATACCTGCTGTCAAGTCACTATGTTGTTTGAAACTTATTGTAGGATACCCAACACACATACTTTGACAGAATCAAGTGTTAAAGATGCAAGGCATATAAGAAATTTTTAAAAATCCTTTTTCAGGAAGCTTATTTAGTATTTTAAGTAATCATAAATATTAATATTTTAATGCCGTAATTTATTGTAATAATCAGATAGGGTAAGATCTATGAGGCAGGGGATCAATTTCAGTCTCATGTGGCAGAATACTCCTCTGAATGGGAGACAATAAAGAAATATGACCTGAACTGAATAAAATTGAGATACACAAGTAATTAATAAAGCATGGAGTCTATTAGAAATAAGGTAGACTTCTGTAAATGTTTATATTCTCTGGGAGAGAGAGATATACGTATGGGAGAGACAGATGTACAAAATTTTAAAATTCAAGGTAAGAATTATATTCAATGTGTAAACAATTTGATGATTAATGAAGTACATTGCAGTAATATTGGAGAGTTAAACTTGCTGGAAATTTTCTATCCGTCCCTTCCCTAGCTAAGAATCTTTTCCTCTACAGATAGGACTGTCCTGCAAGAGATTTGATGTATTAGTGTCAGGACTTGCAATATATATTTAAATACTTGTTACAGTAGATTAATTAATGAAAACATCACAATTTAGAATTGTCACCACAGCTGTCACCATCATCTTTGTTCAACTCACAACTGATCCATATTGTCCTTGGAGTTGAAATAAATACAGGATGATCTGCTTGCCATTTCATTATATCATGCAAAAAATGAACAATGGACACTGACAGGCTTTCTAATGGATTGGTAAACTAGTTGGCCAAGTTCATGAAACCCTTACATTTAACTTCAAAGGCACTTCTCTGTGATAAACACAACAACTGTTCAGTTCCAAAATACAGGAATGTTTCAAGTATGCATGGGAAGAACCAAATTTATTTAGGCAAAAATCAGAATGGCATCTGGTTAGCAGAGTCCTGGGTTAAGCCACCTTTGTAATTCTGTATTGATCAATGCATTTCTTGATGGCAGACATTAACTTGTTTCTGCATAACTGTTTCTTTTAGCTTAGCACATGCTCTAATTGAGTTTAAAATATTGGATACTTTTGAAAAGGGAGGGAAAAAAGAAAAGAAAGAAGAATAGAAATGGTAGGGAATGAAAACAGGGTGCACAGAGACTTCACCCTGAATAGGAGGAGAATGAAAGGACTGTGCCATGTTGAAGGCGAGTAGTATAAGCAGAATACAAACAAGCACCCTGACATAAAAGTCAGGGGCACACAACCCTTGCCAGAATATGGGGCATGCAAAACCCTAGGGGACAGGGACATTGGAAAGAGAACATGTACATCCTCTGGGGAAAAATAGGATATATTCAGAGAGCAAAGGGAAAATAGAGAGGGGGGACAGTGGTAGAGGGCTCATGGCATGGAGGCTATATATGGCAGTGAAAGAGGAGGCTCTGCTGTATGAGGTAAACTTAGGCTATGGAAATAACAATGTGTATAGTCTTTTACTTTCTTTTGTTCAAATTGATGCATCAAATAGGGGAATATTCCAGTTATTTTATTTGTGATCTATGCCCTTGAACAGTTTAGTGCTGCTTTTGGTGGTCTCCCATTTTAATACCACCGTTTTGGGGGTTTCTGGTGCTTAAATAGCTAGAATCATTGCTCATGAGGATACAAGAAACTAAATAAATGTTATATATTAAACGATATGAGAAATAATAATAAAATCCCACCATGCTGACTCTGCCTCGAGAATAAAGTTAGATGGTGCAATGTAAAGCTTTGTTTCAACATCTGACAGACATGCTTTGCGTTCTAATACATAATGTCTGAAGACTGTGCTTGAAAGAGTGCCTTTTCCAAGCCACTTCCTATTTGTAGCAGAATAGAGCAGCTGATTTTTAGAGCAAAAACCTCCTCGGGGACTCAATTCAACAGTGCAAATTAAGCATTAAGCAAATATAGTATTGCACCTGCCAACTTCTTATCAACCAAACAGTAAACCAGATTGCTCAGAAATTGTGTGGATTTACAGTTTAAAATGATAAGTGGTAGGAAGTTTGCTTTATGGGGTCCAGTTCTGATGTCCCGCATATTTGTATGCATGCTAGTTTAAAAGAGTTATAAGTATAAATCTTTGGGCTCAACTATCCTTACATTTTTCTTGCAGTTCATGTATGTTTTCAAGGGGATACAAATACAATCTTTGGATGATACTTCTGTACTCAGGGCTGGAATAGATAGCCTTAGAATCTTGCACACAACTACCCAGAAAACTTGAAATTAGATTAATTCAAACCCCAAAAAGCAGCTATAATTCTCACTTAGCTAATGAAACAGTTACAGCTGCACTTCTCCCCTGCACTGTTAATAACTCCCTGGTGACTTTGCACATTTGCTATTTAGGGGGGGAAATTAAATATGAAATCATAAGGGCCAGATGTTGCTCTGTAGGAGTATTGGAGTCAAAGATGTATGCAGAATACATGTAGCACAATAGGCACCACACTTGCTGTGCCTTGCTGAAGACCTTCCTGATGCACACCTGAGGTTTTTCTGCAGTATTTAATGTCTATAGGAGAAGGGATCGGAGAGAGTAAAGGTGAAACTGCATGCTTCTCATTCAGCATCAGTAAATAGTGTGTATAGTGTTTTGAATACCTGATAAACGCTTAGTAAACTTAAAATATCAAAAATAAAAACATCTAGACAAAAACATAATTCATTTTTCCTTCTTTACATGCTATTTTTCCTTGTAGCAGCAGACATATAAAAATGTAAAGAGTAAAATCATACATCAGATGAAGAAAGAGCTGTATTCCACTATAAAAATAGTACTGTGGAAGCATCTCTCCATTACTCTAATACTGCAACTGCTTCAGTGCACAATACATCTGCCAGAGAAAGAGAGGTTCTAGCACAAAGCAGTGGCAGCTATCTGCCTTTTTCCTTGTGAGTGAAGAAAAAGGAGTTTTGACTTTCTTGTCAAAATCCTGCAAATGAACAGTAGGAAGGGCACCACACACCTTTGCTGGGTTATACTGAGCCAATAAAAATATGATTAATATGAAAATAAAAAACATATCCTTTTTTTTTCCTTTCCATGATTTCACACTTAGCCTATGAGGCTCTTGCATTGGTCATATGCGATATAGCATTTACCCATTTAGAAAGCAGCAAATAGAATAATTTTACACCCTCACTTACTACTGCAAACAGCATTCCTGCAGGCAAAGCAATATTGGGCTTCAATAGCTGTACAGTATGAAAGTTAGGTTGATGAGAGCACTAATGCTTGAAAAACTTTCATTTTTTACTCTGTGCAAAATGTCTTACCCAGTGACAACATTGGTGAGCACCATTTCACCAGGACTTTATGTTCTTAGGTTAGTGATGCTTCCCTTTCACCTTTTTTTCCATTTGTATTAGCACCCAGAGATCCTATTCAACTCACATTGGTGAACTCTGTTGTGCTTGTGTCTCTACAAGTGCATAGAGTTACTCAGTTCCAGCCTTTAACAGAATACAAGGAATGCAAAAGATGCTGACAGTTAAAAAAAAAAGCAATGTAATCTAAAAGCTGAAGCTAAATATTTTGTGTATCTTGCTAGTTTGAGGGGTGGAAGAGTTAAACATGTGTTTATATATTTATTATAGTTAGCTTGAAGGGCTCTTTGGGGATTCTTCAGGGATTCATATAAAGAATAGCTAGAGAGGGAAATGAAGAAATCAATGCCTGGGCTGCCTAGAAGGGCAGGCAGGGCCTGGTCAGGGGCTGTATGCTATTGTTGTTAGTGTGTGGGATCTGGGCTGTTGCCGGGAGGAGGGAGGGGTTGCTTACTGGCCCACAGCAGCTCCCCAGAACTGCCTATATGACATGTAGGTAAAAATAATTGCCCGCCACTGCCATAGTACATACGCCACATGTGGCACTGGCAGCCTCTGTATGTAGCATGAAACAGATCAGGGACAGGACAGACCACACACTTGCATATAGGGCAGGAAGCAGAAAGCAGAGCAGCAGATCAGGCAGGAGAAGGGGAACCAAGTGACACTCAGGCTGCTGCAAGGTTCATCGATGGCATGCCTGCTGAAACGGTTAGTCCCCACTCAGCTTAACTCGCATGCAAACTATAGATGCCCTGTTTTCACTAGTAATTACTATGTAGTAGCCAGTATAGTAAGAACAGGCTTATTATTCTAATTAAGATGTTCCCTATTAAGGGAAGAGAGCAAGGAAGTGCTGGAACAAATTTACACAAGAGGTTTTGGCATTTAAATTGGTATGAAGAAACTAGTAACAAAGTGCCAAAATAAGATGCAAAGATGTAATCTAAAAGTGTTTTAAATACATGTTTTCTGACTGCAATGTGGAAGTTCTCTTCCCATAATTCTGCTGCCTGAAGAGTCGAGCTTCATGTTTTCAAAGGGCTTTTTCCTTCCATTACTCTGAAGAGGAGCAACTGTTTTCTCCTTTGCTGTTGTTAAAAGTCTTTGTTAGTAACTTTGCTTCCCAATTCATTACTGCAGTCATGTTTTCCAAGCCTGGTATAGGAGATAAACCCTTTGCAAATGAAGACAGCATCCATTTTCCTTGCACCTCAGGCCACACAGAATTGATTGGGGTAATAAAATGACAGCACCTTGTAATATACTGACGGCTCTTTAATTTGAAAACTAGTTCCAGCCTGATTCAAAGCTTGTTTAAAGCTAATTTATGGCTTGCGTAATTTTCAGCTGGACCAAGGTAAAGGATGATGTATGAAAACTGATACGAAGTTAGTGTAATATATTCAAACCTGTCGTACTAAACTTGGGAACTGTGGGGTTTTTTGTTTGTTTGTTCTCATTTGTTTGTTTTTTAAGTAGCAGTACTAGGAAAATAATTTGCTTCACATAAATATCATTGTTTAAATTTCTCATCATCTTGTCTCAGATGTTACTTCATATGCTTTCTGTATATCTAAACAATGTAGCATATGTGTTCATTTATATTATGCTTTGAACAGTCTTCATTTTTTTGTTAAAATTAAAGGGCGTCTGCAACTTCGTTGTACAGCTAAACAGCTGCTGTGACTTAGACTGGGAGACGGTTATGGTATGTTTTCAAGTCATATTTGAAGTTGTCAGTTTTTTTAAATAAAATCTGTTTTGTTGTCCAGGGAAGAAAATTTTAGGTGCTCTATTTCAATTTTGTGTGTGCGCACACATGCCTACTCATAAAAAATGTATACACCTAAGTTATATGAAGTAAAATTTGGGGGCTTTTAAAACTTCTTTTTAACATTCATGAGCATATAGATGTATATATATGAAAGAAGTTTTACAAAATTCTGTACTCACGAATTTTAGAAATTATTTTGGAAAAAAATAGCTCCCAGATTTGGCCTACAACACTATTATGAAACAAGGAATGTTCTCTTTGATTGTATCTATTTTTTCCTCCTTAAATCTGTCACTTTTAGATGGTCCACCCACAATTCACATGTATTTTAGAAATCTGTTATTTCTGCATGCAATTCAAATGTATGTATGCACAGTAGAGAAGAAAATTAAAAGGAGCCATGTTGAAATGAACGCTGTCACATTAGAAAGCTAACATAAAATTGTGCCAAATATGAGAAATCTATGGGCTGTAATGACCTAATATTTTAATTTTTTCTGAGGGTTTTATATTAGAGGTTAAATAAAATAACCAAAAATGATTGACTCTTATCCAAAAACCATATAAGTATTTATCGACACTTTACACAAGAATCTTTGGCCAATTTTGGCCAGCTGTTGGTTTGTATTTTTCAAGGATTGAAATTGAAAGTTGTTTCATATTGCATCTTCTGTGTGACTGCCTATGGAAATTTGCTTTCAGTAGTCTTAATTTCAGCTACTGTCCTGTTAGTATTATTTTAATTTTCATGAGCACTACAGTCACATAAAAGCCCTAGAATGGAAAGTGGGACCATCATAGAAAATTAGGTTTGGCAGCAAGTCATCTAGTTCAGTGGTTCTCAACCTTTTTTGTACCAGGACCCATTTGTAAACATTGATGGCCAGTCCTGACCTAGTAAATAATTTAAGCAGCTAGCCTTATGTCAGCCTGCAAGGCAAAACCTATGGCTTCCCACATTTTTCTCCTTTAAAAGAGAAAATCAGTGATTCTTCTGTGGTTTTTCTGTGATTGTTCACAACCCTTTCATATATTCTTGCACCACACATGTTGAGAAATGCTGATCTAGTTCAATCTCCTGCTCTCTGGGTAGCTTGTTCCAATGCTTTACTACCTTCCTAGTGAGGAAGTTCTTCCTCATATCTAACCTAAACTTCCGTTGCTGCAACTTGAGACCATTGCCCCCTGTTCTGTTATCTAGCACTGGTGAGAACAGTCTACCTCAGCGGTTCTGAAGTGGGGGTACATGTTCCCCCAGAGGGCATGTGAGATATGTTTCATACATTTCTAACACATGGCAAAGGGCCTAAAAAATTCATTTCCCATTGAAAGGGGGTACATGGAGTCTCACTCTGAGACCAAGGGATACATCTACTGAAAAAGGTTCAGAGCTGCTGATCTAGCTCTATCCTCATTGTAGCCACCCTTCAAGAAGCTGAAGGCTGCTATTAAATCTCCTCTCAATCTTCTCTTCTCCAGACTAAATAAGCCCAGTTCCCTCAGCCTCTCCTCACAAGTCGTGTGTCCAGCCCCCTAAACATTTTCATTGTCCTCTGCTGGACTCTCTCCAGTTTGTCCACCTCCTTTCCACAGTGGGGAGACCCAAACCTGGACACAGCACTCCAGATGTGGCCTCACTAATAGAGGGGAAGAATCACTTCCCTCAGTCTGCTGCCAACACTCCTACTAATCTAACCCAGCATGCTGTTAGCCTTCATCGCAACAAGGACACACTTTTGGTTCATATCCAGCTCATTGTCCATTGTAACCCCCAGGTCCTTTACTTCAGAGCTGCTGCTTAGCTGGTCAGTCCCCAGTCTGTACCCATGCATGGGTTTGTTCCTTCCTAAGTGTAGGCCTTTACACTTTTTCTTACTTCATGAGATTTCTTTTGGTTAATCCTCCAATTTGTCTAAGTATCTGTGAACCCTAGCCCTACCCACTAGTGTATCTACTACTCCCCCCAGCTTGATGTCATCTGCAGACTTGCTGAGGGTGCTTTCCATCCCATCTTCCAGATCGTTGGTAGTAATCTTCTGTACGTGTACATTGAATGGTCCCCTGTATATCAAAGAGAGCAGTCGCACCAATCTTGTTGTCTGGGGAGGCTTGTAGCAAGGTCAGATTATTGCAGTAGTTCTGTATTTTTAACTTGGGCACTGTTAATATTACCCCTTGTTTGTTTTCAAAGTGAAATTACCAAGTAGCCACAAATTGTGTACATGTGGCATTCACATTCCTGTAAAAGTGACTATTTTTTCAGTAAACTGGAAGCTCTGCTTCTTTAACAGTGATTTCTCCTTATAATTTATTCATTAATTTAATAAATACTGTGGTCCATTAGGAAGATATATTATGGCTTCAGAATGCAGATATATGGCCCTCCATATGTTGGTCAGAAAATTAAATGGTACTTAATGAAACAAGAAGGCTTAAACAACAAAATGGGTATGTATAAAATAATTTGCATGATAAAGGCTTGCAAATAGTTGTACAGTTCTGGGGGAGGGGGTGTTTTTGTTTGTTTTTCTACCCTTCAAAGGATACAGATGAAAACTACCTTGGTACCATCTAAAAATTAGCAAGTTAGTTTCCCTGCAGCTTTAGAACCCTGGAATTCATCCCCTGCAGGGCTGAGGGACAAGTACCTTTATAAGAGGTTCTTATATTGCTATAAACTCTTAATAATCCCTCTTGGCAAACAGTGGACAAACACAATAGGAATTTAGAAAAATGAAGGTTTCTTGTGTTAGAGTTTAACTGACAAGGCTGTCTCAGCTACAAGTTATGTCTCTACTATAGATAGTGTGATGAAAAGAAGTAACTAGGGCCTGTCTGCCTAAGAGAGGAAAATAACTTTTATATGCATATTTTCTGAATGTATCTAACATTAGTTAGCTTGTGCAGAGGATGGGCCTGTATGTGTCCATCTCATTTCCATGCAAGTCAAAAGAAGTTCATTAACTAAAGTTGATACAGGAAGGGGTCCCAGTTGAAATGCAGGGGTTTTTTAGAGGTTTGTTGTGGAGGTTACCTGACGGACATTCATGCACTACATACAGGACAATCATGTGCTTTAACTTCTCACTCACAATAACTACAGTCTAGTTAAGAGTTTTATTGCTGGCTCTGTATTTAGTCTTCATGATACTGGAGCTTTTGGAAAGAGAAGTTTTGCAAAATTAATCTGGAGTATTGTGGCTATCAAAAGTAAGAAAAGGAGATAAGAAATTTCGTGATAGAAATTCTGCATTTTGCCATCTTTTCAATAGAAGGGTTTTTTTAAGGTCAAATAGTTATGATTCTGATACAACACTTTCAGATTTATTTTCACACTTGGGCTTTGGCAACCATGAGGCGTATCACCCCAAAATTCGGACTAGAGCTATTGCTTAGTCCTATTGTAGCTTAACACTGGTGAGAAGCCCTGATGAAAGGTTTCTGCACCTTTTGACATTTTTACTATTGTGTCAGGTAAACATTAACAGGAGCAGTAATCCCACATGATAATTTGCATTATATATGAGTAAACCAGCTAACCTAAAGGAGTCAGCATGAGCACAGTATGAACTGCTACATTCTGGCATCATAGGACAGTCGGGATTTTGTGACAGAATTGTAGGAATTTCTGTCACTCTTACGTGACTGTTTCTTGTCCCTATCTCTTTCCACTAGTCAGGGAAGTTATTCTGTTGTGCTACGGAAGCAAGAAAAGAAAAACAAACTGTGCTGTAGATACTTATCTTTTTAGTTTGTTCATTTTTAGAGTATTTTGGCTATGCTGCTACTGAAACTCCTCAAGCAGTTGAGTGCAGTAGGTAGAGATAACACTGCTTTTATGTGAATCACAAAAATCCTTGAACTGGAAGGGCTTCTGTCACGGTATTGTAATTATTAAACTCAGAGGCCTGCATTCTTTACGTGAATTCAACAGACATATTAAATTATTTTATCTTCCAATCCCAAAGAAATCCTTCAGGCTGTCCAACCACATAACATGTCTTCTATTCATTCCTTCTCACCTAATTATTCATTGGTCCTCCTTAGGCTTCCCCATGGTGCAGTGTGCTGGTCTTGTTACTCTAACCAGGGCACTAAAATCAATTTGAAATTAACTGATGTAAACTTACCAAAATAGTACTAAATTCAGTTTTTCTTTTGTCTTCCGTTTGCTAGCAATAAGGATCTGAATAGTGTTACCCAACTATTTGAAGAGAAACAAAAGGAACAACAACAAAGGAAATGATCCTTAGAGTAGTTGCAACATATAAATGGCCCAATTGGAAGCATAACAATGGAACAGTTATGAACAAAAATATGGATGGAATTCAGAGCCTCAGACCCTTTACTCTTTGTCTTTTGAATAAATAGGCAAAAGCAAACATATAAATAGCAAACACTTTATTTTATAAACCTAAAACTTGAATTTTTTTTGAGGTCATTATATTAGAGAAACTTAATAACAAGCTTTTCAGCTTGGAAGTTTCCAAGAGTACACTGTTTGATTTCCTTGACTCTAGAGAAAAGGAAAGTGATACATCAAAAACATGTATTCTGCATTCTGTATAAAAACATCTAAAATAACTTTTGTAATGAGCATTACAACAAGTTTGCGGTAGGGTTAGCACAGATTAACAGATTGGTTCCATATTGTCAAACACTGAAGTGTAGTTATCAAGCCCACAATAATCGAGAAGTGTTATTTGTATGCCTTTAATTTTGGGCCATCTATTGTAATTTTGACCAAGCTAATATAAACAACTCCAGTGAAGGATCAACATAAAGTAATTTAGAACGTAAAATACAAACTGCCTAAGAGTTACGCCCCTCATGTGATATTATTTTGCTGTAGTGTTAGACCTGCCAACAGATTCAGGAAAAGCTTTACCCAGATTCTAGACTAGCTGATTGTACAATGAGCCACAAAATAGATTTACATCTATTTGCATACCATAAATTATATTGTAAAGAAAACTGTTGAATTGATTGTACATTTGAAAGCATTAATTGAAAATGAAAGGGAGAATGAAATGGGCAAAATTCTGTTTTTAAGTATCCCTGAGTTTGCAAGTATGCATTGAACCATATGTGAACCTCGTATAATTTAGTAAAGTTACAAAGAACCTAAGTTCATCTATAGGGAGTGCCATACTGGGTCAGTATCCTGTCTCAGTGGTAGAAGTGGATGCTATAGAGGGAGAGCATTAAATTGGATCTCTCTAGGGTGACCTATCCACTGTTCCCTGACATCTACCTTTTACTGGGTTAGAGGTGCCAGAAGAAACATTTCCAACTCCAGTTGTTTTCAATGGAGTGAATTTTATAGTAGGATTTGTTTGTTTGTTTGTTTGTTTTGCTGTGAAGTGGCATGCAGGACAAATTTAACATGTATGCTGAGAGTATGTAGCAGGGAAAAGTACCAAACAAAACTGTGAGGCATGGAGAAGATGGGTCAAGCCCGTTATATTTTACACTTACCTAGTAATACTGTTCTTGCTACAGTACTTTCTTCTCCTAAGTTTTAAATTAATTTGCATGTATAAAATAGTTTAAATCCGTCCAAATGATACTGTTTTGTCACAAAACATCAGTTTAAGACTAACCCTAACCCTATGTGCAGCTCTAGCTCTCACTGTGAATCGCCTTGCATCTGAATTTGTGCTAAATACCAATGATATTTTGACACACAAAGTTGACCCATAAAATTGGGTTGTATTCTTTCTTTAATATTATTTGCTGACTTAAATACTTACTACTAGTAGTATATTAATCTGTGTTTAATGTCTAATGTAATTGATTTTAAAATAATAGAAGAACATAGATTGCTAGCAGTAAATTTTCTGTATATATAAGGCTCCAAATATATGGCATACATATACTTTACATGAAGTTCTGTATCTTCTGGTATCTTCCCCCACATTCCTAATCCACAGAATAACTGTTACTTATTTGTGTTTCCAAGGGGTAGTTACAAGATAGAAGACACCAGAGTTGAGGATAACCTTCAGAGAATATGTAAATATCCTAGATGTGAGAGTATATGATACTAACAGGTACAAAGAACATGTGTGATAATATTAGGGCAGTCACGTAAATAAGATGTGAGACGAGAATATTAGCTGTCAGTTCTTACAAAGGAAGCTAGAAGTCAGGGTTCTGACAAATACTAAAGTCTTGAACAGACAGCAAACAGGCATGTAACCAACATCAAATGAACCGCCCCCCTCTCATTCTCACCCCCATCCCACTTCACTTCATATACAAAGATGTCTTTTATAGGTCCCTCCATTTCTGGAAAAGCTTTACAGTCCTAGGCCTATTTTATTTTTTTTTAATTATGATTATTCCTTGGGTAGACTTTCCTCCAGAAGATTAACCACTAGGGCAATTTAACCTGCCATCCAATTTTATTTTTTTTACTTTTACAAAAAAAGCACTAAGATCATTTCTGTCATTTTCCAATGCACCATTTGGAAATACATTTGGATGTACATTCTCTGCTAAGCAGAAATACCTGTCAGATTTTGTTTGCTGCCTTATAATTATTGAAGCCTAACCGTTAAAGTAATACCGAGCTTATTATCCCCAGGTCTCAGATCTTAGAATCATCAAATCATAGAAAATGGGGGTTGGCTGGGACCTCAGGAGGTTATCTAGTCCAGCCCCCTGCCCAAAGCAGGGCCAGCCCCAACTAAATCATCCCAGCCAAAGCTTTGTCTAGCTGGGTCTTAAAAACCTTCAAAGATGGAGATTTTGAAACCTCTCTGTTCACTCACAGCTGGTTGCAGCATTGTGCCCTTACTTATTCATATTTGAAGAAAGTTCTTTTCCCTTTGCTAAATTTGGAAACTAAGGCATAATACTTAGCGCTTGTAGGGTACTTTACATTTTCAAATACTACGTAAAAATTTATTGATTCTCACAATACCACTGTGAGGAGAGTATGCAGTTATCCCCAAATTGAAGGTGGAAAAATTGAAACAGAGGTTATGTGGCTTGCCCAGGACAAAAATTTTTTTTTTTGAACTGTGGAGTTCTTGGCTGTTGTGCCTGTGCTTATACCACGGTCCCCCGAAGTCTATTTGATGGAGTACCGCTGCAATACACTGCTGAGGGGTCTATTTGTCTCTGTTGCCCTCAGGATTCCGAACCGTCAAATGAGGTGGTAGCAGAGGCCCCAGGTAAAGTGGTACCCTCTACCTCAAGAAGTAGCTCTGAAGAGCTGGTATCGGTGGCACAGAAACATCCAGAAGAGGTAGGACCTTCTGTGTCTATTTTATTCCAAACGTAACTGTTGAGAATTTAGATTTGCCGCAATTTTTCACTCCTGGTCTTGTTTTAGCTACAAAAAAACTTTATTAAAAATAGAGTGCAGACCAGCCCTTCTACAACAATCCCGTTGCAATTTCTAGGGCCTCAAGTATCACTGCCTAGAGCTAAGGCTGTTTGCTCTGCTGTCATTAGTTGAGAATCTCATAGTAAGTGGCTGGAATTTCCAGTAATCTTAGAAAATATTTGTGTTCATTCCTTCTAATACATCCATAACAAGAGCTTATTCAGGCTGTGAAACAGTTAAATCCTATAGAACTAAAATTATTAGAAAGTTGTGTTTATTTATTTATTTTAGGGGGGGGGTTTCTTTGTTTTAGGCCTTTTGGTGTAAGGCTATTGCCAAAATTCTTAGATTTTGACTACATTGGCCATGATTTCAAAGAACTTCCCTCTCATTTTTAAAGAAAGCTACCAGGAAACGGAATTTAAATGTATCTAGCTACTGCAGATGCCTTCATTTGAGCACCAGGAGTTACTTACCTGGTCTAATCATACGGCCAAATTCCACGTTGCTATGACAAAAATTTGGTTCCCTGTTCCTAAAAGTCCATTCAGTATTGGCTACTACATTATTAATCAAATGCCACTGTTTGTGTTTCCCTATAATAGAAAAAAATGTTGGAAGAATTCTTTTAAAATGTCATGATTGCATGACTGACAATTTATACTTCTCCTGTCTCTTGATATGAGAATGTATTTGCATGATAAAAATATAAGTGTTAAAAATGTCATAAAAGAAGACTGAGCTAAACCCACCATACTGCTAAGAGGTCAGCATCCAATTTCATCCAGTAAGTTTCAGGTCATGAGTTTATTCCAAAGTAAAGCTTAAGATGCATTCTGTTAACCCATGAAACGTACCTATTTCATAGCTAAGGGGTGGTTAGCTGTGTTAGTCTGAAGCCAGGCAGAAGGTAGGACAGAGAGGTACCTTAAAGACTAATTGGTTCACAGGGGCGTAGGAGAGAGAGAAACCTGTAAAATCAAAACCTCTTTCATATTGTGGAAGCATCTTTTCAGGGGACAATCCTCTCCCCCAACCCCAAGAGTCAAAATGTCTGCTTAGAACAGGAATTGTTGGTTTCTGAGAAATAGCCCTGATACTTCTACTTCACTCTCCCCTGGCTTATGCCAATTTTATATATTCTTCTTTTTATGACAGACCTATCAGAAAATGTTTCTAGATGAATTGGACATTATATTAAAACCTATCTAGTCCTTTTTGACAGTTCCTCTAATTTCAGTTCTATTCATAGAAAAGGACATTAACTCTTTGCTGTTAAAAATATTCTTTATTAACTTCTAGAATTTCCTCTCTCCTCTGATTCTATATCTTGTTTCTATATCTAGTGAGAAAGGATAGAGTCCTCTCCATAGGCAGGTCAAAAATATTACAAAATAATGCAGATTAGTACTAATAACAATTCAATACATCTTGAATGCAAGAAGGAGATTCTTGGAAAGAAGGGAATTTGAATGACTAAGAATTTGCCCTCAAGAAAGTCTGTTAAAGTAGTTTTTGAAGGAATAACACTTTCTCCAAAAATGGTGACTAGTGTAGATAAGAATAGAGAGTTCTATGTCTGGATTTACGTGGGATATTTGATGTAGGACCCTTCACTGTAAGAAGAGGACCAATAGTATTTTTCCAAATTTATAGATGGTACCAGTATATTGGCAAATCACTATGATGAGGAATTAGGTTAAGCTACACATGGATGGCCAATGTTTTAACTTCTTAAATTCTCCTTTCAGTCAATTTTCAAACTGCAGCCCTATGCTTTTACTCGGTCTGTGTGTAAAATTAAACCAGCTAACACTTGGATTGACCTGTATTAGTTTACTAATAACTAGTTAATACCATAATTTGTATCCCATGTGAATTTGTTGTTGATGAGAGAGCCATTGTTCAGAAATGCATATAACAATGAAAGCTGAAGGAATGCAGAAGTTAAATGGGTAGTAGAGTGAAAGACTCGAAACTGCAAAGCATTCTAAAAGGAAGTCTGAATGAAATCAGTGGTGAAAACAGATTTCAGTTTTGGCTACAGAAGACCAGTTCATAGTGAAGATGCTTTGAAATATCCTAATAACTACATATTAGTGACCATAAACTAAAATTTTACCCTGACAGTGATGTTTCTTTATCTAAGATACATGGATACAAATGTAATGCTCTTGGGAGTTGTCTGAAGTTTGCCACTTTTTTTTCTGTTGATGATATTTGTGGGTTTTTTGGCCAGTCATCGTAGGTCATTCTGTTTGGCTTTGTTCTTGCTAATATAAGTAGCATATAATAAGAAATAAATTTGTAGCTTTCACTTCTCTCTGTGTGTATGAAAATTTCATCCTAGATGAATGGGAGGATCAGAGGGACTCTCCCTGTCACCACAGCCTTCTCTCTTTAACCTGGTTTAAGGGAGGTTAATACCAGGTTTAATAACTGGTTTCAAATTAGATTATAATCTGTATGTCATAGGACCATCTCTACCTATGTGACTACTGCACATGGAGTATAGAGAGCTCTGAATTTTGTTTCGGGATTTAGACACATAATTAGAATAAAATCTTTTATTTGGTGTTTTTGCCTGGTTGTCATAGGTCATGAAAGACCGGAGGAAGTGTTATAGATTAGTGTAGATGAGTTATAGAAACCCAGCAGGTGAAGAAAAATAATTGTATCATATTTTAAGATAGAAGGAAATTTGAAACTTTATTGAGCAACTATGCATTCCTTATTTAAACAAAATGATAAATGATTGTACTGGTATACCATGTCACTCTCAAAATCCACGTTAAACTCATTTTTTTCTTCTTATAATGGGGATTTTCTAGGGTGATGATTGTACAAGTTTCTATTAGAACACCACCATATTAGGCTATGTAGGCACATCTACACAAGACATTTACTGCAGAGCTGACTAATTAACTCCACAGTAAGATGGCAGCACCTACATGTGCAGTGATATTAGGGGTGTGCGAAATGCGCTGTATTTGATTCGGATTAAGCCCGAATCAGGGACGGTGATTAAATTTGTTGATTTGGATCACTGTCCCCAATTCAATTCGGCCAAATCCAAATCTGAAGATTCGATGCTGATTCAGAGAATTAGCAATCCAGCCATAGATACAGCTTTAAATATTTTTTCTATGTACCTCAAAGTACCAGGGATGGGTCATGAATGCTGTGATGATGGGGCAGATGGAGCATTCCACAGTTGTGCGGGGGGGGGGGTCCCCACATGCCTGGCAGCAGACCCAAAGTGGACTGGGGGCCCCAACATGCTCCCCAGTGGCTCTGGAAGTGCTTCTGGTCCACTTCTGGGTCTGCTGCTGAGCGTGCTGGGGAGCCCCCCGCACTCCCATTGGACACTCTCTCTACCCCACCATCTCGGCGTTCGCGAGCCACCTGGTACCTTGCAATATGTAGAAAAAACATTTAAAGCTGTGTCTATGTCCAAGTTGTCGAATCTCTCCAGATTGATTCAGAGAGTTCCGATTCGATTCAGAGAGATTAATGGGTCTCCTGATTTGATTCAGATTCAGAGATTTGGCCACCAAATTGGGCTGACTCTCCACCAAATCAAATCAGGGACCAAAGCTTCGCACAGCCCTATTGTTTACTCCGCTGCAGCACACGTGTAGACACTGACGGGGCAGGCTGGGCACAAGGGTGCTTCAGTGAAGAGGCTGCCCCACGCTGAAGCACCCTTGTACCCCATGTGTAAACATGCCCCATGTTTGCTGACTATGAACTTGGAACTGAACTGCATGAGCCGCATGTGGTGAAATTTCCCCTCAAGTCTGCATGACAGTTTTCTTATTTTTATTTTAACAATTATAGATCAGTTGCTTTTGAGTGAAAAGAAAGTAAGGAAATACTTTTCCTATTATCAGAAATAATTGTGACTACCCCACAGTCCAGTGGCTGTGGTTTGACTGGCAAAATTTTGTATGGGAATAGTCTTTTGGAGCAATATGGCCTCTTTTTAGGCTTTGTTTTAAGAATTATTCTGTTGAAGTAGCTGAGGGTTGAAAAAGGTTTTGTTTTGGAAATAACCTGCACAGGGTGCTTACAGAGGTGGGGGGGGAAAACAGCACATGTGCTGCGACAGGCACAGCACATGCGTCAGTTTGACACAGCTCTCCCATCACCTACATAGCTTGTATGTTTCAGCAGGGCTTTTTGGCACTTTTGTCTATAACAGCAGCACATCTCAGAAAAGCCATATTAAACATTGTATTCTTTAAATAAAAGTAAGGTAGAAATGCACATTATTTTTACCAACTTTTCATATCAAGTTAATCATGTTTTACTAGTGTGGGCCCACAAGCTTTTCCTCTTGCATGAATGTTTTACAAGTTCTTTATTTATGCATAAAAATAATATATATTAGCTCATAACTTTTAATTCTGATGAAAAAGTATGTTTTTGAGCCTTTAGGTAAACTATAAATGATGACATTGTAGCGGTCAAGTTTGAAAATTCTTTAACTCTGTTTTGCTTTCTAAGTACAGTGGTAAAACTACCAAAGCTGTGCAAAATATCAAGATACTGAGCTAAGAAGAGCTTAAAATAGGTATCCATTAATCTGTTTCTGAATTATTAGGCGTTTACTGCTTGCGGCGTATCTGGATAAAGTGCAGACTTTTTTCTATCAGCTGTAGTATAGTGTTCTGCTTTTTGGGGAAAAATGTGTCTTGTACTTAAGTCAACTGCTATTCATCATAAGTACTCTACGGGCAGCTTAAAAGGATTGTGGATATTGGCAAGCATCTTGCTAGGCATTCAAATCAATGCATTAGTTTTTAAAAGGACTAATGGAGCCTTCTGTATTATTTCAAATGTGAGCAAAGGGAATGTCCCTTCATTTTTGTGACCATAATTGGCAGCTGACATTTTCTTTTGCTTTTCAATACTCTTCACTCTATATTCTTTAAATAAAACATTGTTTTGCAAATCTTCCTGCCTCTTTTGAGATTCAGTAAGACTGAAAAATGTGTATTAAAAGTGCCTTCTAACAAGGCAAACCCATAAACATAATCAGCAGAGTCTCCATTCTAATCTTACTGTATTGTAAAGAACAGGGGCTTTTGCTTTTAAAAAAAGTATAACGTGCCATATTCATGAACAAATTGAAGCAAAACGATTCTGTGACTAAGACTATAGCAATGCCCTCCCAGTGCTTTCTTCATCCATAACTATTAAATAACTAGATTACCTTGATAAACATATACCAATCTGAAGGTAATTTAGGGCTGGGTAGAATAAACAATGGTGATGGTCAAAAATGATTCACACACCCAGGGAGATGCAAGAAAATACTTAATAGTGAACATAACGCCATGCCTCTTGCTCTGATGAAGAGACGTAAAGCTTTCATGTTTCTAACTTCAAAGAGAGTACAATATTTTTTTTCTGTTTCCTGGAGCTGCCAGCTTTAAACACCTCTAAGAGAAGAATTATGGCAGACTGTTGTTGACATTTCAGCTATAAAATTGTGGATATTTCCTAGATGAAGTTAATTGAAAACAGTTATCCATATAGTAAGGCTTCACCTACATGTTTTTCTTTTGCATCATATTTTTGTTGTCCTCTTTCTTTTTTTGGATCCTGCCCTACTTTGAAAAGTATTTGTACAGTTCCATGTTGATTGTAGACTCCGGTCTATGATCTCCCAGTGATTTCATATGAAATTTCTTCGGTCTGTGATTTTTTTTTAAATGCCAGCTCCCCAGAAAATCGATCTGAAAGTCAAGTTGTGTTCTTTCCTTCTTATTTTTCATCACTAACAGTATAATTTTGCAAGCCAAATTGTACCCGCACAATTCACAGTTTCTGATGTTATCTTAGTCACAATTCTAATTTTATCCCATGTGGCCCAGTAAAACCTATCCTGTGCAAAAAACTGTTCCAAAGACCTATGAATGAGTTGTTTTTACCATTATTAAAGAATATATGTTGTGTTATTTTTGTAATACTACGTACTGCAGTAAACTGGCTACTGTGTTTGTTTACTGTGGCTTTTTGTTATATTAAAGTGGGGATCTGGTTGTCACAAAGTTATAGTGCTGGCAGCCAAAGAAGATTTGCCCTTAAGTCAAAATTTAAAGACCTAAGGCTTTGGGACAGAAACAAATATGCCTTGAACATCTATGATGACTATGAAAATTGGTGTTTTCAGTGTACACCACATAGTAAGAATAGTAAAATACAATATGTAGCTATAGGATTTAGAGAAGGAAAGGCATGTTAGATCATGTATGTTATCTCCCTAGAAGTGCAGGATTATTTCCATTAAAAATTCTAGTGTTTTATCTACTCTGGTTTTAAAAGTTCTAAGCAACGTGGGAGTCTTTTCCTCTGGTTCTGTGCTCTGTTCACCAGCTTCCTATGGAACATTGTTGTTATAGTCTTTCTTTTTTCATTCATGACCAGTTGTAACAGAGAGCCAGTCTGTGATGGCCATGCATTTGAAATAATCTTCTGAGAATATAGACAGTTCAGAAGATTCATACCAAACTGTGTTTTAATCTGAAAGTTACTTGTAGTCAAGCTGTACATCTCAGGTTGCAAGGCCAGATGAACTGTGTCCTGAGTTAACACCCAAGTTATTCACCTGTCTAGAAATAAGTATAGTGCCTTGTCTCTTTAATATAAGTATTTCTTGTAATCTGATTACTGTTTCCCATTAATCATTTTTAGTTGTCATGAGAGACAGTAAGCTGTAAGCTATATTAAATATTAGTGACAGCATAAATGTTATTTCTGTTTTCTTGATTTTTTAAAATGCTTATAAGTAATAAATAAGATATTAACAAAAATAAGAGTATTATATTTTGTATATTGAGTATTTTCATAAAGCACAACTGGAATGTACAGTAGTTTGGAATATGCATCACCTGAAAATAATTTAAGCATTCCTATTTTCATCTGAATCTATTAAAATGGTTATATTCTAGATAATCTCTTTAATAACAAAAACATAAAGGTCAGAAGAAATGGTTACAGAAATGTTGCCATACAATGTTGCTTTTGAAGGTAATTTATTATGTATGTTTAAGCTGTAAATAGTCTTACTGAGCCAAACCTCTTGAAAGAACATTATTAGTTTAAAAATGAATTAGCTCTGTGTAAAAAATTTTACAAATCCAAGACATTTGTCTTTATTTAACCTTTTCACAGACTCTGCCCTTCTTTAGAGTACATTCAGTCCTATATCATCCGTTACTTGGGAAGGTATTTAATACATGACTTGGCATCATTTGCATTATACAAGAAGATTAACTTTACAAGCTCTGCTATTAATCTGAGTAGCTCTACATATTGACCTATGAAAGAACATAATTAAGTTAGCTTAATTAAGTTAATTAATTGTCACACTCTGATGAACTTACTATTGAGAGGAAATTAAAGGCAAATAGAAATCGGCATTCATTGGTTTGAAATCATATTTTAAAGGATTTTAACAAAGATACATTATATTTAGATGACGAAAGTATCTATTGTGTAATAACCAAAGTACAAGCAATTAAAAATGTTAAAAGCTAAGAATCCCTGGAGTGACTTTATTGACTGATATTCAGACTCACTTCCCAAAGCAGATCTTGAAAAATACATGCTAGAAGTTCAGCAAATAAGAGAGTAATTTTTATAACCAAATAATTATATTTAAAAATTGATTCCATTTATTAACTAGAGAAGGATACCCCATGAGGAAATTTACAATCGGTACAGCCTGATTCCAGATTTATTTTTCTTGGGAAGAGTGAGAACAGGGGGACAGATGGAACCTAAACCCTGAAGTACACTGGTGCATTCCGGAGCAGGAGTATTTGGCTAAGCTTGGGAGAGAAAAGGTGAATTACGCTTCAGTTAAGGGAGGTAGCTACAAATACGTAGGGGGAAAATGTCTGAGTTTGTAGCAAGAATCCAGTAAATAAACATTCCACATGACTGGAACATCTTAGAGCGTGTTCCATCAGTCTTTATACATATGTATCGTACATGCAGCCATATGTATGCAGATTTGGTTGTACATCAGTGTCACCACTGAAAACATTCTGTTCTTACCAGACGTAATTAATCAAAATATATAATAGAAAAATGGAGATGTGTGCTAATATATGCCCGCTATGTTGCCAAGTGAGCATTTCCTGGATCAGTAATTTTACCCATTTCAGCAGTTTCAGTTTTCAATTAATTGCTTGTCTGGGTAATGTTTATTTCTTTTTTTTTATATGTGGGGTTTTTTTTTTAGTATATGAGTATTTTGGGTTAAATCATAGGAGCTATCATTTTACTCTGTCCTACTATTGTTAAAATAGTTATTTGTATCCAAGTAAACACAATGGAAACCTTGAGGTTTTAGATAAAAGGGTGCCTGTAGACATGTGGGGATACTGCTCCAATACACTGTAATTACACCGTGGTGGATAAGACTAAATAGAGTCTGCTGGAGTGTGCTAATTAGCTCGCTCCAGCAGCCTCTGCATCTCATGTATTCAGCATCTCTGCACTTCAAAATGGTAGTGGGGGCACTTTAACTAAAGCTTGTTGAAGTTAAAGTGCCCCTGCCACCATTTTGAAGCCTGGATGTTGAATACACGAGAAGCTGCGGGCATCTTTATGAGCACAGCTCTCGGAGCCACTCTAATTAATTAAAGCACTCCCCTTACCCCCACCCCTGGAGCACATGTAAAGATGCACTATGATATGTGTTCTAGATAACAATGAGGAGTTAAGTATCTATACACTCATTTTAGTATGTCACAGTGACACCACTAAAACCAGTAAAATTACAATATGAAACCAGATTTGTTCAGAAGTATAGGCCTTGTAAACAAAATATGTTTACAAATAACCAGGAAAACCACTCTTCAAGGAAGAAGAAAATACTTTTCTATTCCTGCATACTACTGTTTCTGTTTTATTAGCATATTCAACCTGACATTCTGATATAAGTGTACAGTTTTTTAAAAGTCAAAATTATCATGTAATTAAAAAATTTTCATTTTCTTCTTTTTTTTTCCCTTTCAGACAACTATCCATGCCACATTCTCTATTATAACACACTTTGATTTCAAACAGATGGCCTGGTTTATGTTTTGCTTCCTTTTCAGGCAAAAGGTATATCTGGAGCCTGTGTTCAAAAGCTAACGTCCATATTTTAGTCTAATTTTTAAATGTTGTTTTTTGGTCTTCTCACTTATCTGGCATATTTGAATTAAAAAAATTTAATCACATAAGTTCTTTGTCACTATACCCCAGTATGACAAAGACTTTCTATTTTATGGTGGGATCAGAGCCATGGTCCATTTTTATAGACAATATATAATCTCAACAGATTTAGTTTTATTTTCAATGTCATACAGTGCAAATATGTTGTAAGTGCGTTTAAATCATTATAGTACAGGTGTCAAACAATGGAGCTAAAGTATTATTGAAAATTTCAATGTCATCTTTTAAGTTAGTGGAGACGAGAAGAGGTCAGTCAGTAGTCATTAATAATATACGTTATATAGATTTCCTCTCCCCCCAAGTGTGTCAGGATTATCTCTGAACTGCAACACAGTCTCTACACTATCACAAGGCTGTTTATGTGAATTTAAAATGCTGATGCTTTCAAATAAACTATTTAACCAGCCCTGAATGATCCATAATACGAAAATCCTTTAAAAGAATAACATCACTTAGGCAGATATGTATGTTGTTTATGTGAATAGCCGTCTTTGTCATGAAAAATCCTTTTATTATTCAGAAAATCATAATTGTAATTAAGTTTAGCAGCAAAAATATGTACATCTTCTGAGGACTCGCTTCTAGACTTCCCTGTGTTTCCCCCCTTTTTAGTCCACTTCAGATGCAGAATATTTTTAAATACATATTTTTCTATTTTGTTTTCTCTTTAAGATTTTACTTAAATATTTAATTTTTCAACATTTCTGCTTCCCTTGTAATTACGTATTGTGACTGTATCTTTCACTCTATTTAAAAATGTGAAACATCATTGTCATAGCAGACTTCAGTGAGACTTTGAAGGAATATAATAAATGTTAATATCGTCAAATAAATGAAATACCTAAGGGTCAGTTCTCAGGTCTTTAATCAGGTAAAACTGTTAAAGTCAATGAAGTCAGCACAGAGGCCTATATACAATGTGGAGAATATCAAGATAACATTCTGCCAAGATATGTCACCAGTCAATGTGTCCCCTTATCTTGGACTTCATGATTTTGTTGGATAAGAGCAGCCCAACCTGCAAACCAAAAAACCTTTCTGGTTTTTCTCTCCAGTACAAAAGGTGACTGACTGTTCTGAGGGCACATCTCAAGCAGTGGGAATGAATGTCTCTCTTTAGCTTATAATTCATTCTTCACCACACCACCATCTTCCACAGTGGGAGATTGCTTGGTGTTTAACTTCCACAAGAGCAAGTCACTACTTAACTTTTTCTTGGTTAAGCTTCTGAAGATTGTGCTCCTGAAGATATATTTGCCAGTTCTTTGATCTTTCTCCTTTCCTTTCTCTGAAACCGCTCCAATTTTTTAAAGTCCTGGAATTATGGATCCTCAACACAGTATTCCAGTAGTGGCAGTATAGGGGTGGTTTATAAGGACAGGGACATTCATGACCTTGTATCCAAGCCAATATGTGGGATTGAAGGTTACTATCACTGACATTAAAAAGGGCCCTGATGAGGTCTTGCTCAAGTCAACCAGACAGCGGCTTGAAATTTTCAGTTAAGCAGTTTCCTTCAGTCTGTATTAAACAGAAAGTGGCAGCTACACAGTGCGAGAGAGAGAGAGGAGAGGAAAAAGAAGCATCCAGGGAACTAAACATATATGAGTTTTATATTCTCTAACCCAACTCTGGTTCTGACTTTTTCTGTGCTCTTGATCAAGTCACTTGACACTTCTGTCTGACATTTCATCTGTAATATAGAGATAATATCCACTTTATAAGGGTGTTGAAGTGATTGATAGTAAAATGCTGTAGAAATTTTGTTAGATGTGCAATGAGAGAGGCATGAAAGGCAGGTGGGAACAAAGAGGGGAGAGAAACTAAGCTTTCACTAGTGAGTGAGGAAATTAAGGTATGAGTCTCTTGACAATTTAAGATTTTGCTTTGAAAAGCATTCCTAGTGGTTGGAAAATAATTTTCCAAATGGGAACAAAGTAAACTGATTCAGTGTTGTCTTCCAGAGATTGTTGGCAACCCTAGAGCCTCGGTTACTCATATTTTAGCTAGGCAGCAGCAGAATAAAAATAGCCAGACATTTTTTAAGATCTTCATGCTGCTGCTGGGAAAGCAAATGTCTCAGCAGAGGCACTGATAACACGTCCAAAAAATATTGATGAAAGATGGGTGAGTAGAAAAGTCTCCTTCTTCCCCTAGCACTGTCCCCATTCACTCCTTTTCCTCAGGTTTGGAGCAAGGCAGAGTACGAGAACTTCTACATAACCCTCCTACTGTCTCAGAGTCTGGACAAATACACATTTTTGGTGCTTTAAAAGTGGTAAGAACAAAGGAAGGAAACTGCTGGTTGGGAGCATGAATCAGCTGTTACTTAATTGGTACATCTGAAAGATGCCAAAGAGTTCCAGCCTACAAGGGGCTGCTTGGGGATAAGGAGAGTGGAAGGAGTGTGATCAGATGGGGTGCCACATGCACCTATGTGCACACACATGCACATGACAGTCAGGCAGTGTGGAGACACTGCCCACCACCCCACCTCCTCTCCAGCTCCAGGGTAGAGCTCTGTGGCCTGAGGGGAGTGACAGCCAGGCCATGGTGCTCTATTCCTTCCCCCACCCCAGTCTGCTACTCATGCATTGTGACTGGCACACGAGTCCTAGTGGTAGTGACAGTAATGAGTCTCACTGCTATGCTTTGCCCTCCTGCACTGCGTCTCGCCTGCTAGGCTGTAGAGTCAGCCCATGCCAGTCCAGCTAGGCTGCATCTCCATGTCTGCTGTAGGTGAACAAATC
>NW_017728886.1:48650791-48670052 GCF_001723895.1 Crocodylus porosus
TATGCTAGTTTTCTTTTCATTGAACATTTAATTTGAATAGCATATGAAAAATTGTTAAGTAGTAAGTCAGGAAGTGATTATTACATGAATTATGAACTGTCTGTAATTTTATATTAAACTTTCAATGTAGTCATCTTATAAAAAACTAGATCCATGTTATTGATTCTTTGTTTTTAATTTATTTATTGGTATCATAATTGTACTTAAATTTCAGTCAGGGCTAAATAACCTAAAACAAATAACAGAAAGACAAACCTTCTATCCAGGAACTTTCACTCTCAGTATAAGCCCCCTCCCCTTTTTTATTTATTTATTTTTAGATGTAAATGTAAAACTTTGAAATTTTATTACACCTTTTCTTGCATGTTATATAAGTGCTTGCATACCATGCCTTTTCGTTTCCATCTGTAATAGAAGGAAAAGAGTGTGTGAAGATGTTAGTATTGATTGAGGTGTTTGGGGCGTTTTTTGGCTTTCCTTGTACTTGACTTTGTTTTCTTCCTTTTATTCTTCTGTAGGAAGATACGCCCTATTTAAATTTGGAAGTGTTGCTTGAGAGCTTCTGTACCTCTGGAATCCATGATAGTCACTATACATTTATGTTCTGAATAGAACAACATTAAGGGAAATGAATAAGTTGCTTGCTAAAACAAATAGGTTTCTACTCTCATTAACTCAACAACCTAAAGCCAGACAAGTATTGCATATAAAAGCTGAAGTAGCAAAAGCTGGTTTATATAAACACTTTGCCCATGGTAAAGTTTCTTATTAATAGACATTGTTATCAAATCATGCCCAATCTGTATCAAACAACTCTATCATCTATGTATGGTTGAAGTGAATGTCATAAAAATCATTGGGCTTAAATGCATGTCACTCCAGTGTGATAAAATTACTGCATTTTTATTTACTCAATAACCTTAGGAATCCTCAAATTAAAAAAAAAAAGGCAAATGTTTCATGCCCTTTGCTGTTCTAACAGTGACACATATAACAATTATTCATCATCCCATAATGGATCATTTTTATCAGTCCTATGTCTCTTCTGTATATATAGAATAAATATTTATGTTTTCTCATTTTTCTGAGCTAGAAGATACAGATAGAATAGGTTTGAAGTGTCAACTATAATTCATTGCCTGCAAAGAAAGGCCTTATACTGATATTGTGTGGAAGGAAAAAAACCTATCTAAATCATTTCAGTGGCAAGCTTATAACCAAGATAACATCAGCATTTTCCTTCTTGAAAATATATCTGCCATAAATTAAAGGAGGTCTTCAGTATTTTATTAAAATACTTGTGACAAGTTTAACCCTATCTTCATCAGAAACCTACGTATGAGTAAGAAACCCAATGAAATCTAGAAGGAAGGTCAAGTGAAAGTTAAAATAAACTTTCTGCTCATTCTACAAAAAATAATGTTAAAAAACCCTTTAAAATTAGATTAACCAAATAAGTCTGGGAATAGGAAGTTTTTAGATAGTAATTTTAGTCTATTTGTTTATTTATTTAAATTGAAAATTTATTTTATACTTCAATATAGTTTATCAACACATTTGCAACAGTATTGACATTATTTGGTTAAATGTACTTGACTATTAATTTAAGGTGAACTGGTTTTACTAATGATGCAGACAATATGACAGATGCTAATATTAGATATTCACACTTTTTAAATAGGTAGATAATTAAATTCATGTAGCAGAATTATAATTAGCTTTTTAACATTTTTGTAATAAAGAATTATTTTCACAAATACTATAAGAAGGTTCCATATTTGTTTTGTTCTATTCCAGCACATTATTTTATTGTACAACAGTTTTCTTAGTGATCAGGATTGGTACTATTCATGATGAAATTTAGTAATAGAAAAGGAAATTCTTATGTAATACAAATATTGCTAATGCAGCACTATGCCAGTTCCTGGGCAAGCAATCTACTCATAAGTTATTTTTCTTATTATGTTTGACCACACTGGCATCATTGTTAACACTATATTTTAATGGTTTGTTTTGTTTTGTGATAAGCATCCCTATTATACTTCTTAGAGGCTAAGCATGAAGTCTGTAAACAGAGATGGATCCAGTGTGGGGTACAGTGGTGCTTCTCTCCCCACTCTAGAGCTGCTGCAGCTGTGAGATGTGGCTGTGCTGAGTCCCAGTCTCAGCAGGGGGCAGCAGCAGCAGCACACAGATTCCTCCTTCCAGCACCCGCGGTTTGCCCACTCCACCCTCCTTCCCCCCCCGCCCCCCGCATGAACCTCAGAGCGCTCCTGACCCTCTTTAACCCCACATTGCAGAGAACAGTTCATTTGGGGACAGCAGGCACAGTTCATTTGGGGACAGCAGCGGCAGCACACAGATTTTCCTTCCAGCCCCTGCTCCCAGCCAGCAGGGAATGCCAGAAAGGGAGGTGGCGGGTGGGGGGTATAGGCAGGGATCAGGGCTGAAAGGAGGAAACTGTGTGCTGCCACCAATGTCCTTGGCTGAGGCTGGCTCCCAACAATCCCAACTGATACAGGACAGGAACAGCTTGATCCCCTCCCACATACCTTCTCCCACTGTGCAGAGCAGCCAGGGACAGTGTCAGTGATGTTGGTGGGGGTGGGTCTCTCCGCTTTGTGCGCCTGGTCCTGCCCAGCTCCCAGCTTCCTCCTCACGATGCCTTCCCCCATCTTCCCATGGTCCGTGGGGCAGAGTGCCATACCCTCATTTAGTAGATCCTGGATCCAGCCATGTAAAAGCACAAGAGCTAGGTTAAAGAGGTCCTAGAAACCTTTTATTTGGCTGACCAAGGGTTCATCCTGAGCAGGCACTGTGGCAGACAGCTGAAGTCCTTTTTCAAGCAGTAGGCATTTTAGGGGCACAGCCTCTGGATATAGCATTGCAGAGGTTTCTGGTAGCCTTTTGGCTTGGGACTACTGTAATTTAAACAACCCCCAGAGCTGTTTCAATTATTCTTGGGGCCTCAGAGAAGCCTAGGATCAGAAAGGTACAAAACTGGCATTTTATCAAGTTTCCCCACCACCAAGCTTTTGTACTGTACCTCTTAGAGGTGTTTCATAGCATCTCAGTCCAAACCTACACATCTAAATGCAGGTGAGTAGTTTTTAAATATGAGTAGTCATTTGGACTTCACCTGTGGATTATGTTGCACAAAATTGACATCTTAGTGCGTAATTGAAGTATCCTGTAATTTCTTACATTTATTTACATTAACTTTGATAGCAATGTTTATATGGATAAGTAATGACAGATGTTCTTGGGTCCATTGTAATGTTAACTATATTTTGCTAACTATATATATTTTTTTAAATAGTGATGTCAGTGGTCCCTTGGTTCTGTCAGTAATATGTCAGTGTTGGCTTGGGTCCAGGAAGCATTTTCTCTTTATTTCTTTTTATTGGAACAGCAATTTGCTAATAATATATGTGTCTTAATCTCTTATAACCTGCAATAATATTATGTTTTTGATTGCATTCAGTAAAATTAGAAGATGGTTTAAGAAATCTCATGAAGTTTTCCTAGCCATGATTGTCAGAATGCTGCAGTTTTTAAATATTTTACAGATAAATTGGAAACTGAGATGAAATATTAAATTATATGACAGTTTGACTTCAGTGGAGACAGGACTTTACCCTGAAGGTTTGCTGTGTAATAAATTTAAATATTAGTTATGAGATGAGCTAGGAACAAAGTGAAGTAGAGTATCAGTCTTGAAGTGACCCAGAAGACTTGGTCAGTCAGTTTTTTTGTACCATTGTCCATATACTCTGAGGTATATATTAAAATGTGGTTTTCTTAGGTGCAGATAAATTTTGGTGTAGAAATAATATGTTTTCAACTTGAAAATAAGTTAGGAAAAGTAAAGAAATACAAGGGAAAAATCTTATAATTCCATAGGATCTGGCCCTTATTCTGGAGATTATCAGTATCCTACAAAAATAATGAATGTAAGCCAAGAGTGTTCATGACCCAGCTTGCAGAACTCTTATCATTCAGCTTGTAGTGCTGCCTCTGGGTCTTGGACTGAATCAGCACACTGATATGTGGCATGTACTGGATCAACCCTGTACATAACGCACACACCAGTCTGGCATGTAGGGCTGGGGCATGCTACATGCTGCACTGATGGCCAGGACCAGGGCACACTGCACATAGCATGCCGGGCCCATCCAGGGCACCCACTGCACATGGCGCCCATGCAAAATCATCCACACACATTGGATCCAAAGCATGGGGCCAGTCTGTAGGCCCCATCTAGTCTGCTGGCTGGCCCCATGCCCCCATTCGGCCTGCAGGGCCAGATTGGTTTGACACCCGATGTAAGCAATACATGTTATCTTTTTAAGTGACATGAATAAACTAAACAATCGTGATATTTTCTGTTTTCAAACTGCATTAGCATGTTACTGATGATAAGAATGTCATTAATGTGATATGAAAAATTAATTACTTTGATAAGGGAATGAAAATTGTTTAATGATGCGTGATCAGTAACTTGCAGCTTACATTTTGATTCCTTTTGTAAATATGTTCAGTTCCTATGGACTCTACATTTTTTTAATTTTACGTTTTATTTTCAGTTAGGAAAAGGACCCAAATGCATTCAAGGAAAAAATTGTTGCCTGACTCTATTTATAACATAACTATCATATAATTTTTGACCAAAGGCATGCACATGGAGGATACAGCGTTAAGTTATTACAGTGTATCTAACATTTCTCTGTGCTTTATATGCTATTTTATTTTTCTTTAAATAATTTCATTAATAGAATGATCCTAGGGTCACAGAGTGATTAAAACCTCCGGTTGTAATCAGTTGTAATTCTGCATACAGGGCTGTAAGAAAGAGTTTATGTCAATCACTGAAGTAATGAACTCAAATTTGTATGAAACTTTTTTATGAATGTGGTGTTTTTGTCATAAAAGAAACTGAAAATTTCTTATCTGCTTTAAGGACTACCTAGCATACATATCACTTGAAATCTGTGCAGTTATGTGCTTGTAAAACTGCTGAAGGAATTTAGCCTCCACCCACAGTAGATTCTTGTCTGTTAGAAAAAATCTTAACAGCAGTGACATTTGGAGTAGCCACATCTATGGATACAGGACTCTTTCCTGGTACCAGCACAACCATGATCTCCAACTGAATAGAAATATATTGGCTTAATTTGGACCCTGGCTAGCAGATGACCAAGCAAATATGACTTGTTTCCCTGTGGACTGATGGGGTCTCTTTATTACAGGGAAAATGTGACAAGCTAACAGTGAGAAACAGAAGTGAACCAGTCTCCTAGTCTTCTATAAAAAGACCTAGGGAGATTCTCTCCTACAAAGATTTTCATTTAAAAATATTCTAGTTACAAGAAAAATTTCATTATACTCAAAATTAAAGTCTTCAAATCAGGAAGCATCAGCACAGTCTAGAAACTATAAAATTCTACCTCCTTTCCATCCAAAACATTAGTCTGACAGCAGCTCTCTCTAATCTGTTTCCAGAGAGCTGTCTCAAGCAGGGTTTTCAACCTTTTTTTCATTTGCAGATCCCTAAAAAAATTCAAATAGAGGTGCAGACCCCTTTGAATTGTAAGTGTGGGTATTCACATACTTTTGATTTATCACAGTCGTCTTTCACAGACCCCTTAGATATAGTCTGCGCATCCCCAGGGGTCTGTGGACCACAGGTTGAAGACCACTAGTTTAGAGAGTTGAATTTTCCATTTCCCATCACATCTATTCAGATAAATTCATGCTAAAATCTGATACTGGGGATTGCATACTCTGCTTCTTTGTGGGAATTCATTGTTTCCCTTACCTTGATTATTTATCTCCTCTCAAGTTGGGTGAGCGATCCTATCAAACAGTGTTGCTATCTCTGCAGTGCAGTGAATGCTTGCCTAGGCAAACCCATCTTTGGCAGTCCCCACATTGCATTGCCATCCATATATATGTTACATCCTGTATAGCTGTGTCCACAGTGTTGCTTCTGTTACAGGGTTTGTGCATGTATATCCCTGGTTTCCTAGCACCATTCAGAGTGGACCCTTTCTAGGGATTGTCATGGAATATGGTGAAATGGTTTCTTTGCTTCATGGGTTTGAGAGAGAGGGGATTTTAGCTGAGGCTCTTCTGGTTCTACAAGGTCCTTCTGTAGCATCTGTACTGTTTGGCTAAGCGATTAGTCCATTAGTTGAGTTGCTTCTGATTGAGTTACAGTGATTTAGACTATGGGGCATGCACTCTAATTGATATTCAGTGGTATCTTTCTAAAATATGTGAAGTTGCTGAACTTAAAGCATAAAGGCAAGGCAGGCTAGCAGACATGCTGAATGGCACAGTTGCTAAGCAATCCCATATATACATGAGTACTTCTATGGAACAGAACTACCACAGCATGGTGGGGTCGTAGGTTGCCTATACATGCAATTCACGTGATTAAATGAGTCTACTCCGTGTTCTATTTAGAATGCTGTAGCTAGTGCATCGTGTGTAAGCCTCTCTGGGTTTAAAAATGGCCGCTGGGGCACTTTAACTAAAGTTTTTCAAATAAGCTTTAGTTAAAGCATCTGTGGCCATATTTAAACATGTAGGAGCTTAATACATGTGGCGCTGTAGTGTTTTAATTAAAGCAGTTTTCCAGGAACCATTCTAATTAAAATGCCTTCCCTGTCCCACTTCCAAGCATGTGTATAGGTACCCATAGTGTCTTCCAGATCTTGGATTGTGGTAGAATGTATTTAACAGGATGAAAGCAAACTGATGCTCCCTACAAAACTATTTGGATGCCAGTCTCATAAATGTCTTGTGTATAATAGTAGCCTCTTCTGTTCTGCACAACATCTGCAGAGCTCAAGGCAAAAAAATTTGCACAATACGTCTTGGGACACTAAAGCCTTCTGGAACTGAACTACACCCAGGAAGAGCACCCATAAAGAACTAGTGTAGGTTCAAGGAAGGCAAGGCATACACAAGGGAGCGCCATCTGTGCCGACATTTTAACTACACAAGGCACTGTTTATGAGTAATTGACTGGGAATACATGTGCTGCTTTTTTGATTAACTTGATTGGGGCACCTGCTGTTTTCATTTTTATCTACTCTGCATGTTATTTAACTTCAGATTCAGTGGGTGCTCTAGGAAGACCTAGGAAATTAGTCACTGAGGAATTTATCAGTTTTGTTCCAGGGGCTTTTACTCTGGTAGAGCTGATATAAAGAGGATTGATTACAATAGCACCTTCACAAAAAATGCCAACTGCTGGAGTATCTTCCATTGTACAGACTGAGTGCAGAGAATGCTGACTGCAAACAGGAGTTCACAAAGTGGAAAATAGAACAAATTATTAATAATGTATAATAGAATCCATGGTAAGTTCTTATATAGCATTTTGGTGTATATATTGGTAGAGCCCCTTTCCCAAAAACAACTTTTTGCAAATGAACAACTATGCTAGCTAGCCATGCAACCCATTTATCATGGTTAACATAGCAGTGATGGGACTTTGAAGAGTGCTTGCAAATTTATTTTTTTCCTCCTACTTGACAGCCACCTTGGAACTTAACTTTTTTGGGCAGCATGCTGTTAACCTCTAAGGTCCTTGATCTGTTCTTTGCATTGCTAACCACCCTGGTAGTTTTCAAAAGATGACCTGGTACTAGAGAACCTTCTTAATTTTGCAGTTGGAATGTCTCAGAAATGTTCTCACCATAATCACTACAGTGTAGATACCTTCTTTACCTTTAATTTTAGGTCATCTGGGTAATCAACCCAGTACTAGAAACCTTGGAATTCAAACTGGATTTCATACAAGAACAGAATTGGAACATAAGTTCTATACAAACCAGGCCACGCTTCATTCTTGAAGGTGTTACAGGATTTAGTGCTTCAGTTGCTGAGTTACCATGAGTAATTTTCAATATTCCTAAGAACGCTTACACTTTTCAAATTGGAAATGATGCCCATCATATATTCCCCATATCAAATTTTTCCCTCATCCATCTGGCCCTCACATGGCCACCTTGCAAATGTATGGATCTATTTCCTGTCAAACTGTTCATAAAGGTTTATTTCTTAAGTTAATTCAAGACAATTGCAGTTTCATTCATAAAAAACAAAATGGTTCTAAATGTATAGCTTTGGTTCAACAATTCTGTATTCAAATGTAAGACGCAACATGCTATTGTACTCTTGTTTCTAAGATATTGGAGCATGCTGACCAGTTTCTGCCCTGATCTCAAATCAATCCAAAGTCTAGGATTAATTTGGGAGCTAAAGTCCAGGATTTGTGTGTCTGTAGGCTGGAACAAGGCATAGTTAAGAAGATGGAATGGGATTTGGGAATTCTAAGAAACCAGGAAAAGGGCTAGCATCTCTAAATGAAATCAAGGATAAGGCAAGACTAAGAATGGTTCTTCTGGTTGGAAACCTGTGAAGTGGCCTGTGAAGGTCTAAAGGGAAAAAAAAGCTTGAAAATACAGGGGAGGAAAGAATTTATGAGGGGCATGAGTTGTTTAATGGAGTGAAAGGCTACTTGTTAAAACTTTGAAAGAGATTTAGATGTGCTGTAGAAGTAACCAAAGGAAGCGATCTTGGGTTGTGTGTAGGCAAAATGAAGGGCATATGTGCATGGCAGTTTAAAGTGGGTTAAATGCTTTTGCACCGCTTTAATGGTGTTGGTGTTTGTATGCATCGGCGGCATGTAGCGCAGTAATTCCAGCTGCTGTAGTAAATTTGGCGATGTAATATGCCTTAAATGACTTGGGGTGCAGTAGGGGTTTGCTGCTCACAGCTCAGGGCCTCTGCAGGAAGCCACTCAGGCAGCCTGGCAGCAGCCTGGGAAGGCAGGCTCCACCCAAGGAAAAAAGTGGTGAGCCTGATCTTTTTTTCTCTTGTCCTGGAGCTTGCCTGCCTGGTGCTTCCCTCTGCAGCTGTGGTGTCCCCCAGGACCGCCCGAGCTGGGTGCCTTTGGGCAGGTTTCTGTTGAGATCATTTTTGCCAACTCTTGCAGCCCGTCAAACAGTTCCAGGGAAGGAAAGTTACTCCAGTGAGTAACTGTATCCTAAATGTTGGTAAGGAAGTCTCTTATGTTTTGGCAGTTTAAAAGTCCAAATCTTAAAGAAGGATTTTTGTTCCTAATGTATCTTCCTAAGAATTTCTCAGCTGTACAACTGCAAGATAAGCAACAATTTATTTTTTAGTAGAAAACTGTCTAAAATTGTGCTATTGAAAGGAAGTTTTATAAGGAAAATAGTTTCAGGAAAAGCTGTAACGGTGATTAATGCTGAGTACATAATGAGTTTGTCCCTACTACAGAATTAACTCATACCCTGTTAGTTAGGCTATCAAAGGAGAATAACCACACTACAACATAGTAATCGAGTGTTGTACTGTCCTGCTGAGTACATTGTAACTTTGCATACTCATGTGTAGCACTATGACTTCTGGGGCACATCCCGTAGTTAATAGCATTTTCATAAACTATGTCTTTCTATGAATATTTTTTCAGTATATTGGGCCTTGGGGATCCTGAGTGAAAACTGTATGAACCCAGCAACTCATTAACATTAATTATTTCTGGCTTGTCACGTTCCAAACTTCTGCTTGATGCCTTTGTTCCAGTTAGTGTCAAGGCATGGGTCCAATTAAGAGCAATGACCTGAACTAAATGTTGTCATGGGTATAGGTCTTATTTTGGCAAAAGGATGATATGGGGGATGATGACGGCATTTCAAAAGTGACTTGATGCCATGAGAAAGCAGTAAAGAGTTTTTTTATGAGAGTGCATTCAAGCCTTGTGCGGAATTAGAAAAGTGGAGAAAGATGATGCAGCTTTCAATGACTGGCTAATGAATCCCTCCGCAGTTCTGAGGAGGCCAATAAACCTGCAGTAAGTGGCGCAAGCTTTCTCTCCGTGGCATGAGCTTTCTGTCTGCGATGTCGCATTCTTTGTGCTGTGTGAGATGTTTGCTCTGGTCTTCTGCTACCAGCAGTACATTATTCTGCTCTGGAAGCTAACTAGTGTGTTACTTATCTGTTGCTAATTAGCTCAGTGTTGACAGCTTAGCTGTTGCTTCTTGCAGGCTATGTTGCCTGAAAAATTGATTTGTTTCATTTTGGGTGCTGGCAATGGATAATTCCACTTAGTAATAATAGTTTTGGCAAATGGGTTTCCCCATCCTACTTTTGTGGAATTGTTCTTCTTCTTGCTTATGACTTCAGAAAGTCGACTCCTACAACCATTTAAGAGCAGATCCATCAATATTGCTACAGTCTTTCAGACTGGTTGCTCCCTCTGGTGGACCATATAGAGCAGTCAGTTAGTATGGGCTGTCTCCTTTGCCACATGGGCACAATGGCAAACTTATAAGACCCACTGTATGTTTGATTTTATTGAAGGCTCCAAAGCCTGATCAAAGTTGATTCAGGTTTACCTATGCCTTACATGGGAGTTTTTGACCAGGAGGGTGTGAGGATGGTAGATGTATGTAGTTGTGTAGTGGGGTATGGTTATTATTCCATTGCTCTTCCAACCTTCTCTGGCACCATGATGACAGTATGGTGTCTCCTGCTTCCTTCCTCCATGATGTTTCTGGTGGATCCTGGTAGAGGTTTTCTCCTTCTCTGGAGTTGTTGATGGCACACATGTATGTTATGGTATAGAAGCATGATCCATCCAGGGAAATTTATGGATAGTGATGTGGTATGCACTTGCAAAATACTTGATGCCATTGTGTTCTGGAGAAGTGGTTTACTTAAATATGGACAAACAAGTTTCTGTTTTTCCCAAATTATGTACAAAAGAGTGTCTGACCCTCCACTGTTTTTTATGTAGACCCAACTTACCACCTGCTCCCCTGGGTCATGAGGGCCCTCCTGATTTGTGAGAATCACCCCTTCTGTTAGAACCTATTGTTTGCTAATCTGTGTAAGGCCGTTTTTTGGTTAAACTCCTAGGGTATGACTATGGGATTGGATTACTGACTAGATGAGATTTGTAGTACAATTAATTTCTATCTGTTCTCTTCCAGGATTGTTCCCTCTCCATTTTAGCATATATTGAGGTAGAGATTGGATTAGAAGGAACCAAGCATGAGGTCTTTTTTGCCCAGGCAAACAAAATTTTAGTGCCAAATTTCTTCTGAATGGCTGCCACTGAAGAGACTCCAGGTCTTTCTACTAATCCACAGAGAGCCCATGAGCCTTTCAGTTTAAAGGCTCAGTTTCCAGAGGCTATACACAAGGGGTTCATAAAACCCTGTTAAACAATTGTTTTTTGTGCATTCATCTCTTGTCTGTTCAAACTATTAAAAATGTTGTCTTCCGTCTGGAACAATCCCATTCAGGCAGAAATCACTTTGCAAAAATACATATTCTGACAGCTCTCTTCAGAGCTGGTATTTTAACCTGTTAAAGCAAAACAGTACTTGGCATAGTCTAGTTGAAGTTTTAAATATTCAAAAGAAAATGTTGCCCTTTTATTTTTGTTAGCTGAATACATGGTTTTAAAGAAAAATCTAACTCTTAAAAAAGTAATAAAAGTAAAAATAATCTCTACTGCACCTTGACATTTTGTGGCAACAGGGCAAGTAGATTGTTGTTTATGGAGGAAAAGATGTCTGTATATGAAAAGTCTCCTGTCTGTTGGTGTAAAGCATAAGCAGAAGATTGGATCAGATTTATTTTTATAAATTTTTATTTTTCTTAAGTTCTAATTATTTTTCATTCAAAACAATAAAATAACCATCCTAAATGGCATGATCCTACTACTGTATTTAATCAAATCCAATATGAGGTTTACTCCCTGCTTAACATGGCAGAGTGCCCCTCATCTTGGATTCAAGTACAAGGCAATGCAGAGGGCTGCTGCAGTTCCAACTGTACCCCCTACCAGGGCTTGACGCTGCAGCTACTGCTTTACCTACCACCTTGTACTCCAAGATAAGTGGGTTTTTTTCCATTGTCAAGTGGTGGGAGGCAGGTGCCAGGAGTTTCTGGCATCATGGCTGGTACAGGCACAGAGGCAAGTTCAGGGGCAGGCATGCAGAAGAAAGTAGGAGGGGGGCAGGGAGCAGGCCACTTGACTTCCTCACTGCCTGCCCCACTACCACTTGACCCCTTACACTAGCTTATCCTGCCAAAACAGTGGAGGGGACAAATTTAATACAACCCTCCAATAGTAAGATTCTGTACATGGAAATTTACAAATTGATACATTTTTCCATGTCTAGAATCTAATTATTAGGGGGTCGTTTGAAATTCAAAGTTGTTTTGGATTTGGGTGAATACATTAATATTTTTTAAAACCAGATTGTATAACCACAGCTGGAATGGAATACAATGGAATCCTGGAATATGAAAGCAAATGCAAATCACCAGAAACTTGATATCCAGTTCAAGAAATGTTGACCATATCCACAGAAGTCATGGAGAGGTATGGATGTTCAGCAACTCATAACAATCATGTCCTGTGCAAAATGCAGATGTGAAAGAAAGGACAGACTTCTATATTCTTTCACAGTGTCTGATTTACACAAGTAGGTTATAGAGATCCTCTAATGTCACACCAGGCCAAACAACTTTTGCCTTCTTGTTCTGATTGGTCTGGGACATATGTCCAATCCTTCAGAAATTAAAGCCATGCAATTTTCTGCAATAACTCCATTTATTTTATCTATTCTTTTACTAGGTTAAGATGGAACAGGTGAAGGTCTGCACTGAAAACATTAATGCCTTTAAAGCCTTCTGTATTTTCTGAATATAATAATAACTGTACTTCACACTTTATAAAGCTTTTTATCCATGAAATTCTTTACTGGGGTTGGTAGGTATTATTATCCATTCTTAATAGATAAGTGCTTAACTGAAGCAGTGAGTCCAGCTTTTTCCAAGGACCAAAAACAGAGTACAAAAGGGGACAAAAGACAGAGCTGAGATGAGAGCTCAAACATTCATAGTCCAAATCCTGCCAGATCTAAGTCAGTCCATACCTCTCTAAACTCGGACCATATTTTCTTACACACAATGAATTCCTGGATGCCCACTTTGCTTCAGTATTTCACCAGACCATGAGGAAAGTCAAGTGAGATAAGGGAGCATGCCAGGACCAAGGAGGTGATCCTCCCCCTCTGTGTGACATTGGTCAGGCCACAGTTGGAGTACTGTGTCTAGTTCTGGGCACTGAACTTCAGGAGGAATGTGGACAACATGGAGAGGGTCCAGAGGAGGGCCACTCACATGATCAGGGAGCAGCAGGGCAGGCCCTACGAGGAGAGGCTATGGGACCTGAACCTGTTCAGCCTCCACAACAGAAGGCTGAGAGGGGATCTGGTGGCCATCTATAAATGGGCCAAAGGGGACCAGCAGGCAATGGCGAGTCCCTGTTCCCGCAAGCACTACCGGGATTAACAAGGAATGATAGCCATAAGTTGATTGAGAGTAGATTCAGGCTAGATATCAGGAGGCACTGCTTCACAGTCAGGGCAGCTAGGATCTGGAATCAACTTCCAAGGGAAGTGGTGCTCACTTCTACCCTGGGAGTCTTCAAAAGGAGGCTAGATAATCACTTAGCCAGGGTCGTTTGACCCCAGCATCCTTTCCTGCCCATGGCAGGGGGTCGGACTTGATAATCTGCTCTGGTCCCTTCTGACCCTACTAACTATGAAACTATGACTGACAGCCTCCCCACTGTGGATGCTGAGCAGATGCAATACCAGCTAGAAAAGCTAGACATTTATAAGTCAGCAGGACCAGGTGGACTCCATCTAAGAGTGCTGAAGGAGCTGGCTGAGGTCATTGCAGACCCCTAGCAAAGCTCTTTCAGAATTTGTGGCACATGGGAGATCCCTGAGGATTGGAAGAGGGCCAACATTGTGCCCATCTTGAAGAAGGGAAAGAGGGAGGACCCAGGCAACTATAGGCCAATCAGCCTAACCTCTATCCCAGGAAAAATCCTGGAAAAGTTCATTAAAGAATCTGTGTGCGATACGCTCCCAGCAGGTAAGATTCTGAATGACAGCCAGCATGACTTTGTCGCGGGTAGGTCTTGTCTTACCAAACTCATCTTCTTCTACGACCAAGTCTCTTGCCACCATGACATAGGAAATGTGGTAGACATTATATACCTAGCTTTCCAAAAGGCTTTTGCTCTAGTATCTAGAAAACTAGAAGATTGTGGGCTCAGCTGCTCAACAGTTCAGCAGATGGGAAACTGGCTACAGGGTGGGACCCAGAGAGTTCTGTTGAATGGATCTGTGTCATCCTGGCGCGAAGTGGCCAGTGGTGTCCCTCAGGGGTCCATACCTGGACTGGTGCTTTTCTACATCTTTATCAATGTTTTGTATGGGGGAGTGAAAAACACCAAGTTATGGGACAGTGGCCATGCCAGAAGGTAGCTTGCTGATACAGGCAGACCTGGACAGGCTAGAGAGTTGGGCAGACCAGAACCAGATGAAGTTTAACATTTCCAAGTGTAAGGTGCTCCATCTAGGAGCAAATAACCCTCAACATATATACAGGCTCAGAGGTGACAGCCTGACTTGCACCACAGCTGAAAGGGACCTAGGCTATGATGATTGACCATCGCATGAACGTGAGCTGTCAGTGAGATGCAGTGGCCGGCAAGGCAAACAACATACTGGCATGCATCAACCGATGCATCTCATGTAAAACTAAGGAACTGATACTGCGGCTGTACTCAGCACTGGTGAGACCGCAGTTGGAGTACTGCGTCCAGTTCTGGGTGCCGCACTTCAATAAGGACGTGGAAAAACTTGAGAGGATCCAGAGAAGAGCCACCCGTATGATCAGGTATTTGCAAGGCAAGCCATATGAGAAAAGGCTGAGGGACCTGGGCCTCTTTAGCCTAAAGGCGAGAAGGTTGAGAGGGGACTTGATAGCAGCTTACTGCTATATCAGAGGAGTGCATCAGGAGCTCGGTGAACAACGGTTCACTACGGCACCCTTGGGAAAGACCTGTACCTGTGGATATAAACTGAAAGGCTGCTTCAGGCTTAATGCCAGGAAAAAACTCCTTCACAGTCACAGTGTCCACACTGTGGAATAAACTTCCTCCAGAGGTGGTGTAGTCACCTACCCTGGAAGTTTTCAAGAGGAGACTGGACAGTTACCTCACTGGGGTCACTTGACCCCAGTTGTCTTCCTGCCTAGAGCTGGGGGGCTGGACCCAATGATCTGCAAGGTCCCTTCCAGGCCCTAACCATCTATGAATGCATCCCAGAATAAGATACGGATGTCGTTTTTGAGATCAAAGAAAAACTTTTTCTTGTAGTGATAACCAAATAGTAGCATCTAGGGAGCCCAGTTTGCTCATTGTTCTGTTCCCTGTGAAGCACAGCATACAGAGTTACTTTAGTTTTTGCCCAACAGAGACTTAAGCAGTGAAATCTGCTTTTACCATATTTCCTTACATATAACGCACACTACAATTTCTAATAGCTGTTTTTGGGAAAGAGGTATATGTTATATGCAAGAAAATATGCTATTTGTTTTGATACCAGTGCTGCTAGCATTTTTTTAGATTAGAAAATTTACCATGCCCCTCTCAGCCACCTCTTCCTCTTCCTGTGTCTTGGCTGGTTGCCTCCCCATTCCATTTATTAACCTCTCACAGAACAGTTTAATACTTTCCACTCTACTCTTTGTGAATGCAAAGCTGTCCTTGATCTCATTCAAAAGCCCATTTCCTCTCTGTGTTAACGTTCCTTAGTACCCTGCTATGACATCTACAGTGAATTAGTCAACTGATAATGAAGGATTTTCGGATATTGCTGCCATCTATAAAGAGATCTTTAATCTGTATGTATAGAATGTTGTACACGTTTTAATGACATTCTTCATTATTACTTTACATCTCACTTCTCCTTGTCCCCTAAAGAAAAAAAAAGGAATACAAAGAATGGATGAGACATGTGCCCATTGCTATCCTGATCACTTTGCTTTTATGTTATTTACCTTTCTGTAGCATGTCAGGGTCCCAGGGGCTGCTGTGACAACCATGTCAGGGTCCCAGGGGCTACTGTGACAACTCTCTCTAAAAGAGAGTGTCTTGCAAATCAAGGGAAGTCATTCTTCTACTCTCTCTGGCACTGATGATATCTAATCTGAAGTATTGTGTCTAATTTTGGGCTCATACTTCAAGAAGTATGTGGACAGATTGGAAAGAGGCCAGGAGAGAGTGATAAAAATTATCCAAAGCCTGGGAAACATGATTTATAAGGAAAGGCTGAAGGAATTAGGACCATTTAATCTGAAGAAAATACTGATTTTGATAATAGTCTCCAAATGCCTGAAGGGAAGTTTATAAGGAGAATAGCCATTTCTCTCTGTGACTGTAGGCAACACAACTAGGAGCAGTGGCCTCAAGCTGCATCTCAGGAAATTTAGATTGGAGATCAGGAAGAAGTTTCTGACTATGTGGGTGGTCAAGCACTTAAACAGACTAACTAGAGAAGTTGTGGAATCCCCATCCCTGGAAATTTTCAAAAGCAAGTTAAACAAACACTTGACTGAGAAGGTTGAGTAGGGGGCTGTACCAGATGGCTTTGTGATGTCCCTCCCAGCCCTACTTTCCTGGGCTCCTGTGAACTCTTAAACTGCAAATGAAGATGCCAGATTCATATACATAGTTACAGTTATGGAAGCAGAACTTGGATCTCCTGGCATTCAGCCTCTTGCTTTATTGATAGCTTAATATTTCTCAGTCTACATTGCAGTGGTCATAAGGGGAGGAGATATATTTATTGAAATGTTTACATGATAAAATTTAGAAAGTATTGTGCTATGCTTAGACTCCTTTGGAAATCATTTTAGAGTTTAATATGGCTTCATTCAGTACCAGTGGCTAGTTGGAGTCATCTAGAAGGATGCTACCAGACCAATATACGCCATTTGGGTGCTGGAGATTTACCAGATTAGACAGGTTTTGGAGGGAGCTACAATCCTTCCAAGGCACCGATCTTGGATAGCTGTTTTGTTATTAGGTGAACAGGAGAAAGAAGATCCAAAAACATGTTTATTCTTTCTTTGATACAATCTTCCAAATTTTTTTTATATGAAGTGAGTTTTAAATAGTTTATTGCAGAGCTAGTCAGAAATGATTAATATGCCACCCTCACTCATGTCACTTAAGTAAGGAAAGAGATCACCAGAGGATTAGGGAAATCTGGAGTTTTTGGAGGCAGAGTAAAATTCAGTGCAATAGCAAATGTTGCATGATAGCATGTATTGTGTTTTTATTCTAGTCAGTTTTTTAAAATTGTTATTTCAGTAATTCCACCAGTTCTAAATTTCTAAATTTAAATGCAGTGGATATGAAGCCTTGAAAAGCTTGTATTAAATACTTATTTCTATCATGCTGTCCATGGTATGAGTATGTAAGAGAGAAACATGAGTAGCAAGGGTTTTCTCAGTTGTGGGTAACAGTCTTTACTAGAAGCATGGAGTTTTGACGACTGTGGCTGTAGGGGTAGAGTAATGGTACGTATGGCTGAACATTCATTTGTAGTGGCTTTAAAAGGAGAGGGAGAGTTGCTGCTAGGGAGCATGCAGCAGCTGTTATGCTGTAACTGTTGCATGTGCATGAGCCTCGTGCTACAAGTAAGCTAAGTCACCCTAGCTTTGACACTGAGTGAAGTAGGGTTTTGCTTCACTTTTATCGCTATAGGGTAGGGGTGCTCAATCTCCAGCCTGCAAGCCAGACATGACCTGCAGAGCTATTGCACCTGGCCCACAGGACTCCCCATGGGTTGGGAAATTTGGTGGTGGGCAAAAAGTGCCATTAATACTGCCACCCTCCCCCACCACTGCCAAGTTCCCATGCCCCTTTTCCCCTATGCAGCTGGATTGGGGCCAGGCTGCCCACCACCCTCTTCCCTGCCAGGGCATGTATAGCATGACAGTAGGTGCAGTTATGTGGATTATGCATTAGATCCTACCACACCTTTCCCTGAATGTCTAGAGTGGGGGTCGGCAACCCCTGGCACGTGTGCTGAATGTGGCACGCAAGACCATTTTGTTTGGCACTCCGCGGCCAGCCTCGGCTCCAGGAAGCTGCTGCCGGCGACGGAGCCCGGGCTGCTCTGAGCAGGGCTTGCAGTGTCCCAGCTGCCTGCTGGGAGCAGCCCAGGACCCCGGTAGGCAGCAGCTCCCCAGAGCCAGGGCAGCTGCAGCCAGGAGGCTCCAAACAGCTGTGCCGGGCTTCAACACCAGCTCCGCATTGGTGCAAGCAGGCATGCCTCGGAGCGGGCGGTGGGGGCAGGGTGTGAGACAGCACAGCCCTGGTCTCTCCCCTGCTCCTGGCTTGAAGGTGATGAGCCTGGCGCAGCTGTTTGTGGGCTGGGGGCCACGGGCTGTGGGTGGGTGGCAAGGGGCAGTAGGGCTGGGGGCAGAGGCTTTGGGTGGGGGGCAAGGGGCACAAGCAGGGTATCCTGCCATGTACCCCTTGCTCTCATTTTGTTTTTCTGCCATGCCGGCACTCCAGCACCTTCTGAGGTAGGCATTATGATGTTTTTTGGCACTCTGGCCAAAAAACGTTGGCTACCCCTGGTCTAGAGGTACCATAAGTAATTTGAGTAAATAAGCATTGTAGGCAAATAAGTTACAATGTATCTATGCAAAAAAGAATCACATAAGTTCAACATTATAGCAAAAAATTGAGGAAAATGGTGGCAATTATGTGAAACAAACTGATGAATAGTGAAAAATATTTCAAAATAACTCCAAATTAATGTTTAGTTGTATGAAAGGTTTTATAAACCATCTCCCTGTTAATAAGAAATCTGGAATACTGTCGATAGCTATAAGTTTATACAAGTTGGGTATTCAGTGTAGCTAGGTCCTGGTTCTGCAGATACTTGTAGAAATAACTTTTCTCAAATTACTAGTGCTAGTGAGTTCAGTCACTACAGGTTTTATCTGAGTTCAGTAAGAACAGCAGCATATCTAATTATATAGACAGGCCTAAAAACTTTATCACTTATCATAGGATACAAATACACCCCCTTAGGATACAAGTGCAGCAGAGTTAGGGCAGTTTGCTAATATGTCGTGCAGATGTAACAGGTACAGTGTAAAAACTGTTGTGCACTCCTGAGCACCTCCTTTTCTTCCTTTCAGGTTTTCATAGATTTCATAGACATCAGGGCTGGAAGGGACCTCGGGAGATCGAGTCCAGCCCCCTGCCCAAAGGGCAGGAAGTCAGCTAGGGTTATAGGATCCCAGCAAGATAAGCATCCCATTTACT
>NW_017728886.1:48670807-48685347 GCF_001723895.1 Crocodylus porosus
CAGTTTGTCCAAGAGGTGATCCACTCTCCTCCCTTTCTTGAAGATCGGCACCACATTGGCCTTCTTCCAGTCTTCGGGCACTACACCAGAGTGCCAGGAGTTTTCAAAGATCTGTGCCAGGGGCTGGGCTATGACACTCGCCAGCTTCTTGAGTACCCTGGGGTGCAGATTGTCAGGGCCGGCTGACTTGAAGGTTGCTAAAGTTGTATGTTTTTCCATATTCCTAAATATACACTTACATGTTTATGTGATATGGTACTGAAACTGGTGCAAGGAGGAATGAATTGGTTCAGTGGCACTGAGATATAATATTGTTGGAACTTGTCAGGCAAAAAAATCTTCTGAGTGATAGTCAGCGAAGGTATGAAAATGATCACATTGCATAAAGACTTTCAACTAATGTTATTAAATGGCTGCAATATTTCAGGATAGGGTAGGTAAATAGTGATTTATAATATGAGCTCTGTAAGGAGCTGACCTACCATACAAATGCAGAACTCTAATTAGTTTTTGGTAAATTGCACCTAGCTTTGGGAATCTGTCTGATCGTAGCTTTACTGTAATTGAATCACATTGAAGTGTCTTCTCCTGAGGCAATGGCTACCTGAGGAGAGATGCCCAGATAGACGGCATCTCAAAGCAAAAGCTTGGAGGTTACTGTGACTCTAACAGCTGTCCCAGAAAGAACCTACCTTGTCTTGTGAAGGAATTACCTTGGCTTATAAATGCAGTAAAATTGTTCTTGCTGGGGCAGATTTACCTCAATTTGAGGGTTTGTATCATATGCTTAAAACTTTATTTTCTCTTCAGGGCTGCTGGCTTATCCTGTTTGTGTGTCCGTGGCCTAAGTCAGAAGATACAAGGCTGTGTGTATTGCTGGGTGCATGTACATGCACTCATCTCAAACTGCTAGACACTTTTCATTCTGCTTTGTGGAAGAATAGCTTTGAGATTTATCACAAGTAGGTGCACCCAAATCATAAGTCAACAGCCCTGTTCATCCTGGTTGTCCAAACTGGGACAAAATGTGCTGTTGCATTAGATTTGACATATTGATGGGTCTTCTGTCTTCTTCTATGACCCCCTCTACACATGAAGATAAAGGCGCAGTGGGGTCAATTCACCCATGCAATCCAGGAGAGGATTCCCCCCTGAAGGGGTACCCCACGTACCCCTTGTACAGGGGGATCATGATCGTGCAGTGATTCTACAGACCTGATGTTCCCATATCCAGAATCACCCCTAAGGTGATCTTCTGGCCTAGGGGTTTTTCCCGCACCCTTGAGAAGGACGGTATTGCCCTGCAATGATCCTTCAACCCCAGAGGTTTCCCCACACCTCTGAGATGAGGGGTTTGCCCCTGCAGCAATTTTCCTGCCCTGGGAGTTTGCTGGGAGGCACACTGCAAAGACCCATCACCCACAGCTTTGGGACTCTGCATCTCAGCAGCTGCAAGGTGCTGCCAGGAGCCACAGTCTGCAGGTGCCAGGGCTAAGAGGACTCTTAGCCCCAGCAGTCACAGGATCCCCAGCCACAGCTGGTCAAGGTGCACCCCTGCAACTGGGAAACATGGCAACTGACAGGACTCCCAGCCACAAGGGAGACCCTGTTACATGTGCAAATTAAAGCTTAATAGCAATCAGCTATAAAGTTAGTACATGTTTTCAAAGTCTAACTTTATAGCTGGTTCGAGCTTTTTATCATGATAGCTTCTTTGCTTATGTAGCTGGTCTCAAGGTAATTGCGTAGTTAGTTAATTGTACAATACCTATAATGTATAGAGGGGGTCTAGATTAACTAAAAAATGTTAATTTAGATCATTTTTCTGAAGGTTAACAGAGATGCCCCAAAGTATATTTTAAGTATAATAGTACTTTAAATGATTGGGAGTTGTACTGGTTCCAACAGGCATATAGTTATTTTGGTATAACATAAAAAGTTAGCTCATATTTGTGACTATTAAACATTTTTTTTATTGCAGTGTACAAAGTAATAACAGCACAAAACATAAATAATATATGCATTAAAAAGTGTCAGTTTTTATAAGACATAAAATGATAGGCATAATTACTGTCTTCCCAAATATATTCACTCCCCAATTATTAACTCATCCTAAATGTACCCAAGGAATAAAATGGCATACAAGAATATTTGATTAGAAAATACCAAGAGCTGGAAGGAATGTTCAAGTTAATTAGTCATATTTTAATATATAATGCATTCATTCTTAAAATTTTGTGTTGATTAACAGTCAAGCTTTAGTACATTAAGCATAATAGTTTAACACAAATATGTCCATTTGCCTACCACCTGCCATAGTCCCTCTTCCTGCAAATATGTGAGAGCCTTTATTGAACTCTGTGGACTACTGAGGAATACAAGTGACACCTTTCCTAGATTAGGGCAATAAGTCATATCTTCAGATAAAGTTTGGGTAAAGGATTGAGTAATTAGGCAAAAAATACTTGTTCAAGTATTTTAGTAGGGTATAGCTGTGGTGAACTTGCCTCTTAAATAATTTAAGCATTAATGTATTAGTACAATAAAGAGAGCCTTTCATTTCAATTTAAGGGAAAGGAAAGGAGGTTGGAAGCACTCGGGAAAGAGGAGCTGGATAGGGGTTGCCAGCTCCCAAGGAGTGGGAGAATGAATCTTGACTTCTGAAGTACTGGAGGTGAAAGAGTCCTCATTACTGCCCTAACTAACCTACACAAGGATATTCTTGGCTTTGTGAAAAAGTAGATCATGGTCAAATAATTATCAGTTCATCAGTCAATTGCCAGGTGTCCTAGTTTATACAATAACAAAACTAAACCTGCATTAAAATAAAAATACATTAAAACGTGCAAAACCTTCACAATCTTTCGTTTCCCCGAAAAAAAAACTCGGTGCCATCTCTTGCAGCTTCCCTCACTTTTTTGATTAAGTACAGACAGTCAAAAAGCCCAAGGCTGAATTGATTCAATCTTTGCAGGTTAGTGTAAACTGCATGTATTGAACTGATAAGCACGTGAACAGACATTTACTTTTAATTCTGGAAATGCAGCCACATGCCTGCAGTAGCCTATTCTAGAATTAGAGCACACCTCCCTGCCCACCCTGTGAGGTGGGGCGGGGGGAGACTTGAAGGGGAGGTGCAAAGCATTCTGGGATGCTGGGGGATTGTGAGTTAACTTTAATTTGGAGGGGATCTGGGACAGAAGTTCAATAAACTGATTTAACCAAAATCAGTTAACCCTGATACTTCATCCAGGTTTATCTTAAACCGGTTTTGGCCATTTTGAAAGTGGTTTACGTGTACTGAACTTTTGTTATATTACAGATTTGAATGGGTTTCCAATCACTTACACCGGTTTATGTGTAATTTTTGTCCCTAGCCTTTATGTCCAACCCTTTGAAAGTTATTGGAGTCCACTTGGTCTAACTGAGGGTGTGTCTGCCCTGCACACGAAAGCTGGGGCTTGCATAGCCATAATTCCATGGTTCTTTGGGTCTTCTAAGCTTCCTGGCCAACACACCATTTTTGTGAGTGTGTGTCTGGGTCTGCTTCAGTTTCCCCCATTTTGACTCGCCTGCCATGACTTGGATTAAAAAAAGATGTTCAGTGTTATTTAAAGGAGGCTGAAACACCACAGACCACCCAGAAGGTAAATTACCCGGTGCAAGTTTATTCAGAGCTTGAGGTTACACAGATACACTCACCTCATTAATTACCTTATTAGCAGGGAAATTCAATGTAGCAGCTATAGTCTCTCTAAGTGCCTGAGATACCTAAAGTACCCTGAGGCAATGCTTCCGGCCAGTTGCAATCTCCCCCGTCAATTAACTCGTTAGTGGGGCATGTTCTCCTCACCTCCGCTTGTTCCAAGCTGGGGCTGCTTCCACCATCACCATCCTGATGAGTCATCTGGTAGACTCTTCTTTAAGCCTGTCCAGTGGTGCGGGTAATCCCACATCGCCTCTGTGTGGGCCCCGCCACCCTGGAGCCCTCTGCCTCTGGATTCTTCTTGTCCGGATGATATCCCTGGATCCTGCTTCCCTCCAGGACTCTAGGGTGGGTACCCCGTATTCTTCTTTGGTCTTGCCATCCTGAGTTCTCTGGGTTTGCCAGTCAGGTTCTCTTCTCCTTCTCTCTCTCTCTCACGGTTCTTCCTCCAGTGCCCGAAGGGTGCCCCCTCACCGCCGCATTTATTCCAGCCACAGAGTTAATAACTCTTATCTTCACCCAATGTGCAGTTCCCTCCAAAAGTGCTAGATGCCTTCTACGGCTACCCACTCCCATGGCTAACTAGTAATGGGGCTCCTGCCTGAGCCCCTGTTACAAGCAGGAAAGACTGCTGGGATCAAATAATCCCAGGAAGATGGGCGTTAAGATCTTTTTTGAAAATCTCTAGGGTGGATCTTGTCTTCTGCAGGGAGCTTGTTCCAAAGCCTTGGCACTCAGCTTATAAAGAAGTTTTTCCTTATGTCTAGCCTGAATCGATCCTTAATCAGCTTGTGCCCATTATTTCTTGTCCTCCCCTGGGGGACCTTGGTGAATAGATACTCCCCCAAACCCTGATGTACACCCCTGAGTCTTCTCTTCTCCAAGCTGACCAGTCCCAAGTCCCTCAGCCTCTCTTCATACATCTTGGTCTCCAGGCCGTTAATCATAAAGTTCACCATATTATCTTTTCCTAAAATTCCATGTCAATACACAGCAAGACAAATAGTTAAATGGCAGGTGCTTACAGGTTTCAACAGAGGTAGGCCCTTATTGAAAGGCCAAATTTGATTTGAAATTCTGAATTCAGCCTTCTAATGACATGGATCCAAACAGCTTTGATTTTAGCAGTTCAGAGGCCAAATTTTCTTGATTCTTTGAACAAGTGTGTGGTTATATTTACATAATGGTTATATGCAGCTCAGATACGACCACTCCTGAAAGTATAAATAAAGTGCATTCAGCTAATTCATATTTTGGAAGAAGGAAACATGTTGTCTATTAAATATTTTGAACTTAAGCTTACATTTGTTTTTCAGTTGTATGCTAAAAGTCTTCAGGATCATTTGTCTTTTCCAAATAATAAACACTGTTGAATGTATTTAAACCCCATGTTTGGTTTTTTGGGGGTTTTTTTGTATTTTCAACATCTGCACTTCTGAAGTGGATCCAACTCTCAGTGGGTGCATACACACATACTAAGTTGACTGAAAAGAACTACAACACATCAGAACAGACTCGATTAATCCAGTAGACTCCAGTGTCATGTATCAGCATCACTGTGCTGAAAAATGGCAACCGAGTGCTTTAAACTGAAGCTTGTGCAACAAGTTTTAGTTCAATGCATCCTATCACCATTTTTCAGCGTGGGGATACTGATGCATGTGATGCTCCGGGTGCTTTTAATTAGCATGCCTCTTGGTGCCGCACTAATTAAAGCGCCCTCCCCCCCCACCTCTTGGATCATGTCTATAAATGCCCATGGTGGCTTAGTTAAGTCAACTTAAGTTAGCCCACATCAGAGTGTACACACATCCAGCTCCTTGACATGTTGGTAGTCATCTTGTGAGCTAAGTTGATTTAACTAATGCAATTCAAGATTAATACACCTGGGAGGTGTATCGTCATGCGCTGCATTTAAGTTTACTCTGTTCCACGTATGTCAGCTTAACTGTCAGAAAGTTAGTACATGTGTACATACCCAGTGTGGTCTTTTGCTGGCTTACTTTGTGAGCTGTTTCCTGGCTCTGTAGCTCCATTGGTGACCCAAGATTTTCTACCTCTCTATTCCCTTTAAGATCTTGCCTCCCATTCCACTGGAGCAGAACTGGAGGACACCCAACCATTGTGACAGTTCCTATTGTAATCTGAGCCCATTGCTACCATGATGAAATGGATCACCCTGCTCAGCATCCTGAAGAGTAGCGTAGCACAAGAACCTGTGTAGGATGCTCAAGGGTAGCAGAGCAGATGACCCCACACTGTCTCTTACAGAATCTACAGATCTGTAAGATCAGATTTTCCATCAGCCTCCAGGTTACTATGCAGAATAATCTTCGTGAGACAACAGAATAGATGACCCAAGGACAGTGGAACAGATAACCCAGGTGTCTGGCTTTCAAAGTTGCAACTGCACAGGGTCAGTTGCTTGGGGTATTAATACAGGGTTGCTCTGAGTAGAAGTCAGTCATGATATTTATGGTTCTTTTTGAAGGGAAAAATGCAAACTTATTGGAACAATATTGTATATTTCATATTAGGCACCACATACAACCATTCTTTGTTTTCATAAGCATAGTTCATTTAAATAAATTGAAGGTCTCTTCATCTTGGTGTGTGTATATCCAGTCCCTCATTTCTTGTTTTAACGGAATCATTGAAATCAAAAGAATGTATTTTTAATCTATGAATTAAATGAAATGCTCTCAAGCCAGTGTTTCTTAACCAGGGTGTTACACCACCTTAGGGTGACTAAAGATTGTTTTAAGGGCGTTGCACAGTATTAGCAAACACCTACACATGATTCACAAAGTAAACCAGAGATTTCAAATCTGAAGTCATAGAGTCAAAACATTTCTGACCTGTCATGGTCTGAGTTCTTTCCAAAAATGAATTGCTCTATTATCTTCCCATAGTCAAGAAATGAGTGAAAACTAAGAGCTGGTTGAGAACCACTGCTTTAAGCAAATAAAATATTCCAGATGTCCTGGGAGCTGTATATTTTCTAAAAGCTTTAAAATAAAGCCTAACAATACAGTATAGGAATCTACAGTAAAATACTCGTACTACACTCAATTTTTAATTCATTTGAATTTAGCATTAGTTTTTGAGTCATGTATTGTGTTGTGTATGTCGTTCGAGAATTGGATGCTCTAGTCCACGCTACTCATTAATTGCAGCAGTACCTGTACTAAAAGAATTGCTTTTTATTTCAGAGCCATAATTGAACATTGCTGCATATCTTGTAAAATCAACTACAGGGACAGATGTGTCCTGATTTTTAAACATGGCAATCTTTAACTAGCTCAGAATCCTAAATGCCTAAAACAGTCATTCTGTGAATAAAACACTCAGAAGTATTCATAAAACTTTTAAGGACATTGCAACACAAATGTAATTCTGGCTATAGCATAGAATTTCCTGGTTTTTCTGTGGATTTTACAGATTATAGATATGAGAGCATTTTAATTTAAAAAAAACTAGGTAAGATCTCACTCTTAGCTCATACTGACCTGCATGCCTAACACTGTATTTGGGAGTAGTCTCATTACAATCAATATTCCTTTTCTCTTGTAACTTCTAATGTTTCATAATAATAGATATCTGTTTAATATTTAGGTTATGTTTGAGCCCAGGAATGCTTATCACAGTTTGTGGAACATATTGTAGCAGAGGTGTTTGTTTTCTTGTTGCAAGTAATTAATATTCAAAGAAAGTATATGTGATCATTTATACATTTTAAGTATTAGATATTTCAATTTTGCATTAATGTGATACTGCAACATTTTTAGGTAGAAAATAGACCCCTGAACTCCAAAAGATAAGTGTAGGTTTCCTTCTAAATGTGAAATATTTGTTTTTTAAGTCTGCACACGAAGAGCCAAATTCTATATCCCTAGAGCCACTTAAACACTGAACATGTATATCAATATTCTGGCTATTCCCTCCACCACCCTCTGTTAGAACTGTGAATAATTTATATGGGACAAGAAAGTTCTGCCTATCTTTCACTGCAAGATTGGGGATTTCGAAACGTAAAGATTTGGACCAAGTCTTTGCTCTAGGATGTTCTTTTGGAGCTGATCCAATACGCATTGAAATCATTGGAAAGACCCAGTGACACTGGTGGTCAGGCACTGAGTTTGATCTTAGTAGCTCCTGTGGCAAACAAAGGGTAAAGTGCCCCCATTAGTTTACTATGCAGAAATTGGAACAAGGGTGGAAAAAAAAATGGGAATTTTCAGCATTTGGCATTCAAAATTTGCCCTATGCTCTCACAATTAATTTGTAAGTGTAACTTCTGCCTAAAGCAGTGATTCTTAGCTGGGGTGCTGTAGTCCCTGTGAGAGGAGGTAAATTTTCTCCTCCCCCTATACAGCAGCATGTGCTTCCCCAACTACTCCAGTATTGCCTGTGGCTGCTTCTCTGAGAAGTTTGGCCTCTGCTACCACCCCCAGCCCTCTGCCCCTGTGCTGGCTTCCACACTTCCTGCTGGAGTCGCACTTTGCAGCCTGGCTTGGCCCTCTGCTTCTCCCACCCTCCCAGGGCCATAAGGAGAGTTGCCCATGCTTTAGACACTTCAGAAGGAGCTTCAGCAGCTGGGGCTTCTTGCCTACTCAAGTGCCCTGGTGGATGGGCAGGGGACAGACAGTGAAAAGAGTGGCTAGCACATGGCAAGGTTACATCCTGCCTGCACTGCCCTCACCTGGCACCAGCTAAAGCAGTAGTTCCCAACTTTTTTAGCTTCAGGGCTTCCCCTCCATATCTTTTCTGAATTTAGATTCTAGCTCAGTAATTCTCAACTGAGGTTTTGTGAACTTCAGAGAAGTTATAGAGGGGTACCTTGAAGCTGACAGGCTGAGAACCACTGACTTAAAGAAGTGCTGCTAGTAGTTATAAGACACAAGAAGCCAGATTGTATCTCCTATTTGGAGTCTAAATATCATCCTATTCCACCTGCTCTAACCCCTGAAAAATAGTTAATGGGCTTCATTCCACAGTCTTCATCTTAGCCTTAGCATTAAGTCATGCAAAATCATGAGGATCAAATGGAACATGTTTGTACTTACCATATGTCCTACACAGCAGCAGCATGTCCCAGAAGGGGCACTCTCAGGCAAGTCCAGCTTCCCTATTACCGTTCAAATCTAGAATGTGCTCATGAGGCCACTTGGAGATGTTGCTTTTATGGCTGCTTTTGTGACTTCAGTCTGCAATGAACTTGAGAACAGATGTTTGGTACTACCCCAGTATGCCCCAGGCATTTTGGGGTTTGACGTCTGCATACAGGAGTGCATGGGTGGCTGGTGCCTCCTAAGACTGAGGGGGCAAAGTTTGTGAGCAGCAGCATCAGCTGCAGGGTGGCGAGGGGCAACTGCTTGCAGAAGCCAGCAATGGCATTGGGGGGGGCAAGTGATGACTTCCTGCAGAAGCCAGCATTGGCAGTGGCCAATCTCTGGAGGGTCACATGCCCCCCCCCCCACCACCAGCCACCTATGCAGGAGTGGGTGGACAAGATGTGGTTGGTGGCATGCATGTCAGGACACTGTCAACACTGTGTAGGCATATCTTTAGCTGTCTAAGTGCCACTTACCGCTTAACTGGCTGGAATAGGACTTGGCTTACAATACGTGGCATACGATAAAGCTGCCTTGAGGTTTCTTGTAACATCATAAAATAGAACAAGGCTAGACTGATTTGTTTGTGTCACCTGAAGATGTAATGATGGTTTTTATTTATATGTATTTGGCTATGGGAGTTACATGTACTACATATATTTAAAAAAAAATGTTCCTGCTGTGTGGTTCATTTTCCATCCCTTGTCCTTTACAACAGGATAGGCTTAGCTTGTTTCCATATGTTTTCCATTTCCTCTACCTCCGCAAGTTTCTGGTTCTTTTCTCATTCTTCACTTATAACTTAACAGCATGATTTAAAGTATATAAATAGTTTATATTCCATAAGATACGAAAGCTTTTATTATGGAATTTTCCAACATCACTTTTGGAAAGTAGTAAGACACAGAACTTTATTGAGTCCTATGTTGCAGCATTCACTACATAATAAGATCCATCTTTTATACCCACACATGTAAAAAAAAAAAAAAAAATCACTGCAGTACACAAGTAAAGTATTGTGGTTAAATGCAAGAGATGAGATAAAACAAGAAAATCTTTCTTGAAGAATTTATATGCTGTTAAGTGTCACACTTATTGCACACACTTCAGCTGGCTTTGCTAAGAATTCCCAAGTTATTTTAAATTTATAATACAGCTTTTGACTTTTTCTAATTAAATATGCATTTTCTCTTGTCATAAGGAAAACGTTCATTTTGCTTTTTACAGTAATTTAATTAAGCGTTTCCTGTAAGTTCATTTCAGTATCTATCATGGCCCACTAAAGTTGGAATTCAGTGTAGAATGGTAGATTAATTGCCTTTTGTCTTAGGTGAAATAAGAATTCCAAATATGCAGAGTCATGAAGTTTAATTGTGTTCCTCAATTGCTTATTCAATGCATTGGAAAACTGAATCGAAATACAGAAGAAAAGGGCCAAAGGTTGTTAAATGTAGCGCATAACACAGATTTTGAACTTTACTTAATGAACCGAGTGTTTATTACTATGAAATAAATGCACCATTTAAAGAATTATGGTGGAATTGTAAAACATTAAAACTCTAATTAATTTTGGTCAGAAGCATGCAGTGCACTCATTTTCCCTAAAACATGTTCATTATGGTCCATATTTTCCCAGTTATTGAGATAAATTTATCCTTTTCATACAGTAGTAACATCTCTTGCAGTTTAAGCCATGCATTTCACTGGTATTTAGGTAATGTCTTTCATCTGCCTTAGGTGCATAAACTTCTTAATCATAGCTGTATTGCTTCTCTGCACATACTCTGTTATACAGTTTCATTTTAAGCTGAAATGGCATGGTCAGCTTGTTTGTCTAGGTCCATTTGTGAAAGTAGTTAAAACATGAACAAGGCCTTCAACTATCGTTTTAAGTAGTGAGTAAATATTTAGTGAATATTCAGTTGCAACTTAACATTTTGAAAGTAGCCTCTTAAGATTTTGTTTAAATGTGACTTTTAAAACTGAAATTGCTTGAAAGAGTTACCCCTTAGTGTTATGACTTAGCAATTTTTGCCTTCTTAGATATTCTGAGCTTATCAGATATCTGTACTTACCCTTATTGTTAGACTACAGGCAACTTAAAGATTTGCTGTGTACAGGGTAGATATGACAAGTGTGTAACTGACATAAATAAAGGTGTTAAAGTGTATTTGAGTCCATTGTATTTGATTTTGACCCTTATACTTTGTACAAGTAATGCAAATACCCCTAAGGAGCATAGGACAGACTGTAGTTAGAGAGGAGCCAAATTGTCTTTTCATTTTTCAGCACTTATTAAAAGATCCATTTCCCACTAATTTCTTCACAGAATGATCAAGACCACAAATAGTGATTTGAGTCATCTGTTTCATTCTTCCCACAAGAACATATCCTGTACGAATATGGGGTTTGATACCACCTGCCCATGACAATGCAGATCTTATTAGAGTGAATTACAGTCTAGTAATGTATTACTACTACTCTCGTTTGTGATTTTGTACTTTGGAGAGAGAGGTTTCTAAGCCAAAAGAACGTGTTATTAAGCTCAAAAAAGAGGAAGTTTGAGAGAATTGCACTGCTTTCCTACCTCTCTATATGCTGGCATCCTTCATTCTTAAATTTATATCTGTTTTAAATATAAAGATAATATTGAATTAGTTATTGTAAACACATTTTCCTAAACTAAATTTGTCTGCAGGAAAGTATAAATGTGATTTAACCATTGACATAAAGGTTTATTTGGAGGAAAAGAGGCTTCTAATAATGTGCTTCTTAGCATATCTGATAGGGGTACAAGCTCTAATTTTTATCCAATACTTTAAATGTCTTAATTGAACTAAAGTGCTCACATTAAGCAGCTTCATTTCAACTCACATAAGCCTTCTCATTGCAGAATTTGGTAGAGATAAAATCTGCCTTTAAAAGTAATTAGATTTTTTTTTTCCATTTTAAAATGAACCATGGGGTCAGCACCTTATAGTTCCACTCCGTACAATAAAAATGGACTCTGCCTTAGATCCATAGATCTTTAGTGGTGCCAGAATTGCCCTTCTACTAGTCTTATTATATAAATGGATAAAATTTTATCTGAGGCTTTTTTTGCTTTAATGCTTACATTTTTGAGGTGTTTATTTCTACTCAGTTGTTTATTAAAATAAATCCAGTTATTTAAATGAGAACAGTACTTCTAATTTATATTGAATTAAAAATCCTTAGTCATTTCTTCCTTTCGTTTCCAAACTCCAATACCTTGGATTTATCAGTGTTGATTTCCAAGCTGTATGCAACACAATAATATTGAAAAACATCTAAGTAAGCTTTGGAGACCTATTTGAGATTGTGAGATTAATAGCGCATCATCTGCATATAGCAGGACTGACATAGAGTCATTTAATATTGTGGGTGAATTGAATCGATTCCCTGTTAGCACATGCTTTAGATCATTTAGGAATAGATTAAATATTAGTGGAGAAACTAGACATCCTTGTTGTAACCTGTTTTAGCAGGGAAATTATTGGACAGGGCACCACTAATTTCATATTGTACTCTAGACGCTGCATACGAATTGTAAGTGATGAATGCTTGTAGGAAAGCTTTGTTAATTGCTATTATTGCCTGATACTTCCATAATTTTAATCATTCTATGGAGTCAGAAGCTCTCTTGAGATCTATGAAAGCTATAAATGATTTTGTCTTTTCACATATTTTGTTGCCACACAAAGCAGTGCCCATGCAAAAATATCATTCTCTGAAACGAGTCTGCTTTTCTCCCAGAACGTTATTGTCAGAGATCCATCTTTGCAGTTGAAAGAGTGTCTCCCAAATATTTTGGCTGGAATACACAAGCCTAAATGGATGATATATTGCAGGATCTCTCTTATCAACATTTTAAAGATGAGGACTACTATATTTTCATTGTAATAATTAGGATAGCTGTCTCCTAAAACGGTTCTATTAAATTTTTTTGTCAGAATTGAAGACCACCAATTGGTAAAGTCCTTGAAGATTAGAGGAAGAAAATCAAAGCCCAGGGGCCTTTCCATTACTCAGTAAGGATATTTATGATCTTACTTGAGTTTCAGAGGTGTGGTAGTGATCTGCTTCTGATTTAACAGATAAAATTTCCTTCAGGATACAGTCCTTACATCCCTTAGCAGCTGCGAGTAAGTTGTTAAACTTAATTTTTTTTCAAAACAAAACCCATGTGCTGCTTCAGGAATATATGCATCAGGGATTAAGCTAAAAAAGTGTTGTTCCTTTGGCTATAATCTGACAAATTTCTATTATCTTTATTTTTTCCTGTGGCTTCCAGTTCCTCACATGGCTTCATTTGATACTGTTTCTTCTTTCTAACTATTAGTTTTCTATAATTTAATTTAATCTTCTTGATCTGTTGTAAACTGGCTCAGTCCTTTTTATATTCCTTCAAGGCTTTCATTAACGATTCTTTAGCTTTAGAGCAGCCATTGCAAACCATAGTTTGTGCCACCATTGCGGATTCCCTACAAATACACTCTTTTTTGTGAGAGCATTTTCCAGCTATTGAGCAACTATTTCATATTGAGTAATTGCTTCTTAGGATTCTTTTTCTTCAAGAATGTAAGATGAGTGGCCCGAGACAGTATCTTTGAAAAGAGCAGCACATTTCTCTCTTAGCTCATTGTTCCATTTAATTCTCTTCTTATTGATTACTTTTAAAACAAGGGAGCTAGTTGTATAGTTTGTAAGGAAGACTCTTCATAAAACTCTAATTGAATTTTTAGGGAGAGGGAGAAGTGGTCTCCATACGTGGCAGAATTTCAAATATTTTGTACTTATACCACATATGTATTTCTGTTAATATATAGTCTCTAATGCTTGCTCCTTTAGTTGTAACAAATGTGAATGCCCCAGGTATACTATTTCCAGTTTGTCCATTAAGCATTATAAAATTATCCTCTGCAATACATTTCAACAAGCATCGCCCTCCTTCATTTAGTATCTTTTCACATAAGATTCCTGAGAGGAAGGGGTAGAATGGAATTCTGCATATATCATCTTCATTAGCTCCCTGCCGGTCTAGTCCAGCTCTTAAATCCACAGACAGATAAGTAGGACAGTGATTGGTAGGCGCTGAGGCCCTTAGCTGTCTACCATATATTCTTACTTGGGAATGGTTGCATACCTTCTTTAGTTTCCATTCCCTAAAGAGAAGAATTTCTTACCCTAATTATTCCAAGATGCCTAACATATAAACTCCTAAAACCAACTTTTGGTGAGGGGAAGGGGATACCTAGCGGATCCTCTTAAGGACTGCAACCTGGATTTATAAATAATAGCTTTCCAAAAACTAAAAAATAATGTAAAATCTTCTGGATAAAAATTGTGCAAATCTCTATCTCAGACTAAAAAAAAATCTCTGTAGATAAAAAATAATAAAATACATTGCACGCTCAATCTTTTGTTTCAATTTGTAATGGAGTTATTCTTAATAAAATAGAGGAAGCTTTTGGTTGGTCAGAGACTGACTCTGTCAGTTCCTCAAATGTAATAAAATCTTCACTCTTCAGAACTTTGTTTTTTATTAGACCTATTTCATTTATCCAGGCTTCATGTTTATGTATCCAGGTCTTCTCTCCTGGAAGAACAGAGCCAGGCAGGGAGTTCATAGATTTCATAGACATTAGGGCTGGAAGGGACCTTGGAATATCATCAAGTCCAGCCCCCTGCCCAAGGGGCAG
>NW_017728886.1:48685677-48735456 GCF_001723895.1 Crocodylus porosus
GGGAGAATGTTATCCTGGGATTTGCTTGAGAAGCATCTATGGATGCAAGCCAGCATTTTGCTTGCTTTACTAGCTGCAGCATCACATTGAAGGCTCATGTTCATCTTGTGGTCAGTCATGACCCCCAAGTCCCTTTTATCCGTAGTGCTAGCAAGTGTAGCACTGCCGAGCTTATAAGGATGCTGCAGGTTTTTCCTCCCAAGGTGGAGAACCTTGCATTTTTCAGTGTTAAACACCATCAGATTCTTGTCTTCCCATTTCCCGAGCCTTTCCAAGTCAGCCTGAATCACCCTCCTGTCTTCAGGTGTGAATGCTTTACCCCAAAATTTAGTATCATCGGTGAACTTGGCCAGTCTGCTTCTGACTCCAATGTCCACATCATTAATGAAGAGGTTGAGCAAAATAGATCCAAGGACAGAGCCTTGAGGGACCCCACTGGTCACAGGGCACCATGACAATTGACTTCCATCAACCGCCACCCTCTGGGTCCGACCACGGAACCAATTCCCCAGCCAGCACATCATGGTGAGCCCAGTTTTGCCAAGAGGTGATCATGGGATACCAGATCGAAGACTTTTTTGATATACAACATCAATCTCCTCTCCCTTGTGCAGGTGATAGGTCACCTGGTCATAAAAGGAAATGAGATTGGTCAAACAAGACCTATCCGCAACAAACCTGTGCTTGCTATCCCTCAGGATGTTGCCATCAGCCAATCCATTGAGAATGGCCTCTTTGATTTTTTTCTAAGACCTTCCCCGAGTTAGAGGTCAGGTTGATGGGCCTGTAGTTTGCCAGATCCACTTTCCTCCCTTTCTTGAAAATAGGCACCACCTTGGCCTTCTTCCAATCTGGGCATTTCACCAGAGCGCCAGGAGTTCTTGAAGATCCATGCCAAGGGCTGAGTTTGGCAGCCAGCTCCTTGAGTACCCTGTGGTGTAAACAGTCAGGGCTGGCTGACTTAAAGATGTCCAGCCTCTCAAGGTGTTCCTTCACAAGCTCAGCATTGATGGAGGACAAGGAATCACCTCCCTGTCCCATAATGGGCAGGGCGTCCCATGGGATTGATGAAAGACTGATGCAAAGTACCCATTTAGTAGGTTGGCTTTTTCCTGGGCATCAGTTGTCCCTTCTGGGTTAGCAAGGGTCCAATGTTGCCCTTGCTTTTCCTCCAGCTCCTCATGTAGCTAAAAAAGGACTTTTTATTATCCTGGATCCTAGTAGCCAGTTGGAGTTCAGTCACAGCATTGGCTTTCCTGGTTTGCTCCCTGCAGGTCCAGACCATTGCGGAATATTCCTTCTTGGAGGTGGATCCCATCCTCCATCCTTTGTAGGTCTTTCTTTTTAGCCCCAGGAGGTCCGCTAATTCCCTGGAGAGCCAAGGGGGCTGCTGTGCCCGTTTGCTGCCTTTTGCTCCAAGGTGGAATAGCATTAGTTTGTGCATCAAGGATCACTCCCTTGAGGAGCAACCACTCTTCCTGAACTCCCCTCCCCTTTCAGTCATTGTCCCTTAGGGCCTCACCGACAAGTCTCCTGAGCTTGTCAAAGTCAGCTTCCCTGAAGTCGATGACTTCTGTATTGCTGTCTGTCTTGCCAGCTTTACAGCAGATGGTGAAAGTGATCCGCTCATGGTCACTGTCACACAGCTTCTGATTGATTGTTATGTCACCTATTAAAGTTAAAACTCTGTTTCTTATTAGAATCAAGAGTTAGGGGATAGTTGTGCATCTGATAAATCTATGTTAAAATTTCCTTTTCCCATAGTACCTGTAGTCAGTAATATGGTAAAAGAGCGTTTTCTTTTTTCCATTGATCTTTTCTTCTGATACTTCAAATTATCTAAATTGTACCCTATTACTTGGTTGGAAGAAAGAGGTTCTTTTTTAACCATAGATTTTATCATTTTCAACTGTAGAAAGATCTCTGTTTACTGACAGCAAGGGTGTAGAAACAATGGGTGCTTCTATTATGGGTGGACTAGTGATCAAATACTGTATACAGTGGTCAGGGCTCTCAGTTATTCAGATGTAGGAATTCATTCCTTAAACACACTGGATCTTAACAGACCAACTAAGAAAGAGCCAATTCCTGCACAATCAAATAAAGAATATTTTAACTGTAGGTTACATATATTAGCAATATATAAAGGCAAACCAAATCAGAACTAAAATAGTTCAGGCTTATGAAGTGGCCAGTATCTTTTGGCTGCACCCTGTCACCTAGGGCAGCAGCAGTTAATGTAGGAGGTTTCCAGCTCACCCAGGTGGAGAGTCTTGGTTGGGTTCCTGCCTCCAGCTCCACAGCCCTCTTTAAGTGTATAGATGCAGAGGTAGGATCAGTAACTTAATGGTAAAATGGTTTCTTATTCATAAAATTAAAACAAATAATATAGAGCCTACCCTTCTACATGTACAGGGCAATTTTGCTTGATTTACATTTATTTAATACTTGACATTAAGATCTGAAAAACTGTTTAAGCATTTGCTCATCAAGTGTGAAACATGTCAGTCCGATGCCTCCACAAATTAAAAACCAGGCTCGAACTGGTAAAGGACAAACATTTCCTCAGTGTTTTACACAAAATAGAATCAGCTGAACTTGTAAAGCAACTGTTTGGTTCCCAGTACCACCTGCCCAGCAGAAAATCCCAACTACAGTGGCAGTCAGCCAGAGGGGCCAGTCAGTGCAAGGGCTGCCTCCTAAGAAGAAGGAGAAACAGATGGAGGGTTTGAAAGCTGGCATAAAATCCTGCTGCTGTAGTGAGTATTAAGTGAAATGTGGTTATAAGGAATCTTGCAATAGTACATTTATCCATCTAATCAGAATTAGAAACCAGTAGATAGAAAGTACAGAATACTGGCAAACATTTTAAAACGCCTTCAAGTTCTTGAATCAGTACAAGTTCAGGGGGTTTGTTTTGTAATAAACATGCAGCTGCTTCTAGACACTGAGAGGCTCTTTGTTAGAAAAAGATTTTTCCTGGTCTTGCATTGCCACCTAGAGTACAGAGCCATTTACTACATAATGTAGTCCAAAGCTGTTCTTTGGAAAAAAAATATTCATCACTTCAGCATTGTTCTTGAAACTGAACAAAATGAGGGTGGAGAAGCACAATGAGTTAATTGATGTCATGTTTACTTTACAATACAATGTTTAGTTCATTCATAGCCTCCATTTTTAATATATCAGATGCGGAGCTTTCTGTAGGAAATTGGTGGGTTTGGAGATCAAGAATTAATGGAGATGTATACTAAAAGGTATGACTGTCAGCTTTCCAGTGGTCCCAGAGGATGCATTTTCTTGATGGCTGCTTCAGAATACTTTGTGAAGCAAATGTCAAACTTGTCGAGGCTGTCACTATGAAAATGATCCATGTAGCAAGGGTCTTCTTTCCTTGGGAAACAAACAGCTGCCTTATCACTGCATAGCTGCAGTGACAGAAACCTGTCATCTATCATAAGGAATTTATATCTGCTTCTAATATCCACTGGTAAAGAGCTTTTCCAGTTGTGCTCTGTATTCTTGTATGACTCTTCATTATAAGGTTTGTCAGGAACACATTTTAGGAAGATGGGCATGTGAGTTTGAAAGAAAAATACCAAGCACTGCAGCACAGGTTACTAAAGCACCATTTATATTGCTTAACAGATAGCATGATTTATAATGGAATCTATAGCCTTTTGAGCCCATTTGCCCCCAAACTTGACCTATTATGTTGGAAAACAGGTAAGTATTAATACAGAAAAGCAGTGGTACCTCCTGAAATCCCCTCCTGAGATTTCAAGATTCCTTCTTGGAGGCACCTTGAAAACATTTGCTATATTTTCCTGCTTCTAACTTATTTTTGTTAACCAGAATCTGTGTGATGTGATTGCTAGAATAACTGCTTTCTGGTTCAGACTTGAATACTACAAATATTAAAACTCATATTTTAGGGAAGTTTTCATATAATCACACTGTTCTGAAAAACCCTAGACAGTGGAAAAGTTAGGGGAAAAACAAAAGATAGGAGAGCTGAAAAGATTTTAAATAGCATTCGTTGTTGCTCATGTGCATAGTTTATATAAATATTTCTGTAGGGTTAGTGAGTTAATGTATTAGAGTATTATCATGTTCTAGTGCATCAACATTTTAGAAGATAGGTACCTCCTAACCGGAAAGGGAATACATCCTTCTGCACAATCTCAGTGTAGCTGAGGCTCTCATACCTTGAGACAAGCACTTGCCAATATCTTGCCACACATTTTTCAAGTCACTCAGAAACTGTTTCCTTGAAACATTTAATTTCAAGAATTTAAAACTCAAGGCATCTGCCTTGCCATAGGCTTTATTTAGTGCCTCTAGGCATTCAGTGTGCCAGCACCACAAAAGTAGCATATCAGAGCAGGGTTCCCATGGAACTCAACTGCATTAAGTGATGTCATAGATTATCTTTCTGTGAGAGCAACATGCAAATTCACCAAATATTTAGAGTGACTCTCTTCAACATACAACAATGCATAAAGCTGCTATGCTTCTAAGTAGTCTGTAACATCTACCAGTTCTGTCTCCAGTCATACATTGGCATGTTATGCATTAAGGGCAATTTATGGGCAGATCAGTGAGCTTCACAATACTTTTGAAAATAGCATATAACTAGACTCTAGACTGTCCAGGTCCGATGAACTGTCAAGATAGAGAGACACATTTTCTATTCATGTATTATATTAAGTATTCTTGGCATATACCCTATAATTATTATCCTTGCTCTTGACGATAGAAAATAATATTTTCTTGTTTTTGTTTGGTTTCTTGCTATTTAATTTTCAAGATTTTATGGTTAAGGTAGAAGTGCCGTCTCTTTTTATGTCTCTGGGCTTTAAGTGTAATGATCATCTTTACAAAAATGTAGTGCCTCACTCCATAAATCATTTAATAGAAATCAGTACATCTCCTCCTGGAGTAAGGTAGAATGCAACATGAGTATGAGCATGTCTGAGGCAGTAGTTCTTTCTGTATCAAATCCTAGGATATGCCATATCCCAGTGAAACTTTTAGTCAATCTTGGGAGTACTAGTTTTTGCTTATTCTCTTCTTTATTGGGATTTTCATAACATTATACCACTAGCTCCATGTTAGTCTTTTACCTTAAATTTTATGAATCACAAAATAACTATCTTAGTATCTTCATCAAATGTTTCTTTGTAGTAAATGTTATTTAGATGTCTGTTTCTTCATCTTGACATATGACAGGTATCTTGCTATTTTTGGTCCTGTAACTGTAGGCTTCAAGCTTTTTCTTATTTTTTTTTCTTACATATAACATACAGAAGGACAAATTATAGCTATGGTTTAGTGCACAAATCTAAAAATTGTTTCTTTCCTAGTGCAGTGAATTGATGGATGATGTATAATATGTTCTATATATAGAATTATCTCAAATCCCCTCTAGAGTTATTAATTGTCTGATTCACTTTTTCTTTAAGACTTCATGTAATTAGTTGATGGACTATAAAAGCAGACACAGAAGTTTTTGAGTGAAAGGGATAAAAAAAGAACACTTAAACCCAGTGTGTAGTTCATCTCTTATCTCAGGCTTTCTCTGCATGAAGCAGTGCAGAACAGCTAGTGAGCGACTTTCCATATGGACAATCTTGTTCTGCACTAAGAGCACCTGTTTCTGGTTAAAGTTAACTTGCTTCCAAAGTCAATTAATTAAAACTGGGAAAGGCACCTATATTTTTAAATAAATATCCACTTAGAGAACTAATCCATAATAGTTGTCCTGCTTTTAAGTTCACAGTCTATCTTGCTCCGAAATAGCTTATCCCTGTAGGCGTGTCCTAAGATAAGCAACTCTTCGTTACCTCACCCCTCTCTGTATAGGGTTTGGGGCAAAATGACATGATCGGTACTTTTAAAATAAACCACACCACTTGTTTAGGTACTAAACTTTACAACCTTATTTTTTAAATTCTTGGTGCTTATTAGCCGGTATAAGCCATCAGATCCAAATTCCCAGGTTTAGACGAAGGTTTCTGATCTATTATTACTGCAGCTTTAAAAGAACAGCTATTCTAGGACGATGATATTCTTGGTCTGTAAAATGTAAATATGTATTGGTTGCATATTTGGGGATATTTTTAGGAGATTATTTGTAAGATGCACTTCTCCATAATTTGAATCTATGATTGTTATTCAGTAAAAATGAAAGAAATTGTGATGGGTTTAAGCTGGGCCTAGCTAGGGGTGGGCAAGCACGTCAGTAGGCCTGCACATTGACTTATATGTAGAACCAGAAAGACAGTCTCTGAGTTGTCCATCCCATGGCAGAAACAACAACCCTGTGCCACTCCTTTAACCAGATACAGTCAGGGTCACTGCCCTGCTGCTGTAGCAGCAGCTACTGGAGACTTGGAGTCCCCAAGGCAAGTAAGACTGATTGGTCTCCTCACCACGTCCTCCTCCACTGCCCAGTGCTTGGCACCCTTCGCCTCTTCTCTCCAACATGGTTTTATCCAGAACGTTAAACATGCTAGCTACGTCTCTGTGCACCGTCTACTAACAACAGTTAATTGAATCTTTGTCATATTTGGGTGCATATTTAAAATGTTAATCGATTCAAATTTTTCTAAGATTTAACAGTGCAAAAAAATAAATCAGACTATAGCAGGCTCTGAGCAAAAGAATATAAAATGGAAATGAGTGTCAGTACTGCCAGGTGTGAATTTTTCCAATTGCAGTGATTAAGTTTTGGAAAACTAGGATATTGCCATTTTCACATAAGCCTCTAAACCAGTAATTGTTAACCTTTCTAGACTCAAGGCACCCTTCATCTTTTGGCTATGGAAAAATAAAGGAGCAATTTTTCTGTTTCAGAGAACTCAGAAAAACTGGAACAAGTCAGAATGTTTTTAACGCTGTGGATTCATATTTGATATTTCTAAGTTTGTCTTATAAATAATGTTTGCACATCTAACAGTGCTAACACAGCCTGGCACACTGTGACACCCTTAAAAGGCTCTCAAGGTACCTCAAGTTGCCACAGCACCCTGATTGAGAATCATTGCTTTAAACAGTCCCCAATAAGAGCAGCCTTTCTACTCTGGACTGATTTTTGAATCAATAACAAAATGAAAAGCTCTCTGCTGGGTAATTATTTTCCCACCTAAAATTTCCTTTCAAAAAATTCTTTTTCCTTCTCTCAAAAAAAATCTAGTATCTCTGACATAAAATAGCTGTTATGTCCCATGTGTGGGTGAGGGAATTCTATATGTGTACTCCGTATAGCATGAGTTTCTTCAGGATAAGAAACTGTATAACTGTAGGTGGTAATTAGTAAAGCAAATACATTAAACTTGTTTAATCTTCAGTCTATTCAACATCATTCCATGATAATTAAGCTAAATAGTCCATTTAACTGAAAATTCAAACATTATGAATGACATTAGAAACTACAGCCAGTTAACTATTCTCTATACAATAAGGATTCCTCCTGAGGTACAAGAAAATGTGTTTTCAAATATTACATTGAATCTTTACAGGATTATTGTAACAGCCTGTTTAGAACCTGAAGGAATATTGAAATTTGCCAACTTGGAGGATGGTACCATAAATTATCTGGAATGCTAGTCCAAATCTTTCCCAAGTAAATTGGCAGTCGCATGCTACTTTCTAATTAATGCACATCACATCGATTGCAATAAGTAGTCATGAATATTGTTTATTCTTAGGGCAGGAGTGGGGGAAAGCGAGGATGGGGAGAACAAGAACTGAATAGTAGTAGCTACCTAATATAAGTGTTTCCTCCAGTTTAAGGTTGAAGCGCTTTGAGGCAATAAAAGGAAGTTTGCACAAAGCAAGACTCATTGCTGCAGTGTTTTAACTCTTAACTAAACATATATATGTGTGTACTGTATATACCTAACATGCAATTTTCAGAAATTCAGACTACTGTCAGATCGAAATTGTTTTTATTGTCTCATTCAGGTGGAGGCCTCCTCAGAGAAGTCTATTTCCAGATCATATTTAAATGTTATGCTCTATGATATTCAGTAACTACACCAATTCAAAAACAAATGGGGATGTGGCTGGGAATTCCTTTTCTATTGCAGAAAAGGGTAGATTTTTTCCCCCATGCTACTTGGTGGCATGGGTGGCTTTATACTCAACACAGATTAGACCATTTTTAATCAGTCTTTCTACAAGATTCACCTGAGATACTAAGTCTGGAAAATTTCTGCTTGGAATGTGATAGAAAAGAGAGATGTAAATCGTTTATACAAGCTTGGCAATTCCCCATTGATTCTGCTATAAAATGGCACTCAACATTAATGTAAGTGTTTAGAATTTGATGAAGTTAAAAAAATAGCAAACTAAAGATATGAAAGAGTATGGTGAGGGCACAACTTTTTCTGTCAACAATTTTACATGCAAAAGCCCATTTTTTATATTCTGTTTGTATTTATCAATAGGGTTTTAATGCAAGGAATTTGTTTCTGTTTTACCCTCATTAAAGTCAGTAAGGAGACAAAGTATAAATAAAAACAAAAGCAATTAAAAAGGTGCATTCCTCTTTACCCAGAGCAACTTCTATATTTGCATTTCCCATTGAGGAATCATTCTTCCAGATCCATATAAAAAATCACTGAATGCTGCTGTTGCAGCTAGGCAGTTGTGGAGGCAACAAACACAATCCCCTTGAGCATACAATTCAAACATTTCAAGCCTACCTAATCCCTGTAGTGTCTGATACTACACGTCTTTGTCCAAGTAAAGTAGCACCCAAGAGGCATAATACTCAGTATCAAGCAAACACTGCATTATACCACTGCCTTCACCACAAAAATTGATCAGCAATGGCCCACAGTCAGAGGCATAGTCATATGCTGAGGAATGCAAGGCTTTATAATAAATACCTCGGTATCATTAAAGACATTAGTATTCAATCAAATAACATCAACGATTCAATAATAAGGGAACTAGCCTCTTCAGGATACCTGCTACATCACAATCTAAGAAAGGTGGTATGGCCACATTACATTCATCCAATCCCAACTTCAAAAGTAGTTCTGCCTGAAAATGAAAGCATGACAACAAGCTGGGAGAGGAGGAGAAATAATGAATCATTGACAAATAGGAATAGAAGGGATCTCTAGAGGTCATCTAGCCCAACCCCTGCCTATTTTAAACAATCCCAGGCAAACTCTTGGCCAATATCCTGCTGCTGCAGGGGTTGTTAAAATACACTTGAGAGATCCCAGGAAGAATGCCATGTCTCCTACTCCAAAGTAAGGCAAAGAACATCAGTCTGTATAAGTCTAACCTATTGTGTCCCCTCGTAAGTACTTTTTCTGTAAGATGAACATGCATATTTCCTTCAACCTCTCCAAAGGTTATACAACAAATAATGCCGTTTTGCCGCCCCTTTTCAGAGCTGGTCTTGGGGTATGCAAAAAGTGTGGTCGCACATGCTTCACATTGTAAGTCCTGAGAACCTGCCCACTCACAGCTGAGGGAGAAGCATCTGGGAAGAAATATCTGTGGAGGAAGGAAAAGCCTGCAACTATTGTTTAGTATGTTAATTAATATCCCTTCCCCAGTTCTTTATCTTTAAGGAAAATAAAGATCCCCAACTTCCTCTCCTTTTCCTGGGGCACACGGAAGGAGGAGAGTGAAATTCCCTTGGGTTTGACTATCAGTGTATGAGTTTTTTTCTTTAGATAGGCAGAAGCCCAGAATCCAGATTACAAGGGGAATGAGCTGAGAGAGGGGTAGCTATGTAGGAGTTGGAGGGTATATGTGAGGAAGCAGAAGTAATTATGTTGAGAGCTGGTGGCCAGAGCTGTGTGCAAGCATTCATTTCTAGCAGTGAAAAAATTCCACTGCTACAGAAGATTCTGCGAGAGGGAGCAGTGCAGGCATTCAGCCTCCAGCAGTCCCCTTTCTATATGCCTTCCAGAGACTGGGGTGATCCTGATCTGGGACAAGCATGGGAAACAGTGAAGCAAAGCCCCTATCCACTCCTCATATTGTGGACTCTGGTATGAGAAATGGGCCGGTGGCTTGCGAGACAACTCCCACAGGAGCCAAGCAAAGGGAACAGCCCAGAGTCCCTGGTATGTGTAGAGCCAGTGGGGAGCAAGGACTTTTATCAGGTTAGTGCTGAGTTCCTTGGAGTTCGTTTTCTCTGGAAACTGCCATTTTTGGTTCAGGAGAAACAGCGTGAACATTTGTACACTTGTGATTTCTACCAGGAGAATAATGATTCTCCTAGTGAAAATAGAAACACTTGGACATGGTCCAGGAAAGATTATTGAATAGGGGAGGTTGGTTGAATGGAGTGAAGGTCACTTGCACCAGGCAGTTTGGGGTAACTCCTGAACAATTCCTGAAGAACCTAGCTTTACAACCCCCCTGTAGATGAGTCACCCATTAAGGAAGATTTCCACCTCCCCCCCGAAGAACTAACATAGCTTCTACTAGAGTTTTGTTTGACTATCCCAAGATTCATTGTCTCATGTAGACAATTCCTCTTGCATGTTAGCTTTAAGATACTTGGCAGTATGAAGTTGTGGACTTTTCATGGGCTTTCTGGCCTTATATTATCTCTTATTTTCAGCCTGGGGTTAGATTTTGGAAGTGTTCATTCTTTTCAATAGAGATGATTTTTTTTTTTTATCATTTCAGCGGATTAAATAAGCTGTGGTACTTCATCCTCCTATGATACTAGTTCCTTTGGCTCTAAAGACAAAAAAATAACACACTCACCAGGTCAAGAAATGAATAACATAGTAGAGCATTACAGCTAACTTAACTTATCTAAAACAGATATTTCTACTAGCACACCACTTTAGAAGGCTGGTTCTTAAGTTAACTGAGTCAAATGTACGAGAGAGACTTACACATCCTGTTCACAAATTATCTTCCTCGTTTTGATCATTATGTGGAAACCTACAAGAAATCCCATCTAAGCAACAGCTTGTTTGTGACTTTAAGGTTATAAGGCATCATGAACGTCACTATTAATGCAGTGACGATAATGCTGCAAAAATACAGAAGAAAGTGAATGGACCTGCATATGACCCTTAGTGGTCAATGTATGCCTGAACATTTCTTGCCAGACTGTATTTCATATGCTACACTTTTAGTTTATGGTAATAGCACAGAGCAGGAAATGCTACATGTTTTCTCAACTAGGTATTTTCTATTGGCTTTTGTGTGTATGTGGCCCCCATAACCCCAGAAATGGAGCAACTCACTTAATGTAATCATCTTTCAGAATACTTTCAGATTGAATCTGAATTATGGAGAGAGGAAAAGCCAGATCGGTTTTATATCTCCTTAGACATTGTCATATCAAAAAATAGGCATTCTACCCTAGAAGGAATACTTAAATTGACATGGTTAGACATTTGGGCTCCTGGAGTCAATGGAAAGGTTTTGCATGGTTCCAGAGGACCACAGCACCTGAGAGCTAAGCAGGGAGATGCCTAAAATCAGCTATTAGGAAACAGTAGGCAGAGGCATGTCAGAACATCAGGTCTCCACCTTTCCCTCTCCCCCTGCCAAAAAAGTGCCAGTATCACTTGATATTCATAATCCTACTTGCTTGCTCTCATTTTCTCCTCATAAATTTTCTAAACTCTTAGCTGTCCAGTAATTCATCTTTAATAGCAAGGGGTGAGGGTACCTCCAGCCAGATTATTTTATAGTTTAGTAGCTATACCCCTCTCCTTGAAGGTAGGAAATGAGAGTTTAAATTCCTTTAAACTGAGGAGGACCTAGAGCCAAAGCCTCCCACTTTCTGGATAGGTACTGTAACAACTGCTCTATTGTGCAAAGGGTAGGAACTGGTTTCTTGAATGAATGACTGTGGGCGTTGCAGTTTGCACTCTGTGTTGTCAATGTGAGTTAAAAATGCTTTCTGAACACCTAATGGATCAGGGACCTACGCTCCTCCCAGCTGCAATCAGCATCACAAAGGAAGGTTAGCTCGGAGTTAGGTGCCTGGGTTTTAGATTTAGGTTGTTCTGAGCATGCTCAGAAGCCTCAGTCTGTGTGTTTAGGAATTTTCCAGCCACAATGAAGACTCAGGGATTTTCAGCACCTAAGCAGCTTGTTCTATCTATCGTGCTGTTGATCTAGATTGCTTTTAGTGATGCGGTAGGTGCCTAAATCTTGCCTATGTCCCATTTATGTGCCTAATAGCAATCTGGATATGGTCTGCAGTGAGTTGCCTAAGGCAGGGGTATCAAAACCATCTGGCACTGCAGGACCAAGACCAACTCCCTGTGCCGTAACCACAGCATCAGATCCAGTGAGCACACAACATGCACTGGCCTGGGGCTTGCTGTGCACATAGCACAGCAGCCAGCACAGATGTACGCTGCCCACAGCATGTAAGCTAGATCCAATGCCACATGTAGCCCAGGAATGGTCTGGGCTGCCAGATGCAGCCTGCACCCTGGACCCCCTGTGTCACATGGAGCTCTGGGATCAGACTGTGTGCCATGGGCAGCATGTGCCCTGCACCAGGGCCGTGTGTTAGCAAGTGCCTCGGCCAGTGGCTAGACTGGGCACGTGCACTGCACACAGTATGGGGGACAGCATCGGGCGCACGCTGTCTCTGGCAAGGTCTGATCCAGACCAGCCCTGGAGCCAGTATGGAGGGCTGGTCGAGCAGGGCCCTCTGTACTGTGTGCAGAGCGTACAGTGGCAGGTCCAGCCCATACACAGCACGCAGCGCACAGGGCCAGGGCTGGCATGTGGGGTCAGTCCAGAAACCCATGGGATGGATCATACAATTCAATAAGCTGGATCTGGCTCATGGGTCATATGTTTGGCAGCACTGGCCCAAGGAGAAGCAGAAAGGTTTTAGTGTAGTAGGTGGAACTGAAACCAATTTTCCTGAGTCCCAGGCTAGCGTCCCAACCCTTCTTCCTTTTCGTGGCAATAGCTCTGTACTACTGACCTTGGAAAAGTGTGTTCAGAGCACTTCTTAACACCTAAAATTTCAGTGCAGTGTTCCTATCTTTTTATTGAGACTGACAAGGATTTCTGGTTTTGTAAAGCAAAATGCAATCTGTAAGAAGTTAGTATGCGTTTTGAATGTATTCAGAGGCCTATTTATGATGAAAAGGGTTACAAATTATCCTATGAAATATTTCTTAAAGCTTCCATAATTTATACTTTGGAGGTCACCATTTAGTATCGGACACATTCATTTCTATAGAAACAAGCATTATGATGTCACTTCATTTATTCAGTGTGATCCAGAGGAGCCTACTGTGAATTATGAGCCCAACTCTTAGAGCTGAAGCTGTAGAATATTGTAAGCATGCTGCTGCCTGACATGCTCATGTTTCCTATTTTAGACCTGACTGATCTTCAGATAACATATGGTGGTACAAGTAATTGGAAAATTGGCAGACCTGTCAAGAAAATATGCTAGATGGGACAAAAATACGTTGCTGCAGCACATAAAGTGTCTCTGAAGTTAAATTTATTGTCTTTTATCAAATGGTGAAGTAAACGTATCTGGTCTCAAAAAAATGAAGCATTTTTCAATGGCAGATGCTTTTCAAAAGTAATTTTTATGACAGCAGTGGAAGTTTTTTGCATATTAAATGGAAATTAATGGAAAGCTCTAATCAAGAACCAAAAACAAAGATGTGGGAAATACCTTTTCATACAAAGTTTAAATATCATTGAACTCTACTTCTATGTTTTACTGGCTTCCTTTATTTAACACATCTCAAAACAGCTAATAAATCAATTGACCCTTCCTAGGTAATCTAATAAATTGGGGTTACCTAATAAATTGCTATTTTGCTAAGAAGATAAGTGGTTAGAACTATTTGAAATCTAAGGAGTTTTTCTTTACCGATTTCTCTTTTGTCTGTAAACTAAAATCAGGTTTCTAATAATTAAAATCTTACACTTATTTTCTGTCACAGAATGACAAAATATTGAAAGGGTAGGCTTTTATACATACTGGTATCCCTGCAGAATATAAGTCTTTTCAGTAAATCAGATTTTTTTGTGTTGTTTTGTTTTATAGGAGGATGAAAATGAAGCTGAGGACGAAAATCTATCTCAGGAGCTGAACATGGAACAGAAAAATTCAAAAAAATAAAGATAACTGTCATGTTTGAAATATTTGCAGGTTGTGTATCAGTGGTTAAAGTTTCTCATTGTAAAATTAAGAGAACATTCTCAATAAAGTCATTGAAAATTAAAAGTCATGATGCACTCGGGAATTGTTTAAATGGCTCTTGGTGACATTTATGATTATGTTAAAATTGAATTTTTAAGATTGGAGGTAAAGATCTGTAAAATTATAGACGGTTTTAGAAGAAAATGCAGAAAAGCAATGTTAAATACTTTCTTGGCAACACTTGCTCTATAAACTTATTAAATGTTTTTCACAATGGCCAACAGCGCACGTTCTGGAAAGGGCAGTAGTAACTCACTCATTCAAGTATCTCTGAGCACAGATGCATAGTTATTTGCATTTGACACTTAAGAGTTTGTTAAAAGTATGACCAATTAAATGAGTACATGAACTTTTCATCTTACCAGCCACTGAAATCAAAAACAGTTGGTAAGACCATTCAGGTCCTTCTTTCAAGAATTTTCATCTGGCAATAATTTTATGTTTTTATTGCATGCTATTTGAAATTTTTCTGTGTTGCACTGCCAGAGAAAACTTTTCCCTTGGGTGATCACAAGATCTGTGACAGAATGTTGAGCTAATCCCATTATTTCCCATTGCATATGCTCACACAGATTTAACTTGTCTGTAACCATTCTGCCAATCCAAATAAATTAATCTTCCTTCTTCCCCTTGTTCCTGCTCCTTCACAGGTATCTGCAGAAAACTTCCTGCTCCAGGGCTGTGCATATTGCTTTACATTTTTTCTTTAGACTGTCAGCCAATAAAAAACTAATATGAAAACTCCAAATTGAGGTTTCTTGCATGATGGTATTGAAACCTACATCAGGATATGAGTAACACTATTGAAGTCATGTGGGGTTTACTTGTATTCTGCTCTGCTAGAATCAGGCTTTAAATTGATATTTGTATTTTCTCACTACCTTGCATTTCTGTCAATGTGTTACGTCTTGTTGGTGTATTTATTTACTCCCATCCATATCAATAACAAAAAACTTTCCATTTAAATTGTTGAATTCGAGAGAATGTCTCACAGAGCCATTCTTCTAGCCCAAGGGTTCCCAAAGATTTTATGCGGCAGCCCGGCAAACCATGGCCCAGAAGTGGCCACAGCCTGGTAAGGCACAGCCCAGCAGTCGCACCCAACCATGGCTTGAATTTCTGGCCAAAAGACAGGTAAGGATACCTCCATCCCCGGGTAAGGGATGAGCCAAACGTTACACTGCCATGGGCCCTGCATGAGGAACCACGGTCTCTCCGCCTGGCTCTGAGGGGCCGCAGTTTGCTGGTCCGCAGCCACTTCCGGTCTGGCAGCCAACCCACTACAGCCCAGCGATTGAGAACCCCTGTTCTAGCCTATCAAACTCATCTTTTTTCTATAGCATCTATCACAATGATAATGAATTTTTGAGAACTGTGAAAATCAGCACGTTTGAAAAAGTAACTGGTAGTGATGAAAGAACATTAGCCAAGTTTGAAGAGTGAATGGGACATAAATATAGAATTTAGAGGACTTCGTGGGAGACTTAGGAGAAGTTAGCCCTACTACAGCTGAAAGCTGGTGAAGAAAAAAAGCAGTTTCTGGCAGTAGGACAGACCATCTTTTCAGAGTCGGAGAGTATGATTTCTCTGTACAAAACCTCATCTGTACAAAGCTTCATTTCTGTCAGCTACTCTGTCTGATGAGACCTGCTTCCATTTTAGCCTTTCCAGAAAAAAGTGTTAAATAGTTTCAGCACAGCTGCACCAGAAGACGTAGGTGCAGCTCCAAAGTTTTATAGAAAGGACACAAGATCACCTCAGTGGCTCTTTCCAGAATCCTGTCACCAGTCCTCTGTAGAAAAGAACAGAAGGGTGAAATAAATATTCTTTTTTACAAGTCAACCCAAAAATGTCAAAGGCAGTTCTAACAGCATGATTCTTACAGACAGTAGAAAGAAACAGCAGAAATTTTCTGACAAAGAACCCAGAGCAGTGTCATGGTGAAGAGCAAGATCGAGGACTTTTGAGAAATGGTAAGCTGAGAAAATTAGGCCCCTTTAAGGAGTATGTGCATAGTCTTAATATGGTTGCAATGCATGATGGAAAGGATGGAGGTTTATTTCAGAAAGGGATGGTTATTTGCTGAAAGGGAGTGTGGATGTCTGCTTCTGAAGTCCCAAGAAGCTAAAGGATGCATTTCATCCTTGTATACCCCAGTGCTATTTAGTGACTATAGCCCCAGTCCTGTAAAATAATCTGTTTCAACTTGGACCCATTGAAATGAATTGATACTATTACTGGTCTGTGTATGGCTGTATTTGTTTTTAGAGCTCTTAAGGGTTGTATTTCTGGTGAACTTCCCATTTGCCTGAAAAATCTTACATGGAGTTCTCAGATATACACCCATACTATGCATCATTTATAGACATCAATAAGCCATTGAAAACTCCTTTTTACACATTAAAAACTGGTGAGCTGGTATATATATGTATCTTTTTAAGTAATTTTTCTAAAAATTACTACATTATAATTATATACAAAATAGAATCAGTACCAGAATTCACCAGAAACCCAGCAGACACATATTAAAGGCCACTGAAAAACATAAACAATTAGAGCTGATAACCAGATAGGAATCAGACTAAAGACTCAAACTGTTTAATTTAAAACATAGTAATAAATCATAAATAAAAGATTTCAACTACAAAGGAAATAATTAGCTGGATTTGAGAAGAAAGTATAACAATGGCCAGGAGCATTGGTCAAAATTCAATCCTAGCTTCATCCTTTTCAGGAAAATGGAAGAATAATAAAGATCTCTGCTTTAATATCTTTACTACATACAACATTTTTTGATACAGGTCAGTTTAAAATAGAGAGACTATTGTTGTCACATCTAAGTTTCGTTTTTGGTGCAAATGATTTCAGTTGTCTGAACAAGCCTCTCAGGCTGTCTTGATTGATTTACTATACCTTAAGTTTCATAAGGATAAAATATTGTTACATCCAAAATTCTTCCCAGAAGAGAGGCGTGAATTCTACCTTCCTCACATCTTGTGTGCATATTTCCCCATATGCACAAGATGAAGTATTCTTCATTAGCTGGGACTTGGCTTTTATCTCCAGAGAGTTAAAAGCCTTTGAAGTCCATCCTATATATACTTGAAGCCCATCCTATGTGTACTTGAAACATATCCAAAAAGAATAATATTTTTGACTAGACTGGAAGAGGGAGATGGGAAGCAACTGAAACTGCTTTCATTCAGCTGGTCAAAGCTATTTTTCTCTAGGGACCTATTCTACACATGTATTTTGAGCCTACCTTAATTTGTCCTGTTTATTTTTATTCACTTTCCATTGTATGCAGTTATGTCATTTCATAATGAACTAGGCTGCTGTGAAAATCTGGATACAGGACTGCTATTTCCCATCTTCAGTCTTCACCAGGCAAGTCAGTATGGTGGCATTATCCTGTTGAAAATAACACATTTGTCTTGTTCTGTAGAGCAACAGCTGTTTTGAGGTAGGGGGATGTTATTTTTCTCTGCTTGAGAAGGGGCTGTTCCACCCTTCATATTACAGCGACCATGAAGCTTTCTCTGTTGCTTGTACTGGATTTGTATTTATTTTTGTTACTGATATTATTCCTCCTTCTCACCCCCATTATTTAGCAATTTAAAAAAACACAGGAAACATTTTTAGACACCAAAACTTTGAGTTTATTATACATGATTACTTAAATTCAGAGAAAAGTAAATCATTTATTCAATTACAGTAATTTATCTTCTCAGAAAGTGGTTAATTAAAATATTTCTCAATATCGATCTCTCTAGGAAGAACTGGGAATATATTGATTGTATTCATTTAATCAGTTATCTGTAAGAGACCACTGATAGTTATAGGCAATTTCTGAACTTTGTCTCCTAGCAGGTATGTGCCACTTGCTTGTATCTTGGATAACAGGGTCAGTAATTTGAACTATGGGAATGCTGTCAGAGATGTACTTCCCCCACCATGGACAGTACATTTTAAGGTTCAATCCTAGCCATATCTGTAAACTGCATATACTTTTTCTGCTTGACTTCCATTATAGGCAGCCTCAGTGATCAGATAATAAATGTACACTTCTCAACATGAAATACCTTATGCGTACCACTCCAATGCAGTAGGTTGGATAGCCACACTGACTAGCTGCTGACCCAGTGCTAGAAGTAAATCATCTGGCCCACAAGAAGCCCCATAGGCCAGATTTGGCCCTTGGGGTCAATAAGTTTGACAATTCCTATTTTAGAATTTAATAGATAATTGCATCTTTAAAAGAATTCTGTAGGATGGTGTAAAAATTCTTAGCATGGGATTTAATTTTAATGAGCCCATGTTTAATTGAACAGAACATTCAATTAAAACATATTCAGATGTAATTAATTAGAACTATATAATTATAAATTGTATTTATTCTAATGTATAATCTATACATATACAATATGTGATTCATGTTATTGTTTAGGACCTACTCAGTTTGCGATTTTGTGGATTTCATGGAAATTACAAAATTGAGCAATGTCCACGAAATCCATAGGGGGAAAAAAAACCAACAAAAAAAATTACTAAAAATAAAATGCTGGCTCCCCAGTGGGAGATGCCAGGACAAAGGGAAACAGACAAGATGGTGGCTGGCTCTGCCCCTTACTACTGACTAGAGTAGGTTGCCCATTGATCAGCACTGCCCCTCTCAACCAATGAGCAGCAAAGAATGGGCCGCTTGATAAACAACTCTCTTTACCAATCAGCTGCAATGGACGGCCACCAGGACCCCTCAGCCAGTCAGCAGCATGTGGTGGGGAAGAAGGGGTTGGTACTGCAATAAACTTGCGAAAACAGTAACCAGCGCAGCAATTGGCCAGCAAAATCAGTCACCTGCCTGCAGGATTTCAGTAGGTCTCTAGTTATTGTTATGTATGCGATAGTGTAAAAGTGATGTTCTGGACAATATGGTCCAGAAATTATGCAAGAGGCAAGGATTTTTTAGGGCAATATCCTTTATTAGACCAACTGTGTATTTGGGACAAAGTCAGACAAGCTTCTGAATATAAGACATGCGTTCTCAGGTCCTGAGAAAAAATGTGTTGCATTCAAAAACTTGTCTGAGTTTATTCCAGCTATACAGTTGGTCCAATAAAAGATAATGTGCTACGAAATCCTTGCACCTTGTATTGTCATACATTACTATCATAGTTAAAAATGCTCATGTTAAGGTGGTAGAATCATAGAGAAGTAGGGCTGGAGGGGACCTCCAGATATCATCTAATCAACTCCCTGCTTGAGGCAAACCTATCCAAACTGTCTTAACAAATCTATTGTCTAACCTATTAGTCAAAGTGATATTCTAAGTTTAAAGTTACCTGTACAATTGTTTTAAACAAATTAATTCTACTTTGAGGTTGTTGACATCAGGTGTCTAGCCCCATAACCACTGCAAATGTATTTGTGAAAGTCTTCCACTGATCATTCGTATGTACATCAAAAGGTATTTGGCTTTTTCAGTGTATTAATAACCATGCATGTGCAATATCCAATGCATTATGCTGAGAATATACAGTAGTTTACACTGTCCATTACCCTGTTAATAATGTCTCAGAATATGATACTCACGAATCTGTATTACTCTGTATATTTACTGTGCGTTGTCGCAAAAGTGGTAGCTTCAGAAATACAGATTAACAATTTATACAATACCTAAAATAATTTTTACTTTCTGCTAAGCATTATATAGGTTTATACCTTAATATAAGGTAAAACGATACAAACAGCTAAACCTTTATACACAGAGAGCTTTTGTGGAGGAGGAACATATATGAGATAAAAGTATTTTAGTTATTTGCTGCTGCTGCCTTCTGTATTCTTGGCTACTGCAATGCTGTAAAGACTCTTGCCAATTGGTTTTTTGCCCTGCATCAGGCTGAAAAGACTAACTCTGCCTGACATTAGGCTGAATAGGCTTCACTCTATGAAAAGTGAAGGTTGATTAGAAACTGACTCCATTTTACATCACGTAAAGAAAACAATTTTTACATAGCAATGAACGAGCAACTTCTATCACCTACCTAAGACTATAGTGTGCAATCGTAGCAGGTAATAAATGTTTCCCCATGGTGAGTTCAATGTGGATTCTGTGGTTATGTTATCTGGAAAAGAAAGTAACACGCTGAAGGCAACAGCATGAAAATGCATGCAACTATGGTATAATTCTGATTTGTTTTAGAAGAACTATTAATTTCCTTGTTACAAAGCCAAGTAAGAGCAACCCTTTAAAACTGTTGAACCATGAAAGCCATTTCCTTAAGGGTTTTAAATTTGGGAACAGACTCATGAAATTTATAGCTTTGATGAGATATTCTTTGCCTGCAGTCAAAATGAGAGCCAGATCATTGGTTTCCCAGCATGACACCTATGTATTCTTGTGTGCACTAGATATCATTAGGCTCATAATAACACAGCTATCATCACATTAACGTCTGAAAGGTTCACTTTTGATGCTTGGTTTAAGTCTTTCTTTTATACCTACTGCATACTAAAAAGCTGAATGAAAAGAAAAGCCATACACTACCTATATTGGACTATGGTTTCTGCAATTTAACCAAAAACACTGGTTTTATGCCTGATCTCTTTTTTTTTTTTTTTGGCCAGGTCTCATTTATTTTCAAAGAACAGTCATAGTTAGTATCAATAAATGAATTAATAAGATACTGTGAACACAGCGGTAGGTGACAAAATAGTAGCAACAGTTTATTCCGGTTCACGTACAAAGGACAGTGCTGTACATTGCATATATATTGCTCTAATTATTTAATTTGTGAATTTAAAATTTAATATTTAAAGTTTACTTACTATGGACAGAACGATTTCTGGGACTGGTGAAGGTGATTGTTAGAAAAAATAGGTAGCATTCCACTGTCTAAAACTTTGCATATAAATGAATATGTACTTTGGTATATCATAAACAGGGATTTGGGTTTTCTGATCGCCACAGAGATCATCTGGCAGAGTTCCAGCCTGCAAGGAGCTGGGGGGAGTGGGAGGAGAGCGATCAGTAGGGAGTGCCATGTGCACATGCACAAGTACACATGCATGTGACTGCCAGGCAGCCTGGAGAGCAGCTCCCTGCAGATAAGTCTCTGGCACTGGGGGAGGAGGGGAGTAATTGAGGCCTCCGTAGTGAGGGAGGGAGGGAGTTGGAGAGGGCTGGAGTTGGGGCTGCTGTCCATAAGCAGGGCCCAGGGGGCTGTGAGTTGGGGGAGTGAGGAGCACCAGTAGGTCCGGGGGGGCTGTGGTTGGAGAGTGAGGGGCACCAGCAGGGTTGGGGGGGCTGTGGATTAGCAGTGAGTGGCAATGGCATATCAGGGTTAGTCAGCACCACAAAGCAGTGTGTTGGTAGACAGCCGCAGCTGGACCTGCATCTAGGTGAGTGAAGGGGGCAGGGGGAGCTCTGATTTTCCATGATAAAAAACCCCAAAATCAAATGCCATAATGTATCATTATTTAGAATTTATTTTATTATAGTGATTGAGGCACTGGTAGGCTTCCAAATTGCCTAAAATTCCAAATATACCAATAAAATATTATGTTCAACTGATACCTAAATATATAGTGGTGTTTCATTTTAATCACAGAAAAATGCAGATTTGGGGATTTTTAAATCAAAATTTGTGATTTTTATCAGAGAATTTGCAATTTTTAAACAGAAAATCAGGATCCCTGAATAAATACGGCAATGAATACATAATACATCATAACATATTTGTGAAATAATTAAAATACAGTTTTCACAGCTGTAGCATATGTACACATGCTATGTTCTTGAGAAGAAAAGAAATGAATCCCCTTAAAAGTATGCTTCCCTTCCAGAGTCTATCATTGTCTCTTCCTCCTGATTTGCACCATAATCTATCATCTGTTTCTATGTGTTTTGATCTCATTTATAAGTCCAACAGGGTATGCATTATATCTGCTTTTATTTTACTTGCCTTCTATAAATGTCACAGGAGTGCCAACTTTTGTGATTATATTCAATATTTGATGTATTTTTTAAAGCTTCCACTGCTGGATTCACATGAATAAGTAGTAATCTCAGGGTGTTTTTTAAGTGCATCTCTAGCCACATATGTGCATTCCAGAGAAGAGATTAAAAGCCTTGGCGATGAGATGCTGCCCACTGAATTGAGAGAGAGAGTGTGAGGGAACTCAGTGAGGTGGTGGCAATAAAGCTGGCCCTGAACTAGACAGAAGGTAAGAGGGAGCATTGGTATAAAATGAAACAAAAATGTGGAAATACTAGACAATAGAATCAGAAAACATACAACTTTATATGTAAGGGTCAGATAAGGAAAGAAAATCATGAAGGTCTTTCATAGTAGTACTTCGATGACGTCAGGTTTGGCCAGAAATTTCATTCCTGACTCAGAAAAATATACTGCATAGATTATAAGAAATGCCATTTTTACTAGATCGAACTCTAGGTCCATCTTACTCGGTATCCTGTGTCACACAATGGTAGAGAGTGGACACTGAAAGGGAGTGTGAACTTGGTATAACCAGGGTTTTATTGCTCCTCTCTCACTTGCTTTATCTATTGTTCCTCTCTCACTTGCAGCCTCCAGCTGCAGTCTCACTATGAAAATAGTTTCTTGTCTCATGCTCATACTAGTGAGAAAGCAAGTAATTAATTAAAATAAAACCTCAATCTCACTTTTCATAAGGAGGGGAATGAGGTATGCCTGAAAAGAAGAAATATTGCTATTTTCAGGGCCTATTCCTTTTGGCCTCGTTGAACTTATAGAAAATTATTTTATCCACCTATAGGATGGGCTAGAGGTCAGAAAACGTTTTGCATTTGACACAAGGCCAGATGAGCGTATTAAGTACTTTTCCCATGTCTATCAAACAATAATGTTGCTATCTAGTCCCCTATGAAATATCCAGTGAGGATCATCTCAAGTCAGTTCTTCCCAGTATAAAACCTAATACTCTTCCAGGAAGGAAGGATGAGCTTACAGGCAGTCCATCTCGCTAGCGAACTTGACATATGAAGCACTTGCAATTATTCCTCCTGGAAGATGTTATCCAGGGATGTAGTGGATTTTCTGTCACTTGAGGACCTAGATAGAATTGCTATTATAATAGGGTCTAGATAGAAAATTTAGATGCATGTAGTGGAGGAGGGTATTGTGCCTGTGGCTTTTATAAATATTGTGCTTTTTTTGCTACAGCGGTGAATGCCTTAAAAAACATTGTTCAGTGTTTACATTGTTGAATGAACAAAGGAATCCAAAACCCATTCTGTGCACATAATAAAATGTGGTTAGAGAAGAGTACAATAAAAGAAAAAATATTTTTCTGTTTGCTGCCACTGGAATTAAACGTCCTCTCTAATTACATAAGAAATTTTTTCTTGGGCTTTTTTGGGCTTTTTTCTCACACTTTTTTTCTCTCAGCTCTCAGTAATCTTAACCTGTTTCTTTCTGGTAGAAAGCAGCAGTATAACAGCTGCTCTCTGTATAAATCTAGACTGATGAATAATCTGCCTACTTGGTTTTAATATTATTCTCATGTTCACTGGTAGAACTTCCAATTGTGTAAATTAAAGATAGTATGATTGAATGAGGAGTCAAGTCATCTTGCTATGGCTCCCAGGCTGTGACAAGTCCCATTTTGAACTCTTGACAAAGACTGCCTCCACTCGACTTGGCTGTAAGTGGATAGCTTGCAGTGCAGCTAGGGAGTCAAAGGTGGATTGACACGTTGCTTCTGTATAGTTGCTCCAGTAACTGGTTTGCCTTAACCTGAACTGCCTATTGGATTAACGTAGTTAGGTTACTTTAACCTACTTTGAAGAATGTGGTGGAGGAATTTACATGATGATACAGTTTGTATGCGTCGGACCTTAATATATGTCAGCTCTGAAGCAACTATTGCCAGTGATAAGGAAAAAAGTTTGAGAGGACTTTGATCTTTATTCTGCAGTAAGTTCTGTAAAGCTCTTAAGAGCTCCATGAGACACTACTCAGCAAAAGCTTAAGATCTGTGGGGAGTACAAAACACTAATTAGCTAGTGAAAAGATAGAACAAATTAGCAGTGGTCTTACCCAGGAGAATGGCTTTGGGACTTTTCTTGTTAAATTTATTGCAACTATTGGTCCACTATGAATGTATAACATCATTTTCTTTAAAGAGCAGCTTTTCAGAATCAATATCCAATTTTTTTTGGTTATCGATGTTAAGGAAAGCATTTAATTTTCATAATTTAAATGTCACTGTTCCAGAGTTTACTTAAATGATAACATTAAAATATATATGAAAAAAGAAACTAATTGAAATCATATTTCCTTCAGATATCATCAAGCTTCTCTTTCTCCTGTTTCAGTGATAAAACCAGCTACAGCACACTTCAGTGAATTGGCCTTTTAAAAAAAAAAAAAAACTTTTTTATTATAAACATCGCATAAAGGCTTGATGTGAAAAAATGCCTATTTAGACCTTCATTTATTTTCTGCCCTGCTCTCAAGCCAAGCATTATCCAGAAAATAATTGGTAATTTTTAGACCAACTATTCTTTATCCCACATCGATCATCTTAAGGATGTGCTCATTTAATTGCTAACAATCCTCCTGTAGACCCTATTAAGTAATTTTAAGATTCCTCTTTAGCTATAGCACCAAACTGCTGATTCACACTTTTTATCTTCTGTTTTTAGCTGATACAATGCTGAGGTTTCTTTCCTAATAGTTAGGCTCTCTATTTCAGCTGGCAGCTTGACATTTTTCCCTTCTTTCCTTCTGAGTGCCTCCAGAACGTTGAACAATCTCAGCCCTCTTGGTAGTAAATATAGCTGAAAATTAAGGTCTTTCAGACCAGCTTGTACAACAGACTCTCTCTGAGAAATAAATAATTGATTGTAAATTGAAGGTTTCTTTTTGAACAGTCAGAGAAACTGTCACACTCCAGAGCAGTCTTTTCAATTGCTTTGAAACTGGGGGTTTCACACCAGCTTCATCTGAGGTCTCTGCTGATGTCTTTGTAGTGCCAACAGTGGCAGACAGAGCATCTCCAAGAGGAGGATTGTATTGTCCCTGCACACTTCATTCCACTATAGCCAGCACGCATAAAGCCGGAGTATACAGGGCTTGCTGGAGAAGAGGCATGGTTAGGGTTTGTCACACATCCTTATGTAGTCTCTGCAGAGTTATTCTTTTTTTTTTTTTTTTTTGAGCCTCTGCTAGAAAAACAAAGGAAAGGCATGTTGCACTGCTGAGTACTCCAGAGGCACAGCAGACCCGACTGGAATAAGGAGATGGGATTTGCACTTCACTGTCTCAGCTGATGCAAATTTAGTCCTTTGGGGCCAACAGTTTAGCAATAAATTTATTCAAAGCTAACCTTCCCAAGACAATGTCTGCAGACATTCTTTTGAAACTATATCTCACATGCTAGAAGGGACTCTGTTCATCATTACACACTAGAATTAATGCACAAATTTACTGACATGTGGAAAGCCATAAAGATGTGAGAAAAGAGCTGTTGTACCATTGATCACAAAGAGGGGTTGATTCACCTGTTGACTGTCTTCAGTAGACAGATTTAGGGAAGTTTAGGACTGGAAGGAGCCATGTGAGATCATCGGGTCCAGCTCCTCTGCTCTGGGAAGGAACGACTGCTGGGGTCAAAACACCCCAGCAAGGTGTGTGTCCAGTCTCCTTCTGAAGACCTCCAGGGTAGTTGCCTGCAGCACCCCTGCTGGGAATCTATTCCAAAGTCTGGTCACACAAACCGTGAAGATATTTTTCCTTATATCCAGTCTGAAACCTTCTTCTAGGAGTTTACAACCATTGCTCCTGGTTTTCCCCTGGGGTTCTTTGGTGAATAGTTGTTCATCCTGATGCTCACCCCGATATATTTGTAAGCTGCCACCAAATCCCCGCAAAGTCTTCTCTTTTAGGCTGAATAGTCACATATATAGGCAACCCCTGCTTAGCACTTTTAATTGATTCCTGAAAAAATGAGTGTTAAGCAAAATGAGCGTTAAGCGAAACCGAAAGTATTTGACGGCCCAAGATAGTGACTGCAATTGTTTTTAAGGATCTAAGATGGTGACCATGAGTGTTATAACAAAATTCACTGAGTGCTAAGTGAAATCAGGTATCACACTTGCCATTAGCTTTTAAGTTTGTAACCTGATGTGATTTTAGACTTGGCTTCTGAATGCTAATCGATAATCATATGGCAGCAGTGACCAGGCGACTTTATCTTCTGCATTTGGCTCGGAGGTTGAATCCATTCCTGTGGGCACAGATTTTTCCGCTGTTGTGCATGCACAGTGTGTTGTGATGCACTTTGCATGTGACTACTACTGTATTCAAAATTATTTGAAGGCTAGGAAAGAACCCAGTGATTCACTTAATGACCAGAGAACAACTTAAATCGGTATTCCAGTATCTGCACTAGCTGGCCACTGACATCCAGATTGAATTTAATATGTTTGTACCCTATAAAAATCCTGTGTACCCTGGGGTTGTCTTATCTAGAGACTGCCTCCATTCTGATGCAGTACTGCTATGGTTGCAGTCAGCAGGGTCACCTGATCTCAGTCCTCCCTCACCATAAAGGACACAGGATGGCTGTTTGGGTGTTCTCTGTTAAAACTCCACAACGCTGAAACTTGCTTCTTGCCTTGTTGCTAAATTGCCTCATTTTGATGACCTTCCAGCCATGCTGCAAAAGTTGTGTTTGAAGGATGTTGAGAGAGAGCTGAGGATGTGCTTTCCATAATAATGAAGGAGTAAAAACAAGTTTCTGTAAATAACCAGCTTGGCTGAATTTGTTGGAATGATTATTTTCATACTATTGGGATTTTTTATTAAGCAGGGTATTAAGGTACATAGAACTTGGGATAGGCGGCTTTTAAAATTATTTTAACTCTAAAATATATATATTTAATTATATATTCTCCCTGCGCCTGATCGCACCGACCTGGAAGTGCCAGCAGCATGCCTGGAAGTGCCAGCAATGCTTCTCCTGGTGCCCCCATTCCCTGGCTGGTGCTCTCAGGGAGGACACCAGCACTCCCGCCTGCCCCTGCCCATCACTTAGGCAGGGAATGCTAGCTGTCAGGGGGTGCACCAGTGGTCTCAGGGATGCATGTACATCCCTGTGCACCCCCCTACACATCACCACTGGGCCCCTCTTTCTTTCAAAAGGGGTAGGATTTATTTCAACATACAATATATCCATGCTCTAAGTCAGGGGTTCTCAAACTGTAGTACGTGTACCCCTAGGGATACACTAGATACCTCATGGGGAAAAGCAGGAGAAATTGTGGAATGGCGGATTTCATTTTCATTATAATAATAATTGGCATATAAGGTGTTAAAGTAAATGAATTCTGATAGGGGTATGCAGGCAGCTGGTAAATGTGGAAGGGGTACACAATAAGAACAAGTTTGGAAACTTCTGCTCTAAACAAGAATATGATACTGAAAATAGTATTCTGCAACAGAAATTAAAGAAGATCAGCACCCTGTGAGATTGGTCTTAATCTTTCAGAGATCCTTCATTGTAAGCATACTGAAAATACAACATAGACATTAGACAAGCTTAAAGAAGATTTAGGTCACTGAAGGGGTTAAATCAGTAAAATGAAAAAGAAAAATTCTTTGAGACGTAAGTGGAAAACAGAAAGTTTTAGCCAAGGGATCAAACTAAAGAGCACATGCTAGTGGAATCATAATGTAGTATTATGAACAGGAAAGGAATATCGAAGTTATTATTAAAAAATCTCTGAACATGAATATCCACTGTGTATCTACTTTAAAAATAATGAAAGCAACATATTAAAACTGAACCAGTAGAGGGATAGAGACAAAGCAATGTTAGCATGTATAACACGAGTCCAATATTTTCAGAAGCTCAAAAATTTCCAGAAACACCTAAATAACGGAGATTCCCAAATCCTATTTTCAAAAGTAACTTAGTCACTTTGGAGTTTAAGTCTCCTAGAGAAGAGACAATGCTTTTGAACATGTTGCCGTGCCTCTCTCATATTCCAGTGAGGTTTCCTGACCTTTAAGTAGGAAAGAATACATGGAGAGAGTTGGCTGTCATTCAAGGTCTTCAGAATTTTTGTTTTAAATTAAAAGTGGTAAGACTGAGTTAGAAAAGGAGCAGCAGTTTCCCACACAGCATTCCCTCTGCTGCCCCAAGGTTTCATGTTTGCTAAGCTGAGTCCCCACGACTGCCCAGCCACTTCTCCCCCGCTCCCAATGTCATAACTGCCTGGTGCAGTCAGTGTCTTTCTCCACTTCCTTAATGTTAACTGAGAAGATGGTTCCAAGTTCCCGAGCGGGCAACGTTCACAGTTTTTGCTTAATAAAACACTAAAAGTTTGACAGCTTCACCAGTTGACTAAAATGACGCAAGACTCTTGAGCTGCATTTCCCTGCAGCCCTGATGTGTGACCCTGGTAGGGGCTAGGGAAGAGAAAGATATGGGGATGGTGGTACCCATGCATGATGTAGGGCTGGAGACCTGTTGGGGCTGGAGACCCATGGCCCAGTGCCAGGGTGGGGGCACTTAAAGCCTTCCAGCCCTACTCATCCAGGGAGGGGGTCCTAGTCCATGTGCGTGAGGAGCTACCCTAACTATTTGGAGGCATTTCATTTTGAAACACTTCTATACGCTTTGTGGGACACAGCTTCGCTCTGGGTTCTATTCCTTCCTCCCATACCTGCCTCTGCTCCTCCCGTGGGGGAATGGGTAGGGCAGCAGGGTAGGCAGCTAGTGTGTATATTCTCCTGTGTTCTTGACTGCCCCTGAGTGGCAGTCTCCTCTCTACCTCTAGTCTGCCACTTCCAGCAGGGGGGCACAGGGCCTCCAGTCTCCCAGTTCTGGTGAGGGACCACTTAGGTGTCCGGATAATGCCTTGAAAGAAAATTAAAAGCTAACTCTGGTCTGACTGTTCAGAGTCCAAAATATATGTGTGTATATATACTAAACATAAATCAGCCTGGCAACATTTGATCCAGAAATCAGTGCAAACACAATATGTCAGTGGTGTAAAAAAAGTCCCTATCAAGACATATTAGGCATAATCACTGTCTATCATAATTCTCTTAATCTTGAAACAGGCTATCTTTCAATATTCTCATGGTAAATAACATTTTAAAAAAATCTAACAATACATGATAGATATCTAGATAGACACACAAGCTGTTAAGCACATTGTATTAATGAATTCATATATATCATTAATTGTTAATTAATTTGTATGTCACATATTGTTATTGTGTATTGTTAGGTAACTTACTATTGAAGGAGAGCCTGTTTCAAGATTAAGAGAATTATGATAGATAGGGTTTATGCCTCCACATGTTGTCCTCATGAAGACTTTTTTTACATAGTTGACATATTGTGTTTGCACTGATTTCTGGATCAAATGTTGCCAGGGTGATTTATGTTCAGTGGGCTGGGGGAAAGTGCTCTTCTAGCATTAAAGTATGCTGTTGAAAAAGAAGGGTCTGAGGAACAGTCCAGCTTCTGTGACTACAATATAGCATTGCAACTCTGCTCTACTTGAAGCTTTATGGGAATAGATCAGAAAGTCCAAATACCCAAGTATGCAATTAGAAATATCACTGCACTTCATGCCTATTGCCCCTAAAAATTTCATGGTTAATTTGCTGCATTTAAAGAAGCTGTCAACGATGAGTTGCTGGGATACAATAATTAGACAGCACTTTTGGTTGCAGTGCAGTGCAACCTGCATAGGTGGCCTTGCAGAGAAGACATGATGGACTGTTACTTTCAGAAGATCTCTATTTTCAAGGAAATTTATTTTCTCATCATGAGCACAGTGCCATCAGAAAGACAAATTAATTTAACGTCTCTGACTTATGGCTCCCTTATGAATTACTTTCCAGTTGCTTTTAATAGCATTGTTTTATCTACAGCCCAGAGAAACAAAGCTGACCTTTATCTGCCTCTTTTACAAACAGTTCTAATTTTAGTACAGATTCCCATTTAAGATCTCTGTCTCTTGACACCTTAAATCCAAACTCCTCTGAATTGATGTCCAGCTGTTTTCCAAATGATAGATATCAATTAATTAACATTATGTACTTAACAGCTATATACAGCCATGGAAGATGAGGGCAGTCGCCTGTTATCTCCAAATAAAATTGGTGGGGTTTTTCCACTTTGGATGAGGAGGTGTCACAACTCTACTTGAGCTCTCGCTTCTGAACACTCGCTAGATTCCTGCACTGTACCCATATACTTAAAGCTTTCTGCTCCTGATGAGCGTCCAGGCACTGCCCCTGGGTTTCTGGATGCATTCTGCGTGCACAAATGATCTAGCCTACCTTTCCGAGACTTAAAGACTCCACTGTCAAACTGCCAAGACTCTGAAACTCTCGTACCAGCTCCCCCAGATTCTCTAGGAGCCTAGGAATACAGGTTTCCAGGGCTGAACATTGTGGGACATTTTGTTTGCAGGTTTTCCTTTCAGGGACTGGTTATAATTGAAGTTAAAGGATGCAAGCTTTACAGAGATTTCTGACATTCACTCTTTATACAGAACAAGAATTGGATAGTGCAATAAAACAGCTTCAGACTATCCCCTGCCTCAGTGTCCTCGTAACTCTGGAGTGTTTCCAGGATTTAGAAGAGTCCTTTTAGGAGTCCAAGTCACAACCCCTTGGAGACTATTTTCTCCCTCCCCTGGCCAATTTTCTTCTGACTTGGCTGGTCCCACCACCAGCAAAGTAGAGTCTCCCTCAAGAAGCATGTATTCTTCTTGCTTCCTTCTGCCTTGGTTTTTAAAAAAATGTCCACCAACACCTCTATTTCTTTGTTTTTCTCTTCATAGGGGATTTTGCACTCTCTTCTTCCCTAAAGATAATATTGGTCAAACTGATTTTCTTCAAGTTTGGGTATCCACTTTGGTATACTCATCATATTGCCGATGTAGACTTTTCAAATGCTAGGGCACTTTGATAGTTCCCCTACCTAACCCACTCTGTGACACTTAACTCAAGTCCACTTCTCACTTATTTCTCCTTCCTGGCAAGTGCCTTTAGATTAATACCCTGTGTTCTTGAGGAAGCAAGAAACTCGAAAAATGATCATTCATAAACATTGAATGATGTGTATGTGTTCTGAATGACTCCTGGAACTATTCTAATTACTCCTCTTTTTTTTTTTTTAAACTTCAGATACGTTCTGACTTTAACATCATGTACTATGAGGCATAACAGGCATAAGACAGGCAGTCCTCGACTTACAGCATTTCAAGTTACAAAGTTTCCACTTACAACATTTATAAATTGACACCGTTTCAACTTTCTGACATGAGTTTCAACTTTACAACACTTGATCTGATGCCACACCACGCCAGCAAACAAGTTTGCTGCGTCACACATCTCCCTGGAGGACATCGCTTCAACCGTACTTGGACACTTTCTTTAAGAAAGCAGACGAGTCTCCAGAAGAACCTGTAGCCAAGACTCCTGAGAAGACTCCAACCAAGAACGCTTCAAAGACTCCAGTGAAGTCACCTCAAAGAAGTCCTTCCCAATCAATATGATTGCTATTTATAGTATATATAAATTAATGTACTATATTATTCATCTGTAATTGATTGAGTACAAAATTCTGGGTTATTTTTGGTGAAAATAGTGTCTTTTGTACTTTACTTTCTTTGTGGCTCAATTTCCCTCCACCTTCACAGCTTCTAATACCTTTACCCACATAACTCACCAGGCCTTTGGCAGAAGGGGTAAAATGTACAGCTTCCTTCTCATGAAGTAATCAGGCCTTGGTTCAGGAACCAGTCCCCCATTTATAACATTGTTTCATATGGGAAAATCAGTTCCAAGTTGCAACATTTCAACTCAAGACCCGGTTTGCAGGAACCAATTGTGTCATAAGTTCAAGGACTGTTTTACCTTCATACAGCCTGCTATTAGTATTTAAGGAATAACTGAACACGAATCATAGCAACTTTTACAAGTGGTAACCTGGTGAACTCTGCTATAGCTGGGACTTCATAGCATCTTTGTCCTGTGTCAGGTGAATTAAGACTAAAAGCATTGCAAAAGTGACATACACAGGGCTGTTAAAGACAGAGCTGACACTTATTTACTACCTTTTGTTCGGTAGCTTATCTTTGTAGCACTATTGATTACCTCATGAGAAGGAAGCTGTACATTTTACCCCTTCTGCCAAAGGCTAGGTGAGTTATGCGGGTGCCGGTAATAGAAGCTGTGGAGGTGGAAGGAAATTGAGCCACAAAGAAAGTAAAGTACAAAAGACACTATGATAACCAAGTACAAAAGTAAAGTACAAAAGACACAGAAAAGCTCTGTGATAAAAAAGAGGGGAAAAATCAGAGCAGCAGTGCACTCATCAAAGTACAGCCTACGCTGGTATGGAAAGCAACAGAACCATTCAGACGACAGATTATTATACAAGGTATTTTGTTTTGCCTTACTAAATTATTCTGTACCTGTGTCTTGTGAACAAGCAGATTTATTGGGACACCAGAAGTATATCACCAAGGAAAAGCAGTTCTAAGGAACTGTGGGTAGTATGTCTTTTTGCTGACTTTAGCTAGCAAACTGCTCCTTTATCTCAAACATGTAAGGTGACTATGGAGGCTACCCAGGTTCTACATTGCATTCATTCCTCACAGTTATTTAATGTTAATTCATTTACATTCTCTGTGTTAATATAATGCTTTTGAACAGTCTCATGACCAGGAATGTCCACAATGGGTGACCTTGACCCCCTGTCCAGTTGGGTAGCGTTCAACGTTGTTAAAGGAATATTGATTGTAAGCATAGTCTTGTTCAAACTAATAGGAATATTGAGAGGAAAACAAAGGGACCAGTTGCTATTAACTATTTTCAGCTCTGTGTCTTTTCTAAGAAGCGAATTCCATTTGCTATAATTAAATATGATTATCCTGATGAAGTCAAGATACTTTACACATGTAATTAGTCCATGTCAATAGTTTTATTGAAATATTTAATACTAGGTGTCTGTTAAACACTTTGCTTAGTGAAGACAAGTGCTAGATAGATTGATAGAAACTATCATGCAGGTCTCTGCCATAACACCACAGTCCTAAGCTATAAAATGTCTTCTGGGCTCCTTTAAAGCAGAGGTTAAAAATATTTTGTGGGAAATTGGTGGATAGTTTATAAGGATGACAGTTGTCCACAAGGCTTTGGCTGACCTGATTAAACACTTGCCAACTTGAAGTCCAAGTGGAAACTGAACCTAAAGTAAGCCTATTGCATCATACTACTCATTGCAAAATATTATATATGAAAGCTGTGCTTCATTATTATACTGTAAGTTATATATATTATTAGAAGTCTTTATTGTGTTCATGGAATCATAGAATCAGTGAGTTGGAAGGGACCTAGACAGATCATCTAGTCCGACCCCCTGCCATGGGCAGGAAGGAGCGCTGGGGGTGGGAGGGATCGTAAGACCCCAGCCAGATGCCTACCCAGTCTCCTCTTGAAGATAAGCCCAGGTGGCCAGCGTGTTATATTCTACCAAGGACAGATGTAAAAAAAAAAAAAAAAAAAGCTAAAAGAGATTGAATGGACAACTCCCATTTAAAATCAATGCTAACTGGAGCTCCAACTTTCCATTTTGTCTTTGAAAATCATCTTAGCTGCCTATTTTAGTAGCCTGTATTTATAATATAGGCTACTTGCAGATGTTAACAAAACAAAAGCACTTTTTGTATTTGTTTGTTTCTTTGCTTTTAACATCTGCAAGCAGCCATAGGTATAACAAAACGTCTCACAGTCTACTGCTCTCTCATGAAGGTGATTATGTAGATTTCTAGTAGTGATAAAAATTAAAATGGTTCACAATTTTCTATCAAATCTGTATTCATGTTAAAATTCCTTCAAAATAAAGTCAAATTATATTTGTATAATTAAGTTACATTATGATAGGACTATAATCAAATCACAATTATTTCCATTTAGCATAACAGTAAATTTCTAAGTCTCATCGTATAGCCACCTAACTTTACGAACTGAGGGAAATGATTTGTTTGTTTTCTACAGGGCATAAAAAAACATTTCTGTATTGTCGTGTTGTTTTTAAAGATATTTACAAAGTAAAGTTTTAATAGCTATCCAAAGATAAACAAGAGAGTGATTTTCTTGCATTAAAGGCCACTGCTTTCATTTCCTTCCTCATACAGTTACTGATTTATTCAGCATGTGTTGATTCAATTTACTCATAATTATACCACACTGAATAAATCAAACAAACTGAAAAACAATTTATCTTGGTGTGCTAATTATGCACAGGGAGACAGAGATGCAGAAGATTAAGGGCAGAATGTTCTAGCTCATGTTATCGTTTGTGTGTGCATTTTTTATTACCCCTGCCCACATTCACATTACAGAATAATAGGGTCACTGCTATGAGAAATGAGGGCAATTTGTATTTAGCACTCTAAAAATGGTTGAAAGAAAACTGGAAAAATGTAAGAGTTAAATGACAAAGCAGTAGACCAAAGGTATTCTATGTGATGGTAGTATATTACAAATTGATAGTTTATTTTGGAAATTAACTTATTGAGAGAGATTTAAAAATGTGTGTGTTGAGTTAGTTTAGGAATGAAATAGCCTGTGTCTTTTAGCTTGGATCTGATATTGCGTTGTTGTTGGGGGTGTTTTAAGTTTTCATATAAGGCAGTTTTTGAGGCTGCTATTCGGCATTAGACATATCTTAGTTACGTCAATCACTACACAAATGAATTTTCATTGCCATGTGATAACATTCAGTAAAGAGTAATTTTAATAGCATCAAGCATTACCAAAACATGTTGATTTCTACACTGCCGCTATTTATCTCAACAGGAAAAGTTCTTATTTTTAAATCCCTTAGGAACCAGCTCTTGTTCTTGCTAATTACTGTACTACTTCCCTGAAGCTTATCATGACTTAAGTTTCTGTTAGAAAGCTTGACTATAAAGGAAAGCACAAATAAGGAAAACATTTCTCCACTGATAATTTGTAAATTATAGTCTACGTTTTCATCATTGTCTGCTTGCATACGTAGGTGCTACTATGAATGTGTGCACAATCACACACACGTACACTTTGTGAATAATGAGAACGCATGTAATTACAGAAAATGCACATTAAAATAACCACTTGGCTATCCAACTGGTCATTTGCATGTTCACTTAATGTAGTCTCACGAACAATCACAGTAACTGCACACAAAATTCTGTAGCTATGACTGGATATATACAATTAGGAAAATGTGGGCCTATATATTTAATGTAATTCAGGGGAGATTAAGGTTTTGTGGCAGTAAATCTTTAATAATGCATAATCACCAAAAAAATTCTTTATATGTTATTAGGTACACTATGATAGATGTTAAACTTTAAAGGTTGTTATACATAATGAACACAAGTTTATCAGTATATATTATTTTATTATAGCATCTAGAAGCTTGATGGATCAGGAACTCAATTCTTAAGACCCTTGTCTTGCATGGGAGTGGTGGGATGGGGGGTTGGCAGGTCACGGTTCCAGTTCCAGCTTTGGCTGTGGCTCTAACCCCAACCTGGACTGCATGGGTGACTGGTGCCACCTTAGTGGGGGGGGGCACGTGCCCCCCCTCAGCGACCAGTCAGTGACCGGGCAGAGAGTACCCCTATAGCCGATCTCGCTGACTGCAGTGGGTCCCCCCCAGCCAATTTTGCTGACCGGGGGGAGGCACCTGCAGCCAAGCTCGCCATCAGGGGTGCAGCAATCTGCCGCCACTGCAGCCACTTCCAGGATCATCACTCCCTGGCTAGCGTTCGCAGGGTAGGCACCAGCGTTCCTGCTTGACCCCCCCTGCCTATCACCTAAGCGGTAAGCGTGGCTGATCAGGGGGTGTACTGGCACTCTCAGGGGGTGCACATGCACCCCCATGCACCCCCTATGTGTTGCCACTGCTGGCCTGAGAGCCAGAGCTGCAGGAACTGCCCTGCTCCCTCATGTTTCTCCTGCCATCTCTACCACCTCTAGCCTACTGTGCACCACTTAAACTCACCCATGCTGCCTTGCTCCCTCCTCTTTGCTGCTTACCCTGAGTAAACTCCAGGTTTGGGTCCAGCCTGGGGCACAGAGGTACATGCTGGCTCTGGCCCATGGCCAGCTAGAAAGCAGCAGCATCTCCTACCCTAGCTCAGGATAAGTGGCAGCAGTGTGGGGGGGCAGGCACAGGCATCATGGATAAGAAGCGGGGAATGGGGCAAGCAGTAGTGGAAGCAGGCACCTTTGGAGGGCAAGCACTGGGGGGGGGGCAGGAAATGCAGGCATTGGGGGCTAAGTGGTGGGGGAGCCAGGTGGCAGAGAACAAGGGGCTAGGTTGCTTGACCCCTCTACCACCTTACCCCCTGCCCCCAATGTTGGCCCTACTTCTACTGCTTTCCTTGTTGCAGCGATGGGTGGGGGGGTGTAATTTATGATGATCCTCTAATAATTACATTCTATATGTGGAAAATTACAACAAATTTATAAATATTCCATGTGTAGAATCTAATTATTGGGAAGGTCATCTTCCATTCAAAGTTATAGAATCATAGCAGCATACAAAATTTGGGTTGTGAGAGACCTCAGGAGGCCATCTTGTCCAATCCCCTGCTGAAAGCAGAACTATCCCAAACTACATCATCCCAGGGGCAGGGCATCTCTGCAATGAGGGGGAAGGAGGTTTAACACCCTCCCCCCCCCCTTTCCCTGGCCCCAGACCGCAGTCAGGGTTTGCTTGGGCAGAGGGGGCAGAGACTGCCCCCCCCCAGCCCTTCTTTGCTAGAGCAGGCAGCACAGCCCATCCCAGGGCTGGAAAGTATGCTGGGGGGCTGTGATTTAACTTAAACCAGGAAGGGGTCTGGGACAGAAGTTTCATAAATCGCTTTGAACCAAATCATAGTTTTGAGGGTTGGAAGGGACCTGAACAGATCATCAAGTCCGACCCCCTGCCCTGGGCAGGAATGAGTGCTGGTACCATATTACCCCAGCCATGTTTCCATCCAACCTCCTGTTGAAGACTCCCAAGGTAGGGGAACCCATTCCAGGGCACCACCTCCCTTGGGAGCCCATTCCAGAGCCTGGCAGCCCTAACCATAAAGTAATGCCTCCTGATATCAAGCCTGACCCTACTCTCAATCAATTTGTGGCCATTATTCCTTGTTATCTCAGGTGGTGTGCAGGGGAACACAGCCTCACCTATTTTTTGCTGGTCCCCCCTGGTGAGTTTATAGACGGCCACCAGATCCCCTCTCAGTCTTCTCTTGTGGAGGCTGAATAGATTTGGGCTCTTAAATCAGTTAAGTCTGATACTACATTGAACCAGGTTTATCTTAAACCAGTTTCAAACATTTTGAAACTGGTTTATGTGCACTGAACTTCTGTTCTGTTACAGGTTTAAAGCAGTTTCTGATGACTTAAACTGGTCCATGTGTAACTTCTGTCCCTACCCCTGATGTTTGAGGCTCCAATGATCTCTTGATGTCCTTCAAGCACTGACATATTTGAGCATATTCTCATCAGACCTTTCTTCTGTTTTTGACATTGCGTTGACCCATAATGATGGTTTTTCTAGTCTTTGTAACTTTGCATTAGTCTGTCTAGTACTACTTGGTTTGTCTGGTACTACTTAGTCTGGCTCATGTTTTTCTATCTAGTTAAGGAATTATTTTGGGTGGCTAAATACCAAAATGATAAAAACAATTTAATAAATGCAAAAATAGGTAGCCCTTTCATCTGAAGTTATTTCTGGGAATCCCCAAATTTCCTTTTTGGAGTGCTAATTTGCTTTATTAGGAACTTTCATTGGATAACCATAGAATCATAAAAGTAGGGTCGGAAGGGACCTTGTAGATCTTCAAGTCTGACCCCCCGCCTGGGCGAGAGAAAGACTGGACTCAAATGAGTCCAGCCAGGTAGGCATCAAGCCTCTTCTTAAAGACCCTAACATTTAGTTTATTCTGCCTGTTCTGATACAACCTGATAGATCTGTTTTTGTTCTTGCTGTTCCTTTAAAGGAATACGTTGACTGACAGCTATTTGTGCATTAAGGCACTTTTCCTAATGTGCTTTTACCTTTTGTACCTACAGTCTGAGGTAGTAAATGAATGCTTATTAGGCTGCCTTAATACACAGTAACAAATAAGCATCGTTTTAAGTGATGTTTAATGTGAAGTACCTTATTTTACTGAGCATTAGCTTAATCACAGTTTTTTACATGACACTTTAATGAACAGTAAAATAGGATACTGTGCATTAAAGTGCATGTGTAGACACATGTGTAGACACACCCATTCATTTACAGATATTTAGGGGCACTTCTTTTCATTCACCCTGTTTTTTATTTACTTCTGTGTATGAAACACATATTGAAATGTTAAATCTCTCCAGATATGATATAGCTTTAATAGTTCTATGGGCTGTGGCCTAGATCCATTACCCATTAAAATAGGTGTCTAACCTTCTGCCTGGTTTCATTGAGTATTTTGAATCTGATTCTGCAATTGAACCCAAATAGGTGGCCCCTTAAACATACTTGGAGCTGTAATGAACTCATCTAGAATGGCTTTCTGGATCCAATTTCAGAATTGGGGCCCCTGGGCAAATTATCTTAGTAATGTATGCAATGCTTTACTGTTTGCAGACTCAGGGCTTTAGAGGAATTTTAATTTTAAGGTTAAATAGGCAGCTAATTAATTTAATTGTGTTTTTAAAAATTGTATTAGTTTTTACAGTGTATTGATTTTGTACAACGTCTTGAGGTGCTTGTATAAGGAATGCAATTAAATTGATCCTTTACACATACTTCCTCGGCACGAGCCTTGAGAGATAACAAGCCAGAAGAAGTAAGGAAAGCTGTGTTTCAAAACAACAGTGGCACAAAAAGAGTGAGGGATTACTTGAATGGTACTGCCAAGATCACTTCAGCAGCATGAAAACTGCTGATAAACACTGAGAGAAAAAAATGAAGTCCCCAGTTCAATAAGGTCTGTTTGTCCAGATAGGTTTGGATGACTGCCAGTGGATGAATCAGATGTCACTTGGGTTTACACTATAGGAGACAATCTTTTCCAGCAGCACTGGTGCCTGAAAAGAAGGAATGAATCAATAAGAAGAGGTTCCATATACATTGTCCTTTTCATGTTACCAGAAAAACCTGCTTTATGCCAAATTGCCATGGGATCAGGAATATTCTGTTTACTTTATTAGAAAGCAATAGCTCCCCTTTATCAATCAGTACAGTACTCATTTTTATTCTAATCATTGCACTAATAAAACGTATATGGGTTTGGTGAGCATACTGTTAAACTAGCTTTCACTCTAGCAGATTTTTACTGTGATGACATACACACCAGTCTGAAAATAGTGTTGAAAAATAATTCAATCTTCAGACATTTTAAACTCTGCCATTTTCATTTTAAACAGGGGAAATTTTATCTCAGTTCTCTCTCTGTGGTACTGAGTACCTCGCTTGATGCTAGATTGAGTCAAAGTAAAATAAATTTACCTTCATTCCAAATCCATGATCTGACACCTTCCTCTCCCTGTGTCTCATGGGTACTCTTGCTAGTCTGAGGAGCTGAGTATGACCGAGGTCATAGAAAATGACAGGCTGCCTGCCAACCTTATATGTTTTATACACAGCCTTTGCTTATATATTTGCCAAAAAGGGTTTGTTAATGCCCTCTTTTCTTCCAACAATATGTAGAGATTTTCTTTTGTGCTATAAATGTGTGATTTGCAGAAAGAACTACAAACCTGAGGCAGACTCAATGGCTGAAGGGAGAGAATATTTGATGAAAGTGTAGTAGACTAAAGTTTAAGACTAGTGTATAGGGGGTGAGGGAGGGAGACAGGGTGGTCCAGAATAATCAGGACAGCATATTTCCAGCCCATAATCAATTTAAAAGAGTGTTTTCCATATTATATGTCATTTGGAATAACCGAATAAACAGGGTAGTGATTCTTAAGGTGTTACAGAAAAATACATGTAAAAGACTATATGAAAGTCAAAACAAGCTAGAGATATTTATGATAGCTTTGGTGACATTGGGGAAGGTATTAAGTCTTGTTGTATATTCAAAAACACAGGCCAAGTCGAGAAAAAGCGGTTTTGTAAATTGCATAGGAAAAATATCCCCTGAAGCTAGGTAGTTATACCTTTGTTTACATGGGCAGAGAAAAGTTAGGTAGATTTTATTTTCAGTTCCCTATGATAGCTTTACTAGAAGGCATTACAATTTAACATGTTGTGCATATCAAATCTATTTTTACTAGACATGATATATCTGGCATTGTGATGTCTAACAAGAAGCCACAGTTTAAGCATACTACAGGTTTTAGTCCTATAGACTCCATGTCCCAAATCCAGTAGAGTTAAGAACAGCATCAAAATAATAAACATCTACTAAAAAAGGAGTTTAAATGAATGTCATTGTAGTTGTGATGGTCCAGGAAGTCTACAGGAGGCAAAGAGTTTTTGTGTTATCTTTTAATTGTGCCAAATGTATATATTTGGGAGAGTTGTTGGACAAACTTTGGTCATCCAGTGCCCTTCCTCAGGTCCAACAGCTCTCCCAACTATGCACGTGGTGGAGTAAAAGATATTACAAAAAATCCTTGCCTCATTCTGAAAAAGGCCCTGGTACCAGACTCTGATTTGTATTTAGAACAGAATATTACAGACTGGCACAATTGTAGCATGGTTTGTCACCTGCTGATATGTCATTATCTATGATGGGGAACAGTGATCATAAATATCAGGGCAATCACAAAAGATAGTCCTACAGCTGTATGAAGTTGTCAACCCAAGCAGACCCATGTTGCTTAGAAACAGACATTGTGTCCTTCAAATCCTAGGAGGCATGGAGAGAGATAAAGGACACTGAATTAGTCAACTGAGAAAGTTTCACCCAGGCAACAACCACTACAGGTTGAGATGAATCATCTTCAGGACACATCACGAAAAAAGGAGTAAATGACTTTTCACCACTTAATTACAAAAGTTGCTGATATCACAAGGGAGACCCACAGGTTCATGCAACACTGCAGGACACCTCAGAAAGTAACTGAATTCTGGTAATTAGTTTAGTTAAGTTGTTGATCATAAGTATGTGAAATTTGGTATTATTATTCTTGTTTTTGTCTGGGAAAGGAGAATAGGTGAACTGAACCTTTCAGAGGCTTTGGCATTGTCCACTTGAAATTGGTTGTCATGTTGTGCAGTGGCTCATGATACACACTGATCAGTTAGAGATCAGATGTGGAATGAAGCAAGTATTTTCAACCTCCTTGGTCCTAAGTGATTTCTGAACAATACAGCCTACATTACACCCATCACCATTCAGTCTGCCTCTTCAATATTGATTTTTTAATGTTAACAACTTTATTTTAAGCTCTCTTTAAGAAATTTGTGCCAGAAGTTATAGACAAGGAGCCAAAATGTGTTGGATTATCCATTCCTCCTGTCTCTCAATGAAGACATGTTCCTTGAATTGTATTTTATTCTATGCATATGTTACTGTTACTGTGAAGGCAACATGCTTTCCAGACTTGTAACTGATCATGTGTAGGGGAGCAGTTAGTATCTGGTGGTTCCAAAGTAAAGGGACACATCTCTAATTGTTAGTGTTGGCAATGTTCCTTTGTCCACTTCACAAGTTTCTACCTAAGCATGTTTCATTAGCTAATTTTTCAACCTATTACCTGTACAAGTGCTGTTGCCACAGCAGAAAAGAACAGTACGTGGAAGAGAGACTTAAGGTTTGTTTATCTGAGAGCAAATCCCTTTCCATACTTTCCCCAGTGTCCACTGCTTTTCTTCATGGTGTTGATACCTTGACAACTTCATATCTGGTAGGGGTCTCAGTCTTTGACCCTTGTACCCTTTCCTCAAAAGTGGTCTTCCCTCACCCTCCTTCCCTAGCTCATTGCAACTTAACTTTTTTTTCTGTTATTGATGGTTTATGGTCTAGTTCAAAGCTCAGTATTTCAAAAGTTCAAGATAAAAAACAACATGTTGGCAATATCTACAGATGTGACAAACTCTTTCTAAGCTGGCTATTCAAATGTCTTCAGTAGTGGATCATCATTCTAGTCTTTACTAGAAGACTAAAGCTTGTCTTCTAGCAAAAGTTCATCAAACATATTTTGGTGCTGTAACATCCACACATTTGGGATGCTGCTTAAAAAAGTGTCTATATACCTGCAGGGTACTGGTTTCATTGTATAGGGTAGGTGGGTGGGCACAATGCTGGGGAAAAGGAGCATGGGCAAGGCTAGTTTTTGTCTCATATTTTGGAATGAGGTTTTTGGTTCTGGTTGCAGTCTGGGCTTTCTGCAGTGGTGGCGGAGCAGCTCTTCTGTGGCAGCTCTAGGGTGGCAGGTATAGTGGTGCCTTTCCATGGAGCTCACTACTGCAGGGAGGACGTGGTCCTGGAGACCAATCTCCAGCCTCTCAGAGCATCTGTGCAGCTGGCTCCTTGCTGCCCCGGTGTCACAGGCTGCATCCATCCTGCAAGCACCTACAAATCATGCTACATTTTCCAACACAATAGCTTTCAGAAGGGCTGACTGAGTGAAATTCTCTGTCTAATATGCCTGGATAGAATAGTCTGTTGGCCTTTCTCAATTAGTTGTAATGAGAGACACTTAATAGCATTATTGGAAACTTAATATAATTATTGGATGTTCTTTTGGAAAATGCAGCATGATTTGTAGCTGCTTTCAGAATTTAATGAGATCCTTTTGCTTGCTTTTGTTCACCGACTCCCATTTGCAGCGGGGTTCGGTGCATGTTATAGAGAAGTAGGGCTGGAAGGAACCTCCAGAGGTCATCTACTCCAACCCTGATTGAGGCAGGATCATCCTTATTCAAAGCATCCTATACAATCCATAATCTAAACTGTATGTAAGAATACTATAGACCTCTCACAACACAGCCATAACAACCTAACCTGCTGCAGGTAAAGTAGGGCAGGGGTTGTCAACCCAGGGTATGCGGGAAGGCCCCAGGGAGTATTAATGGGCAGGCAGGAATGGAGTGCTGCCACACATTACCCCGTGCAACAGCCTCCCAGGAGTGGGGGGAGAGGGCAGTGGCATCCCTCTGCAGGCCACACAGGCACCACCTGGCAGGCTGGACATGAAAAGGAAGCTCCCACACAGTGGCCGCTGGGGCCACCCACCACCTCGCGCTGCCACAACTCTGCATGTAGCCACGCGCCAACCCCTTCCCCCCTCACCCCCTGCTCCAGTCTGGCCTTTTTTTACCTATTTAAATAGGTTGAAAAGCCCTGAAGTAGTGGATCCATGACAGCCAATGTCTTGCTTCTATAAAAGGTTGTCAATATACACTCAAGAGATCCCAGATACAGAGATGTTTCATTTCCCAAGTCAGAATGAAAGAATTTGTTCCCAATTCTTAGGGAAAATCTAATTCTTTCACGTTAAGATTTCATCTACCTATTAATGAATTGCCCAAGAAAACAATGTTTGTAGGATGTGGTGATTTGATTTCTCACCCTACTTTTTATTAAGATTAAAAAGAAAATGTGTCCAGGGCACAGGGGCACTCTTTGCACACTTGCTGTTGTTGTGCATGCTTCATGTTCCAAAAGTGGTGGAGGTGTGGGTGTAGTTTGTGAATAGCTCTCTTGAGCAATGAACTCTTTGAGGACTAGTGCTCTATGTTTTAAATCCCATAACAAAAATATATAAGCATGTCACCTCTAACACAAAAATGGCATGTATGAGGAATAAAAGTGGGGACTCTTGTTTCTGTCTCCAGACTGCAGTTTTTAGCAAGCTGTATTCTCTGATGAAACTTTTTAAAGTAATTGTTTTTATGTTATATAATATGACCCAAATATTGTATTTTTGTCAGCATGTCTAATAGGTTGCTCAATACCCTTGTTTTCTACAGGTCATTGGGCCCATTCATGTTCAATGATATACAGTATGAATGTTCATGGATAGTTTGATACATCTCTAATAGAAGGTGAGGGAAATGGCACAAGTTTGTTTTTGACCTTCTAGAAGTGCATCTCAGTGGAGGTGTATTTTGTTTTAAGTATGATTAGTGAAAGGAGAAATTCTGAAGAAGAAAATAAAATGTTTAATTAATGTGAGTAAACCTGCAAGAGCTGGACACTCATTTCCTGTGATTAGCATTATAAAGGGAATTATAAGAACATTTGTTTTAGATAAATAACTGGACAAAGTGAAAGGTTACCACAAGGAATTTTTTTTTAAAGGAAACCCCATGAGTCATGTATTAGCTTTGTTTCTTTAATGACCTCTTCTTCCCTCAGTGCAATGGATAAATTGTTCTGCTTAAGACCCTTAACTAAGCTATGCAGAAGAAATTAAAAATATTTTAATATTATTTTACTTGTAATCAAAGTTGAATACTGGTAACTATATTTTTAAAGTGCATAATTTGGGGGGGTGTTAAACTAATAATGAGTTAATGTGAAATTTTGAAGAAATAGTAAGAAGAGAATATATAAAAAAGGTTATGTAATGAAACAAAGTACAAAAAGGCTGATGTCCAAACTGGAAGACGTATAATAACTACTTATGGCAAAATTTCATTTTCATGGCATTAAGGTTACTCACTGGTAATACATGTCTGTCCAGAACATCAAGTTCAGCAAAACCAAACTTTAAAACGCAGGAATGGAAAAGCCAAGGTATACAACTACAGGAAACCCCCACTTAGCACTTTTAATTGGAACCTGAAAAACAGCGTTAAGTAAAATAAGTGTTAAGCAAAACTGAAAGTATATGACGACCCAAGATGGTGACCACAAGTATTTTTAGTGACCCAAGATGGTGACCACAAGCATTACAGTCCAACTTGCTGAGCACTAAGTATAATCAGGTATCAATTTAAAATGAGCATTACAGCGAAATAGCACTAAGAGAAACAGCATTAAGGGGGGTTGCCTGTAGGTAGCCTTAACACTGGCCCATACAGAACTGTCAGTAACAATGCAGTCATCCAGTTGCATTTACTACATAAGGGCTGAGCCATGAAGCGATTAGTTGGAGTAGTTTGGTCCATTGTGATTGTTATAATTAGGGACCTACTGAATTTGTGGCAGAAGTAGAGTACGCTGCGGCTCCTTTAATCTTGCATGTTGCCCCCCCACACACCTTGCCCCCTGCCCTCCCTCCCCCCTTTGCCCCTGATTAGTGGAGGACCCCATGGCTCCCTCCTGATCATCAGGGAAGCTAAAATTGTGGTTTTAAACATGGCTCCATTTTTGCCTCTCTGCCAGTCAGCAGCAAACAGCAGGGCTGTCTGGGGCCTCTCAGCCAATCAGTGGTGGGAGGCAAAAATGGTGCCATATTTAAAACAGCAGTTTTCACCTCCCTGCTGATCCCTGCAAGCTGCAAGCAGGGCCCCTCCACCAGTCTGCAGGGTGGGGGTAGGGTGAGGCTTCAAGATTGAAGGAGACACAGTGTACCCCGCTTCTGCCATGAATTTGGTAGGTCCCTAGTAATAATGGACAATCTGGGAAGGCAGTGACCCCCTGGAAAGCAAGATAGTGTTTGGCACCTTTGTGAAAGCAAAAGAAAGAGCTGTATATGTCCACTGAGAGATCTAGATTGCCTGTTCATTTTAGAAGCTGTTAGAAATAAAATTTCTCTTTGCTGTTTGATACTCTCTGCTCCTGCCAACAGCAGTAGCTTGCATACACGATGCATACACCTAGCTACGCACTGAACCAAACCTTGTACCCTTGCTATGTCTGCCACCTGAACAGGTTTGCATTGTACTTCAACCATTCTTCCCCAGGTTTTCCCAGGCAGCTTTCTTCCATTCAGTATCTGTCTCCTCCTCCTGACCTCTGTCCAATTCCTCACTACCACTTTAAGGTGGGGTGCACCTTAATATTGTATTGCTTGGATTAACTGAAAGTCACTCCGCTCCTGACTTGAATGGGATGGGGTCAGTCCACAAGAGGGATGGAGCTTCCTTAGATCCAGGAAGTAGGAAGAGAGGCTCAGACATACAAAGGGAAAGGAAGACCCCGCAGCTACTAAGACTCTCTTTAGGGGCTTATGCCTAAAGCTTAATTCTTTAATATCACGCTCAGTATTGGTACAAAAAGGGGCCATGGGTGCCATGTTTTCACGGAGTAAATGTCAAATGATTGAGAATTTGGGGGGTGGGGCTTAGAGCCATGGTTTGATTCTGCTCAAATGAATATGCTAAAATGAGTTGGCAGAGTAACTGTCTTAAGTAATGGCATTTATTGGCAGGGCTGGATCTAAAAAACATCCAGCTCAGCTGACCCCAAATTTGTCCCACAGCCCTAGGTGGAATCTCCCTAAGGCACACCAACTTTCAGCATAACCTGAGTAAGCTCTTAGATTTTCGAGTATTCAAACAAATTGACCTTTAAAGAAAAAAATGGTTTTTAACTTTAATTATAGAAGAGAAGCTGCTTTGCTGTAATAAAATGTCACCAGTATCTAAGCAGTGGGAAATATGCTTTCCTCTTTGACCATATAATTGTGTAAGAAGGTCACACAAAATTGACTAGCTTTGACCCTCATCTATAAGCTCCACACACAGGCTACTACAGTAGTCTGGAGCTCAGTGGACGACTAGAGTCTTTGTTCTGAGCATTTATTTGGAAGCATTGTATTGTGGTTAGGACATAGGTCTTCTCAGCTCTCTTGCTGATTCTCTTTGTGCTTTGAACAAACAAATTAACCTTTTTGATCCTCTATTTCATTTGTTAAAATGAGATGCAACCCATACTGCAAAGAGGTATTGTGATATGTATTGTAAATAAAATGTTTTAGGTCCTCGGATGACTGCTGTGGAAATAACATATAATGGTGTTGGAAGTTTTTCACCAGTAGTGTCATGACTGTGGAAATACATAGGGAGGTGGCAGGCTTTCAGCACAGCTAGCTTTTAGTTTTTGTGTCAGTGCATCAGAAAAGTGCTATGGTAACTCTTTGTTTTTACAATTATTTTTTTTTAAGATGTAAAAACACCAACCCAGGGTCTTACTTTGGTTAAAAATGCTAGCTGGCAGATGGGTGGCCTGTAAAAAGCTTGTAACATTGGAAAATTGACTAATGGACAATTCTCTGATATGACCAATGTAAACCAGATGCTACTGTTTTCTTTTTAGGAAATGCAGTGAGAAAAGTACAGTAGGAGCAGCAGAACTCAAAAAGTTTACTAAAATGCCAGATAAAACATAAGGAACAAAACTGATCCGTTTTTTAAAGAAAGGGTTTAGAACAGAACTTGTCTAATTAAAATATCACAGAAGTTTAGAGATCAAATAAAAGATCTGCAGTATTTACTTTAAAAAAATGCCTCATTCCTGTTTTTTCAGATCTGTTTCCAAAGATCTGATCAAATTTTCACTTGCATGTGCTCTGTAGCACTTTTTTGTTTTCAACCTGTTTCCAGATGAGCCGTTGTTTTTAAAGTAACTCTCTTGATTTTTTTTCCCACCCAATGAGAGTTGATAAATCATGCCACAATACATTATAAGGTATTATAAATCTTACTATGTATGTGCCAGTGTCCTATAAATTAGTCTTGTGGGTATTCATACTAGGGCTTTGCCAAGACATTGGATCAACCTCAGTGTTACCAATGTGGTGTGTGGGGTTTTAAACTATTCTCTCTCGCTTTTCACTACATCTCTAGCTGTACAACATTGGGATTCACTAAAAAACTATGTATGAATGTGCTGTATAGGACATGAGAATTTTGACTGGATCCTGGATAGCAAAATAAGAAAAACTACAGATGGAAGATGCAGAGATAAGCAATTTTAATTTAGCGGTGATGGATCTTACTGATAGGTGGTGAAACTGGAAGACCTAAATTTGCCCCCTCGCAATCTGATTTACTTAAATGAGGTCTCAGGAGGTTTGAAAACCTTGCACTTTGATACTTAGTGATAGATAGAGAAGAGAGGGGGAGAAAGGATACTACAGTAATATTAATTCTTTTGTCTCTGCTTTACCAAGCTGGATGATGATTTGAATCAAGGGACCCTTTCTTGACCTGAGGGTTTTACATAGACAAAATCATATGATCATTAAATAGATTTCAAAAAATGTCTTTCTCCTCTTTCCCTTGCTTTTAATTTTATTCCACAGGGCAGTCTTGGCTGGCCACATGCTGAGTCTCCTCATTCAATGCAGCATTTAGCAAGAACTTAGTGGCAGATAGACTTGGCTTATGAATTCATTTTCATAATGTTCAAACATCCACATCATGGTTCGTGCCTAACAAGTGGGGAATTAAAAAAAATTTAAAAATAACAACATTATAACCCAGCAGGAGAGATCTTGCACAGTTACATTTTAATGCAAGAATTACATATTAGGAGTGCTTTAGGTCAGTGTAATCAAGCTATAGTTTTTGGGTTTCATTTTTTTTAAGCCTGTCATCTTTTGATGAACCATAGCACTTATACCGCTTCACAGTCATCACAAAGAGTTAGCATGTGTGCAAATGATAGAAAAGTTGGAAACCTGAACTGAACTGAAGACTTTTACATGATTGGAAAATATTAGCCCCCAGTGCTGGGAATATGTGTGTGATACTTGCACCCACTCATACTGCACTTCAGAAAACTTAGTTGAAAGTCAGGCCAGAGTTATACACGGCCAGTACCTAAGACAGTTTTGGGATGTGCCTAAATCATTGCAGTTTTGAATAGAGGTATTATTATGCTGCCACATCCCCAGCCTAGCTGCCTAGTGCTAGCTGCAATTCAGAATGTCAGCTCCTTGCCTGATTTTTTAGCTGCTGTAAGTTACAACAGGCAGTGGTCCATGATCACTATCTCGTAACAAGCCTGGCGAGGGAGAGGAGTGGGGAGGAAAAGGTAATGGGCTTGTGTTGAGGGGAAGAACATGTCAGGGTTAAGCTAAGAGGCTATCCCAAGGTGTGTAACATGCAGAAGACGTGGGCTGGTTACACTGACTTCCTTTTAATTCCATACTCCTTGCACCAGATCTCTAAAGTATAAGGCTCTCATTTCTTTACTAGAAAACCAAGCCACATCTGAAGGGAATTCACTGAAGTTAGAGATGCTGAAGTAGATATTCATGACAAGGAAAGATTAAGTGGCTGGAGATAGGGCTGGCATTTCACAGTCTCTCTCATTCCAAGCAACCTACTACCAGATGTTACAGTGCTGAATATTTCTACCACAGCCCAAGAGTTGCCAAATGTTGCTTCTTCTATAAATTGATGAATAGGTTTCTGAGTACTTTACAAACTAACTGGGCCAGTTGAAATATAGGGCCCTAGAGCTATAGAAAAGCTGTTATCTACTTTCATGTGTGTGATAGGATCTACTATCTGGGACCATCTTGGTTACACTAGATGTTGAATTTATGTTGCTTATTAATAATACCATAAAAATCTAGAGACCCTGTGACATTACATGCTAGATGTACTGGAAATATAGTTGCATCTCCAAAGAAATTAAAATCCAAAAGGCAAAAGTTAAACTGACTGGATTGCAGAAC
>NW_017728886.1:48735941-48752602 GCF_001723895.1 Crocodylus porosus
TGTATGTATGTGTATACACACACACACACACACACACACACACACACACACACACAGAGTGCATATTTACTATTTGAATGTCCATTCCATTCTTAAATTCACCCCCCCCTTTTTTTTAAACCAAGTCAAGGCACAAGTCCTCAGTCATGCATAGTATGCCAATTTTTTTTTTCAAATTTCCTGTGATTGTAAGCTCCTGTCTCTGTTCTGCATTTAAACAGTACTTAGAACTTTGAGTCATCATCAGAAATTGGGGTTCCTATATACTGGTTCAATAATATTAGTAAGTAACAATACATTTCAAGCTTCAGCTATTTTTGTTTTAGCTATGTCTAAAATATATCTATATAAAATATATTTTAACTATATATAGTATATTTAAAATATAGAGCATATTTTAAATGAGGGGGGAAAAAAACTTTATTGCCACTCAGTGAGTTCAAATAGTCAAAGGGTTTTTGTGTGCCCACATGCACAATCTTTCCAGAAAAATTCACTTTGCAGGAGACACCAAGGATAGCAGATTTCAAAGCAGCATTTAATCGGGAATGCAATGTGTATGAAAATAGCAATGAGTTATTATGGAAATAGTAATGTAACCTACTGTCTCTATCACTTATTAATATAAAATATTATATTGTGCACATAACACATGAATAGGTATTTGTCTCTTTCCTTTCCCTTCCTTCTCCTTGTCCTTCTCCCCCCATCATTTGTAACACTTTCTAAAGAACTTCAAATCAAATAAAAATCATGAAGGCATTTTTCTCTTAGCTAGTTCCAGTAAACAGGTCTGTTTAGTCAGAAATTTGAAAGGCTTCTTGTCCATCTGTTTTCTTTTGGGTCTTTGGCATTTTACCCACTGTGATTTAATGATCTAAGAGGCAACATCTGTACCCTATCCAGACCTGAATTAAAATGTTGGGGGAATAAATACAGGAAATTATACAAGTTGAATTCCACCTAAAGTTTTGAAACCGAGGAAACTATTACTTTCTGTATGTGTATGCACATGTGCATGCACATGAAGTAAACACTGTGAAACCATAAACTGTTCTCTAGGCCTAAATTTATGATGGCAGAAACGTAGAGAAGATATTTTCTTGGTTATTTCAGATTGAAGGGATCTTGGAGGGTTTTTTTCCTGGCTCCAGATCTGCTGTGGTTAATGTGATTCTCTTGTCTTCTGCACTAATAGCAAAAATGTTCCCTGAGAGTCAAGAAACTTCAACCACCACCAAAAATGCAACTATCAACAAAGGGACAGCAGAAAAACAGCCCCCTTCAACCAACTCCTCTTAAGGTGGCACTTTGACATACTTAGGGTGCATCTACATGTGTAATTAATGTGCAGCAATAAACATGCTGGAGTCTATGTTCCCAGCTGCCACATTAACATGTGCACCCAGGGCTGCAACATGTTTAGCCAGGGCAGACCAGTCCTGACTGGCAGGAGGCCCAGGGAGTCAGTCTCCAAGCCTGGGCTGCTCTGAACTGGCTCACTGTGCTGCAAAGGGGCTGGCTGGGGCACAAGGGTGCTACAGTGTGGGGCTAGCCAGCAGGCAGTCCCTGCACTGAAGCACCCGTTTGTACCAGGCAGCCAGGTCAGTGTCTATATGTGCCTTACTGAGGCGTAGACAACTCCACCATAGGATAGTACTTGTGTTTACAAGTACTAACCTACTGTGGAGTTAACTAGTTTACTCCATCCTAATAGGCCTGCATATTTGGATGCTGAAACATTTAATGTGGAGCTAATTAGTCAACTGCAATAAATATTAGGCCTATGCGAAACGGCAAGTATTTGCTTGAATTCAGATTCGGAGGGACAGTGATTAAATTCAGACATTTGAATCACTGTCCTGATTCAGTTCGGCTGAATCAAATTTGAAGATTCAGCACTGCTTCAGAGATTCAGCCATAGATTAAACAGACAGCAGTAGTCATCTCACTGGACACAGCTGCCTCCAGCTGGTAGGTCTGTTGTGGTGGGCCTAGTGGGAAGGGAAGGGGCATGGGGGAAGGAGGGATTACGGCTGGGACAAGCTACCCAGCCAGGGCTTGGGACTTGGGGAGGCCACTTGCCCAGTCGGGGGGGGGAGGAGGGCAGGATGCGGGCACGGCTCGTTCTGGGTGGAAATAACAGTATGACATAGGCCCTGCTCCCAGCACTGCCATGCCCCCCCCCCCCCTAGGCAAGCAGTGACAGCACCCACATCCCCCCACACCCCAGCAAGGTCCCTTGCAGATTGCTGGGTCTGGTCAGGGTGGGGGGGGGAAGGAGAAGACTGGCCAGATCTTCATGACATGGGGGCTCTCTTACTCCACCCCATTTCCTGGCATGGTAAAAAGCCAGATGCAGCAACCCTGTGCTGTGGCCCCTGGATGCAGCGGTCAAGAAACTAGGAAACAGGGGGAGGGAGCCCTCATGCTGTGAGAACCCCCCGAAATTGCTGGGGAGGGTGGGCCAGGTATCTGTGACAGGCGTCTCTCTCCCCGCTCCCTGGCCTAGCCTCTAAACAGCTGCAGCCAGGAACTGCAGCATGAGGCTGATAAGCCTGGCTTTTTGCTGCACTAGGAACTAGGAGTGGGGGAAGGGAGCCCTCACCTGCACAGACCTAGCCCAGCTCTCTCCAAGACCCAATTCAGAAATCTGGGGTGTGGAGCACATGGCATGGGGACTCCCTGCTCCTGCTCTCCCTCCTTTCTCCTCTCCCCCCCCAGTCACCAGCTAGTGGAGGGGTGGGGCTAGGAAGAGGGGTTGCTCCAGCAGTCTCCTGGGAGGCATGCATGAGCTTGTCCAAGCTGCTGACCTTGGCCAGTATGGGCAGGCTCTGAACTGCCCCCACCACACCAAACAGTGAATAGCTGTTTGGTTTGCTCCTACTCAAACTTATAGTGCTTTAAGTAAAGCATGATAGAATGCTTGTGCCAGGGCTTTTTGAATGTCTGCACTTAGTCCTGATGACCAAGCATCGCATTCTCTTATAATAACGCATGGAGAATTAAAGCATTTTAGAAACTTGATACTTGAAATACTTGTTAGAAATGGCTAAGAGCAAAAATTATATTTTGTAAAAAATATACAAGGCACTTATTTTTGTTCTGCATTGGAGTGAAAAGTAGACATTTTTGGGGTAGGGGCATGTAACAGGCAAAGACTTCATGAGTGACCATGATGACCCCAGGTGGTCACCCTGGTTCTGTTGTGCTTTAGGTCTTCTAAGCGCTCTCCCATTCTTCTCACTTGTCATATCTTGATATAAATAAGTACTTAAAACAGGAGGCTGCCTTCTGGATCCCTGAGTAAGATCTTTAACATGCTTGAACTTTGGTCTGAATATTCACTGCCTTAAGGGCTTATTATGTGGCTCCAACCACCCCTTCCACCATGCCCAGGGCTCACAGATGTCACTGCACAGTTAATCCCTTGTTGGTGCCTTGGTCCTTTCAGCTTTTACCCTTTTTCTCTAGCCTTCAGCCCTGACCTACTGATTTGGGTTGGGCTTTCTTGGCCTCATCCTCTTAGTTGTAAGTGTCCCTGGACCTCAAGCCCCTTTCTCTCTTACCCTGGGCCCCTGGCCCCAGTCTCTGCCCCTTCTCAGGCTGCTGGGCCTGGCTGGTCTCTGCCCTTTTTAGGCTACTAGGCCTCTGGCCCCTTGTCTCTGCCTTCCTGGGCTGCTGGGCCTCTGGCCCCATCCTTGCCCACCTCTGGGCAAAGGTCTGCTTTGGCGGCTCCTGCCTGAGCCACTGGCAGGAGGCTCTGTCCTGTCCTAAGCTATGAGTCTGCTTTGGTGCAAAGCCCATTATCTCAGGACACCTGCATGCCCTCAGACACTATTGGGACCTTTGCCAACCCCTAATAGTCCCAAACGCAAACCACTGGTTAGAAAACAAACTGAAGATCTGGGTCCCACCTTAACACAATGCATCCTGCCTCAGTGTGACAAAATGTATACTGTGTCTCCAACTCAGGGGTGGGCAAAATGCAGCCTGTGGGCCAGATGTGGACCATTCTATCTGGCCTACAGGACCCCTAAAAAATTTAGAAAATTAATATTTATCTGCCCCAGGCTACCTGTCATGCAGCCCTTGATGGCTTGCCAAAACTTAGTAAGCAGCCCTCCACCCAAAATAATTGCCCGCCCCTGCTATAACTCATCCAACCTAGGGTCTGTCAGTCCCAAGCCAGCAGCAGAACTGGCTATCAGGGCAAGTGAAGGCCATCTTAGCATCTCCCTCCTGGGCTTCTCACTGCTCCGCTCCCAAGTCCAATCTCCTACTGGGGTTCCTCAATTTGGTCTGTCTCTTTTGCCCTCCTTATGAGAGGCCTCCATTTCTCCACAGGGCTGTCTTCCCCAGCTATGTCACTCTAGTTTCATTCCTCTGCCACATCCCTGGCTTCCAAGCAAGGCCTTATGTCCATTGGCTCATTATCACCTTCAGACAATTACTCCCCAGCCCCAGGTGATGGTCTTTCTAATTAAGGAGTAAGGGGTAGCTTCCTGCAGCATCTTATCTCTCCAGCTTGTTTGCTCAGCCCGTGGCCATTACAATGTATCTGATCCTGTTTTGTAGCAGGAGGCTCTGGCTGGCTGTTAAAGGGAAAAAGAGAAAGGAAGTAGAAGAGATATCCACCACCATATGAGGTGAATTCACTAACCACTGGATTAGTGGCTGTTCTTGGACTGCCTAGTCTTTTTTACTATAAATTCCATCTAGCACCTGTGAAATATTTCAGCAAAAACTTGGTTGAAAACAATCAGTTTCTGCAAACATTCTGTCTTGAGTTGGCACTTTCTAGAAGGAAAAAAAATATTTCAGGAACAAAAAATTTCCCAACCAGCTTTTGTCTACAAAGATAATCTGAACAGAGATAGGAAGGGAAGGATGTGAATGGCATAATTTCAGCAATAGAATCATGCTTAAGTTACTTGTACTTCTCTGTTGGTGGCACACAAGTGTCTCATATTAGCAAACACAAACTGAATGCTTTTGAAAATGGAGAAATACTTGCACAAGGACATGAGAAAAAAATACCAGAGGGAATAGGAAAAAGAGGGCTTTCTTAATTTGGTTGAAATATTTTCTCTTAGCATCTTGGAAGATCCAGAATTTTCCTTTTAAGATTAATTAAACACATAAAACTCTTGTTTTGCAGCCCCTACCCTTCCGACTGGGAAACATCTGGCTTTGAGATATTAGAGATCATAACTATGCTAATAAAGAAGAGATTCTGAGAGTAGCAAAGATTATTTAACATTTATCTTATGATGGATGTAAATTGTCTGTTTCAGCTTTGATAATTAAAAAAGAAAGTTTCAACAGATAATAGAGGCAAGGCAGTTTTAAATACAGAGATGTATTTCCTTTCAAGTTCTTCTTTTATGAAGGATGAACGTTGCCTACTAAATCATGGGCAAGAAACTTTTATAACTGCATACTAAAAACCATCTACATATCACAAACTGCTTGGGTCATCTCAGGACATTGGCATGAAAACCCGGCACTAGATAAACCCAAATCAAGATACAATCAACTTGAGTCCCCTAAATTCAGCAGACTCCTTGAAGATATCAGAAATTATTTTCAGCTGACATATTACCTTTGGTCTTTTATATGGAGACATTTTTATAACCCTGCTTTTGATACAGTCACTCTGTTATAGTCTGTCCTAGGACTAATAAGAAGTTATCTTTTTATTTCAAGTGTTCTTTATGTAAATTATAGTATGGAAAAGAGAGCAGTTTTACATCCTTTTATTGCTCAGTGCTTCATAATATGGAACAAAGGTTTTATATTGTTTTATGGAGACACTGATATTGGGGAAGAGGATAAAAAGACAAATACCTTCTCTAGTTAGCCTTGTTGCAAAGGAGATGGCATATATTAAATTGTTTCTTTGACTTGAGGGAGGTAACCAACATGTAGTTTTTTAAAATGGTTTTAAACTGCATGTAGGAGCCATCATTTTTCTTATTTCTTCACACTTTCAAACACTGAAAACCTTTTTCTTCACTGACCTCTCCAGAGTGTAGAGGTGAAATCTCTGTTTTTATGTAATTTGCATTTGAAATGTTACAGAATAATTTGAAATTAACTTTACTCCAGTTTGGGGTTTGTTTTTTTTTACACATTTTATGATGTGCCACTTAATTTCTGTATTACTTTATAATAGAAATTACATGGTAGAGAAGTATGGCACTAATTTGGTTTGAACAGTCTGCATAATATATTCCCATCATTGCCACTCATGCAGTAGAGCAATCTGACAACTATGCCACAATGTTATGGTCTTTTTTCAGGAAGATATAAATATCGTGAATATGTATCATGGAGGTAAGAGGGGTTTGTGTCTACAGTGACACTATGCTGGTCTCAAGACAACCAACGGAAGATAAAATTTTCTACACTTCTGCTCTGCATTCACAAAACCTGGAACTGAGGCTGTAAGGACACTCTAAGGATACCTCTCAAAATCTATCTCACAAGATTTGCACTGGTGAGAGCTCCTAAAACTTGCTTACAACTTTTTTTCTGGGTTCGAGAAACTCTTGTGGAAGCAGGTGGCTGGGGCTTGTTTTCTGAGCAGTATTTAGAAAAAAACAGCATTTCAAACTTGCACATAGTATTCACTTAAATGCTAACATCTACTGTTAATACACTGCTCAGCTTGAAATACTCATACAATCAAAAGTCAGTTGATTCTAAAAGTTAATTTGTTGCCTCAGCATTAATTTATCGATAGCGCACACTCTTAATCTCCCTATATTTCCCATTGCTCTTGTAATAAGGCATATGGTGTTAAGTACAGAAAATATCTGTGGTTGGACCTCACACAGTTTCTGTTTGGGGAGGGCTTGCTGCCAAGAATCCTATCTTTTCTGGAAATGAGGTACAGATACTAGCCCAGCTGAGCATCAGGACTGGGTTGGCGTCATTAAGGCAATATATTAAGTATGTGAAGTGGTAGTTATTGTGTAGCTATAAAGGGCAAAGGGCAGTTCTTTGTTTTGGAAGAAGAGGTAAGCATGCCAGAAGGCAGAACGGACTGGATGGCTATGTGTTATAGCAGATCATCGTTACTGTGTTATTTAATGTTTAAATACAAACAATGTCGCTGTTAAATATAAGTTTTTTGTGCCTGAGTGATCATCAGGATAGTGGAGACGTATTAAGATATTATGGATGAGTATACTCAACTTCTGTGCATACATGTCTTAAACTACTGAAACAGAGCAGAAATCTTCTTACTGACTTTTTCTTCCACAGTCTGCTCTCAGAATAGAGTCCCTCCCTTCTTTTTAGGGAGAAAATAAGATTCCTGATACCCCTCAAGCATTTGCTTTCCAGTAGTACTGAACTGCTTTACCTGTCTTCCCTCCATCTGCTCTGGCTCCAGTCCTGGTTCCTTCACACTCTTAATTTTGACCTTACTGCATAATTTGCATTTTTCTTACAGTGAGGACAAGCCTGTAAGAGAGATGAGCCAGCAGCAGGGAGAGGATCTTTGACTAGAAGGTAACATAAAATAATCCGCAGGAGGAGAAAGGTAGTGACTCCACGTCCTTGTCTTCCGATACCTTGAAATCCTCAGTTGCCCTGAACACCTGCTTATGTGAATTGGCATCATTTTGTGTTGGATTGTTGAGTTTCTGCTTTCATTTAATTTCTTGCTGAATACAACATTGAGTATTTTTGCCCTGTTTCTTAAGAAAATGTTGTGCTGCTCCCATTGTCAGGTGATTGCTGGTCATGGAGGCCAAACACAGGTCATGGTTTCGTTATGGTTTCCTAGATTTTTAAGAGCCAGGTGTAAGGCCACCCAAATAATATGAATGTCATAAAATAATATTTGTTTTAGTTAAAAAAAAAAAAAAAAAAAAAAAAGTTTTAGTGTATTTTTTAATCTTTGAAACATGACCCAGTGCACAATTTTATTAAGTATATTATGAGATAAAATTAATATTACTTTAAATTAAAGCTGATTTCCCAAAATAACATCACTCCCAGAACTGAGATTTTTTATCAGAAAATAATGATTCGTAAGAAAATCATTAGCACTGGCAACACTACATTTTCTCCATATTTGAATGTTTACAGTTGACAGGATTAACATTTGTATCTTCTGCTTCATCCTGAATATTGATGCTTACATTATTGTCTTGTAACTGGGTTAAGTAGCAGTAACTCCCATTTTCAGTTGGCATCTTGCCGCATACCAGTTTTTTAACTGTTATCTCCTCTTTCTTAAGTTGTTGTCATCTATGTCATAAGATTAGTCAAACAAATAGCAGATCCAAACCTAAGAAAAGCCCCTTAACCTGAGACCCTGAAATCAGGATGGGAGAAAGGGAACAAAAAATATCTTTAAATATGAGGAAAACGAAAAGAGTCTAGTACACTGGGATGGGAAGCTCAGTTTAAGAATATCTTCATTATATTCATTAATGATTTGGAAGATGGGAATGGGGTGCAGAAAAGGACCTGGGGGTTATAGTGGACAATAAACTGGATGTGAACCAACAGTGTGCCCTTGCTGCCAAGAAGGTGAACAGCATACTAGACTGTATTAGTAGGAACGTTGTCAGCAGATCTCAAGGGCATTGATTCTTCGCCTCTATTCAGCACTGGTGAGGCCACATCTGCAGTACTGCAGTACTGTGTTCAGTTTTGGGCCCTCCACTACAGAAATGATGTGAACAAGTTGGAGAGAGTTCAGCAGGGGGCAACAAAAACGGTGAGGGGGCTGGGGCATGTGATTTACAAGGGGAGGCTGAAGGAACTGGGCTTATTTAGTCTGGTGAAGAGAAGACAGGATTTGATAGCAGCTTTTAAGTACCTGAAGGGTGGTTATAAAGAAGATTGAGCTAAACTGTTTTTAGTGGTGGCAGATGACAGAACAAGAAGCAATGGTCCAGCAAGAGAAGTTTAGGGTTAGATATTAGGAAAAACTTTCTCACTAGGAGGGTGGTGAAGCACTGGAACAGATTACCTAGTGAGGTTGTGTGATCTCCATCCTTGGGGGTTTTGAAGACCTGGCTAGACAAAGCCTTGGCTGGGATGATCTAGTTGGGGATGGTCCTGCCTTGAGCAGTGGGTTGGACTAGATGACCACCTGAGTTACCTTCCAGTCCTAATTTTCTATAATTCTATATGAGTTGTATGGAAGAGTACGTGAGCAAAATGGAAGGGAACATGAACAATAGTGGGACACTAGTAGGACAACAGTGGGATAGACTTAATATTCAGATGCTTCTGATTGTATGTATATCAGTACTGATCTAAAGCCCCTACACTGTTAATTTTTACTGGTTCTGTGGAACAGCCCATTACAATGCCTGTTTTTATTGTCTGATACTCTGTTGCAGAATACTGTTTGCAACATTGTCGTTTTAAAAAAAAAAAGAAATATACGGTATCACAAAGTATTATACCTCTAAAAATCAAGATTTATTATAGCTATTTGAAGCTTCCACCTGGGGGAATTTTCTGCCAGACACCTCAAGAAGTTCTATTTGTTCTGCCTAGTTTAGCTTTTCTCTCTACTTTCATTTTATTCAGCAAAGACTCTTTCTTTTAAAAGCAATTTTCTCAAATCCTCTACAAAAGTAAAAATCAGTGGTTTTAATGATTCCTTCAGTAGCTGGCACCTTGGGGAACAATGCAGCAATTATAAATAATGCTAATATGCTGTTCTGATGGTTTCTGATAACAAGTCATTTCAAGAGTTCCTTTTTTCTTTTTATAGCATGGGGCATTAGTTGGCAAGAAAAGAACAGAGCAGAATGTAGTGTATCGCCTGCATGTGAGAGAGAGATTACCTGTGAACTGAGCTACAGTGTACAGCATATTTGGAGTTTTTTAAAATGCATTTGCTTATAGGTATTTCATAATCTTCATCAATACAGTGCAAGAGTTTGGAAGTATATACCATTGAAAATAGTTATGACATTTTCAAATGGAGTAATTAGCAAATCTAATGAATTGGCATGTGATAGTATGGCAGAGTCCCAAAGTTGACATATGCAAGCTACTCAGAAATCAGCCGTTCTAGGTGCCCAGATACCACACAGGCATCTGACGTTCCATGTGTGGGTAGCCAACATATTTTGACAAGTGAACCCAAAATCTGAGGCACTCAAATCACAATTATTTTTTACTTGGTCTAAAAGAAGGAAATCTTGAAAGTGATGCCATCAGATCCGCATTATTATCAGCACTGGCCAATCCCCTATATACAAGTTGGTCTCAATTAAGTGAAAAGGTCTGCCTCATGGTTATGAGAATTTCCTGTAGTCTGGAGAAACTAGTGATGTCTCCTGATCATGGAGGGATTGAGCGTACAGAAGTTCATTCTAATGACAGAAATTTTCTCACAGTGGAGATCTTCCAGGTGTCAAAGAAAGATCTTTCTCTTGGTTGGGGCATGTTTTCTCCAAAAGAAACCAATTGAAAGTCAATATGCTGGCAGTTTCTAATGGGAGAGTAGTAAAAGCAACCCCCACTTAATGCTGTTTCACTTAGCGCTATTTTGCTATAATGCCCATTTGAAATTGATACCTGATTTCACTTAGCACTCAGCAAGTTTCATTATAACACTCTTGGTTGCCAACTTAAGTCATTAAAAACAATTGTGGTCGCCATCTTGGATCATCAAATACTTTTGGTTTTGCTTAACACTCGGTTTTTCAGGAACCAATTAAGGGTGCTAATCGGGGGTTGCCTGTAATTTTCCTGGTCAAAATGTCATACCTGTATGTGTATTGGCCTCTGGCTGCTTTACCACTCCATCCAAGAAGGGCACAAACCACCTTCAGGTGCTTCCTCAGCCGGATGAAGGGTGTTTGTACCCAAAAGCTTGCTAAGAAGAATTTTTCCAATTATTTGAGTTGGTCTAATAAAAGATATTGGATTTACCCAAAGAACCTTGTATACATGTATGTGGCCTTTTTTTAAAGGTAATACCTTTCTTTGTTCTCTTCCTCTTCCTATATTCTGTGATTTTAAAAAAACATATTGTGTTCTTTTTGGCATGTTACAGAAGAAGTTTGTAGGAGTTGTTTGTCCACCATGATTCCTGAGCCCTTTTCTGTTGCCTGACACCATGCCTCATTGTGTAAGCAAAATTTATATTACTTTCCCTAAGCGAGACCCTGTGTTTTACTGTATTAAAATGCATGCTGTTTGATTGCATCCAATTTACCAAACAATACAGACTGCTCTGAGAGATCTAATTGTTCATTCCTATTCCATTTTTGTCATTTTAAAAACATTGCTTATAATTTTTTTTGAAAAGATATCTCCTCCAGTAAATTGTTTAAAATATTAAAGACAGTTGGTCTAGGAACATAACCCTGCACACCTGCTCAGTGATGATTCCCCATCAAAAATTACACTTTGAAATGTAATAACCAATTTTAATCCATTTATTATGTTTCATTGATAGTGCTTTGCAACATGCTGAGTTAAAAAGCTGTTAAATGTCTCTTGGAAGTCCATGTATAGTATGTTACATCAGTAGTTACCTTTATCAACCAAACTTGGAATCTTATTAAAAATTATTTTGTCTTGGCAAAATGTTTCCGTTCAGCTGGGTTGGACATGGTACAGAACAACTGAGCATTTGGTCAGTGTAAAACTCCTTTCACCATAATCTTCCTTGAGCACAGTGGTGGGTTAGCCATGTTAGTCTGAAGGCAGAAGGTAGAGACTAATTGTTTCAGAGATGCATGAGCTTTCATATGAAGCAATGTACTTTGTCAGTTCTAAATTCAAACAAGTTAGAGACGGACTGAGGTTCTGGGTCCAGATTTTCGCAAACACTTTTCTTCATTCACACTTACCTTCTAAGTAACCTACAAGCAAATTAAATGGATACCAGCTGTATCTTTAAAAAGCTAGCATTACTGAAAATATTTATATGGTATAAAATCAAGATTTAAATATAAATATTCCAAAAGTAAAACCAGGCATCTGTACCATGAATTTAACTGAATGTAAGAATTTGGATAGTCCCAAACTCTGAGTTTATTTTTGAAAATTGAAAACATTGTTGACACTGAAAAAGTGAAATCAGTGGTCATGTTTATTTTTCACAAATGATGTCAAATGAAAGAAACCTGAACCATTCAGCATCCAGAAAGTACATAAAGTATGCCCATAACTTTTTGTGAGAAATAAAATAATCAAACTTCTACAAAGGCATTTGCATAAGTATATCACTTACATGTGAACCTGGTGCCACCCTAACCTTTCTGGATTAAAAAAGTGATATATAGTAGACTCAAAAACATTCTGAGATACATCAGTACTTCATAACCTTTAGGGATGTTGAAGTCAATGGTTTACACTTGTGTATCGTCATGTCTCAAACAGTTGTCTAACATAAATCATAACCCTAAATATCTTAATCCTGAGCATAAGAAGCAGGTTGAGAGAAAATGTGTAATTTGTGAAAAATGCTTTCTGAGAGAGGATTATCTAAAACGTATAAAGAAGGTTTAAAAAAAATGTGAAAATTCATGTTTCAGTGAATTGAGGCTTAGCAGAACGAGTCGAAGAAAATAATGTAGACTGAAATAGTCAAATAGAATACTGTCTTTTTTAAGAATAGGGCATAGCTCCGTAGCAATGCCATTGAGAGTGTTCTATTACTAAAAGTGTGTGTGTGTGTGTATATATACATGTATAAAATATAGTTTCATAGTTAGAAGGGTCGGAAGGGACCTGAGCAAATCGTCAAGTCCGACCCCCTGCCATGGCAGGAAAGAGTACTGGGGTCAAACAACCCCAGCAAGTCAATCGCCAATGTTTCAGAGAAGTTATTTTGAATGAGGCAGAATAGCCAGAAATACTACTAATTTAGCCTTGTAAAAGCTATTAAAGAGTTCCTTTAATCGAAGGCCGGACAGGATTTGAGAATTTCAAAAGCTCTGTGAGATAAGATACTGAGAAGTAATGTGCTCAGAACTTGCCTTTATTTATTTTTTTTTTTTACACTAATTTATTACAACTTATTTCTGTAAGTCATTGTTCATAGAAAATTGTCTTAGAACTCTTTCCTGGAGATAATATTCTGTGAGCAAATACTATGTAAATTACTTGGGGTACAATGCAGACAGGTACATTTGTAGAGGCTTTAGCATTAGTAGATGAATGTAGAACTCACAGATCTCAGGGAGAATTACTAAGCAATAAGGAATGTGAAAAGCTTGGAGTAGATTTTGATTTTTTTTTTCACTAAAAAAATTAAATCTGAGATGGGATTTGAAAACAAGCAGGTAGTGAAGTTCAAAAAAGGGTGGGGGAGGCAAAAGTAGAGTGGAGAAAACTAAGTGATTCTGATTATCTCTCCCACTTCCCTTTTCTCAAGGTTAATTCTCTAAGGAACATCTGGAGTATTTTTAAGGCTGCATCTTAACTGGCTCACACACTTGTCTTATATGCTGCATTCTGAATGGTTACTACAAGTATAGCATCTGTACATGTGTTATTTTGCTAGAAACTGGTTTAAACCTCATTGGAACTGTAGGTTTAAGATAACTGTAAGGGACAATAAAGCATGCATTTCCATCTAAAACAATTTTAAGGCTGCCAAGGAGGAAATCAAATGTTCTGGGCTGGGTATTGTTTTGGGGAAGTGTATGTGCATGGAAGAAGTCACTAATTTATGTTCCTGACAACAGTGGAAAGAGGGATCTAGGTTTTGTTGTATTGGTTAAAATAGTTTTGATGACTTATTTGTGAAAAACTCTGGTGGCTCAATTCCTCTTGTGTTCAAAAAATAGGACTTAGTACTTTTCTATAATCGAACGGTCACATTAAAGGTACCTGAATTTTTGTCATTATTTCTCCTTATAATTGGAACAGGCAAGACCCAGAATTTTAGTTAGTCACTAAGTCAAAAGGATTAATGATCCTGTTATACTGGGAATGGAATAAAAGGTAGTTGAAGATAATGGGCATAATGTAGGGGTGGGCAATTATTTTGCCTGGCGGGCCACTTAAAGAGTTTTGGTGAGCTGTTGAGGGACGCAAGGGTAGCCCTGGCAGGTGCCCTGCCCCCCTGTTCACCTTCCTGGGATGGAAGTTCCACCCCAACCCCTAGCCATTGCCACCAGAAGTCCCTCCCTTGTCCCCTGGAAGTACTCCTTTGGGGGTGGGGGGGAAGGGTTGCCATCTTGGAGCCAGAAAAAAGACAAATCATACGCTAAAAATGAAACACTATAACATATTTTAATTTTTATTACAAAAAATATTTTTGTCATGATCTGTGTTTGCATAGTGTATAGAGAGATGATTGCATAATAACTCAAAAATAAAGTTTTACCTTTGTATATTCTGTGCGACAGGTGTGAGATATGTTTGGGGGTGGGTGTGCATGTATGGTGGAATGTGCCATGTGTGGGCGGATTTGTGAGAAGGTGTGGCTGTGTTGGGGGGCAATAGGGTATGTTGGGGTGTTTGTGTATGTGGGGGAGTTGTGGGGGCAGGGTGAGGGCGTGTGACATTTGTGGGGTGGGTGGGGGGTGTGGGGACATCCCTCCCCCCATGGTGCACAGCCTCTGCCACTGGTGGTAGAAGCAGCAGCAGCAGGCAGTGGGTGCTTGAGGCACTTGTGGTTTGCGCAGGTACTGCTTCCCAGTGGTTCATGGCTGCACATGGTGGCAAGGTCTGCAGCCAGGTCGGCCCCCCTCTAATGTGCAGGGCTCTCTGCAGCTTCTGGGTACTCGCACACCACCAGAGGAAGCCGCGCACCATGGAGCCAGCTGTCTTCACCATTCCCTGCCATGCCAGTCCCAGGACTCTGCCAGGAAGCAGGAGGCGGGGAATCCCTCCAAGTCCGGTGGGGTCCTGGGATCTGCACAGCAGGGGGCGGGGAAGGCAGCTGGCTCCATTGTGTGAGGTTTCTCCTGGTGGTGCATGAGTGCTGGGAGAGTGATAGAGGTGGGCCAGTCTGGCTGCACTCCTTGCCACCATGTGCAGTGCTGGCCAGATCGATGTGGCAGTGCCTGCACAGGCCATGAGTATCCTAGGTACCCACTGCCTGCTGTTGCTGCTGCCACTGGTGGTGGGGGCTGTGCACCATGAAGGGGAAGTGTGTGTGGGGGGGTCTCTGTACCCTCTCACTTTTCCTCACACCCACATCCTGCCCACCTGAGCTCCATATTTTTGCCACCCCTTGGGTGTGGACTTCATGCTGCCACGAGCCCCATTGGCCATTCTCCCACCCACCCAGCTGCAGCTCCATCTCCCACCCCTGTCCCCACCCTTCTCTTCCTAGTGCCTGGAATGAGTGAGATGCTGGGGGGGCCAAGCAGGTCCCCCAGAGGCTGCAGCAGTGGCATCAGCAGCCCTGCCCAGAAGATGCATGCTGGCTTGTCTAGGCCCATCTTCCCATGAGAGTGGGAGCAAGGTGCATGAGCTGGGCAGGGTACAATTAGTTGCATAATTAGTGCCTTTCATTCAGGATAAATGCAAAAATAGATGGCTGAAACAACAAGAGAAGTGACTGAAAACACAGGCCACATAAGGCCAGTCAGGAACAGAGCTATGTGGGCAGAGGAGTTTTACTAGGGACTCATTTTTTGGTCCCTAACGAAAGAGGTAAATGAAAGAGAGAAGGTGCACAGAAGCAGAATAAACACCAAAGAAACAGACAGAGAAGGTGACTGAAAGTCAGTGGCAGACAGAAAAACACTTGTAGGTTGAACCTGAGAGACAGTTTTAAGATACTGGGCTTCATGAAAAACTGGCTTGGAATAGCAAGGTAGGAAACGCTCATGTTGGCTTTTCACTGTAATCAGGGAAATAAGAATTTGTAAATATATTCACTATAAATAAAGAGGACTGTATTGAAGAAAAACCTGACTTTAGTATCTGTTTTCCTTCCAACAGAAATGATATGCAAGAACCCACATTTTCAGTTGAACAGGTAGGCTCAGTTCACTTGCTCTCATTGAACAGAGCCTACCTGTATGCACAATTAAAAAGAAAATGTGGATTTATGTGCAGGCCCATGATTCTCTTTTTATACTCATGGCACCTCTTGGAAAATGCCAGATCTTAGTTTTGACTTTTTTTTTTTTACTACTGAACAATTCAGTTGTTAAGAACTCAGACCACACAACAAGCTGGAACATTTTTAACACCATAGATTCCTATTTGAAATATCTGGGTTTATCTGGTGAATCATATTTGCACAACTAACAGTGCTACCATTATGTGGCATCCTACTGCACCCTTGGAAGAATGTCAAGGGACCCTAGGGTGCTCTGGTTGAGAATCCGTGGTGCAGGCAGAGTGATCACAAATGCTTTCATAGTCAAAGCAGACACTTGACAATGTGCGCATATATTTGAGCTTACCTAATTTAAGTCTACAAATATAAGCTGGAACCTTGCCAATCAAGTATTTGCATGCTCATGGTGTAGGGCACATAAATGAAACTGGGTAAATGCTCAGATTTGTATACCTCTGTTGGAGCAAAATTTTAAGTATAGCTGCTGCCAATGCATGAACTCAGTTTGATTGAGAGTGGAAAATTCCATGCAGGGCCTGAGTTACCCCTTCTATGACCTCAGGAACTGTCAATCAGCCCTGATCCACTTTCAGCTCTGAGCAGACTCAGTTGCTATGCAGATCTTAGTGCAGAGCAT
>NW_017728886.1:48753132-48757471 GCF_001723895.1 Crocodylus porosus
AAATAAATTCACAGCTTGTTTAAGAAACCGCTACGCTTCCCGTGCCTCAGTTCTCCATAGCCAATAGAACCCGGCCTGTTACCGTGTCTAATTGCCACCCCGGCCCACCGTGACTCTGGGGTTTGGTTCCCCACCCCGGGACAACCTCCATCTTTGGGCACTTGAAGATGTTTAAGCTTAAATGTGAACATTTCTTGGGGAACTATTGGAAGTTTTACTAATAATGCATTAACTCATTAATGTGTCTTATCTAAACAAGTTATGAATTTTAATTATATGAATACCATATGAATTATATGAGGAAAAATTTCATGTGGTGGTACCCTCTTTCTATGGGTTATTTGAGTTACTTCATTATAATGCAATGTTCTGTTAATATTGCCATTGATCACTCTCATATACTGATAAGGATAAAATTGCTAAAAACACACAGAAGCTATTTTTTTTAAAAATATTTGCCTTGTATTTCCATTAGCATAAAGCGAACTCTGTAGTCTCTTTGTGATGTCCCATGCACAAAGGTCACTAACAAATTCTATGTCATGTCACCAAACACCAGGATTACAAGTTGACCTCCTCAGTGGCACCAGACCCTTGATGACAGTATCCCCAGTAGCAGGTGTTGAACAGTCTGCAGCACATTCACAAATTACATCATGCTGTCAATTCCTGAAGCCACATGTTTATATAATACAATTCCAGTAGTTCATTAATCTCTGAGTTTTTTTAAAGCATCTTTCACCATCATTAGTATATTTGAATGTCAGTATTTTCCAGAGCACTCCCTGATTGAATCGGGGAACATTTTATTTCTCCCCATGACCCATCAAAGATAAAGAATTTGTTTACTGTAAATTACACACCACTCACTCCTATATGCCATCTGCCATGCTTAACCACAGAGAGCTACAATTTCTAACAGTAGTTCCTTTAACTTAAGAAAAACCATGTGAGGTGTTTGAACATATTAGAGATGTATATTTACAATTACACTGTATAAGCTGGACCCAACAAAACCAGATTCTTGCCATGGGAACCAGAACCCTTTGATAGATGCCTAGGCTCTTTATACTTTGCATGCACGTACCCCCAGTTGATAACCCCTGGCCTAGGAAAGGCTGCATTAGGAATGTGTCTGAAATTGTTCCCAACTATGAATGAAAAGATTAAGAAAGGCTGTCTTGTCCAGTAAGGCCTTGAATCCTAAGTGCTTCTCCTAAGGAGGACTCCTACAACCATTTATTCAAAACAGTGAGCAGAAGTTGCACTTTTCTTTTAAAAATGTGACTAAAAGAGGCAGATGTGTTACAATCCTCTGATGGAGCAATTTGGGGCATGTAAAGAACAGAAGTCTTGTGAATTTAAAGTCAAACAGAAGTGCCTAGTGATCTTAGACTGAAAGACTGAAGTGGAGCAGAGGGATCTTTTGAGTCACAGTTGTAGATTTGGGTTCCTGGGACTTTTGCATTTCACTCTTTCTATGCATTTTATGTCCAAAAAACCCATAGATTTGTATGTTGATAAGGGACTGTTTTAATACATTTTTGTTCTGCAGAATTCTTCTTTCCCCAACTACATATACGCTGTATGAATTGCATAAGAAAAACGTATGTATCAATAATGAGCAGGAGCCAGTCCCTTATGTGATCCCAGGGTCCTTCCTATCTCCAGTCAGCTGACTGCCTGCAGATGCCTGCTAATTGCTTCATTAGTCCGTTGCTCCAGTGACCTGCAGCTGCAGTGTCCTGTCTAGCCTGCAGTGCTCCCTAGCTGAGCTGCTATGATCTTAAAGTAACAGAGATCCCCATATCTGTTACAGATATACCTGGATATATACATGTGATATACCTTGACTTTAGCAAGGCTTTTGACCCTGTCTCTCACAACTTTCACATTAACAAACTGAGGAAGTGCAGACTAGATCAAAGTACTGTAAGGGGGATACATAACTAGTTGGTCATCAATAGCTTCATGTCTAGTTGGGAGGAGGTATCCCATCTGGTCAGCAGCGAGTAGCAGGAGGCAAAAAATGCAGCATATTTAAAACCATGGTTTTCGCCTCCTGGCCTTCAGAGGCAAGCAGTAAGTGGTAGGGCCAATGGGGTCTCTCCACCAATCAAAAGCAGGAGGGCACACAGGGAACTCCAAGATGAGTTGCCACATTGCAAGCTGGGCTTACAATTTAAACCAGCCCCTACTTGTTCGGGGTGTGCAAAGCAGGCCCTATTCAATTTGGATTCAGATTTGGCCCGAATCAGGGACAGTGATTCAATTAATTGATTTAGATCGCTGTCCCTGATTCAGTTCAGCCAAATCCAAATCTGAAGATTCAATGCTGATTCGGAGAACCAGAGATTGGAACACAGAAACAGCTTTAAAAGTTTTTTCTACATACCTTGAGGGGCGGGTTGTGATCACTGCGATACTGGGGCACACAGAGCATCCCACAGGAGTGTGTGGGGGCCCTCCACATGCTCAGCAGTGAACCCAGAAATGGACCAAAAGAACTTCCGGCCCACTTCTGGGTCTGCCAGGGGAATCCCCTGAGCCCCCGGCTTGGCAATCTACCCCCAGACCCAGGAGGCACCAGTCACTGAGCCAGGGGGCACGGAGGGTGGGGGGGCCCAGTGCACTCCCCAGTGGACCCCTAAGTGGACCAAAAGTGCTTCTGGTCCACTTCCAGGTCTGCTGCTGAGCACACTGGGGAGCACCCCATGCTTCTGGGGGACACTCCATGCACCCCAGCATCGCAGCATTCATGAGCCCCTGCTACCTAGAGGTATGTAGAAAAAACATTTAAAGCTGTCTCTATGTCTGAATCTCCTAATCTTTCCAAATCTCTCCAAATCAATTTGGAGGGGTCCAATTCAATTCAGAGAAATTAAAGGGTCCTCTGATTCGATTCAGATTCAGAGATTCAGCCACCAAATCAGGCCAACTTGAATCAGGGACCAAAGCTGCCCACAGCCCTACTACTTATGGGGCACTATAACTAAAGCTTATTCAACATTTGGAGCTCACTGGAGCTTGCTCAAGCTTTGGTTAAAGTGCCCCTGCTGCCATTTTGAAGCACAGGATACAGATACACAAGATGCTGCGGCGCTTTAATTAGAACAGCTCTCTGAGTACTATCTAGTACTATATATATGGTACTAGATAATATATAGTACTATACTAGATATATGGTAATAAATATATATTACTAGATAGATAGATAGATAGATGTCAATCTACAGTAAAATCCCTGTTATCTGGCATTCTACTACCCAGAACGCTTTACTAGCCAGAATTTCCAGCCGGATACAGGGGCAGGGGGAGGGGAGCTCGCAAACGGTGGCTGCTGCCACCACTCACCACCCTGTGCTGTTGCTGCTCCACATGCAGCTGCTACTACCCTCCCTTCCCCCTGCTCGACATGTGGCTCTTTTGTTTCTAACATACCATATGTTATAATGGTATGTTATTCTTTGTATGTTGTATTTGTCATTTTAGCTGTGTTGGGGGAAAAATCACTCTTTTCAACAAATTATAAAGCAGGTCCAAACAGCTGCTTCCTCTTGGATCTCTCCCCAGAAAGGTATGGTGGATCTTCACCCTGTCCGTATCTATCACTGAGTTTAAATTAATAACCACTAAGGGAATTGCTTGCAGTACATGAATAGAATGGTTTATTAATTAACACACTTTGGAACAAACTGCAAAGTTAACTACAAAGTATAAACACAGAGAGAAAATTCTATAAACCCAAGCTTTGTCAAAGACCAGAGAGATTCAGAGAAAGATTTGTTTATTGAAGGCTGCGCCGACGTTCGGCTCTGTCTCCCCTTCAACCCAGTACTGGAAGCTTGCTTGCTTCTGTGTGGGTTACTGGTCACTTGCAGGGTTCCAGGACAGTGAACCAGTATCCAGTCCCACCTAGGAGGGGTGATACTTGCACCAGAATCAGGGGAGCCGCTACTATAGCACGGTCATGTATCTCGCGGGGACTTGTCAAGAAGCCGACTCCTTCCTGACTTGAGGAAGCCTCAGCGATGTATGCTCCCTGGTGATGAGAGGAATCTCAGCTCCACACTGTGGTCCCATTCATATTCCACCTTTCACCCAGTCACTCACTCCATCCCATCTATTACTCTTTCTCTCTCTCTCTGTCTCAGTCTATTTCTCAGTCTGTCCTCTACTCGGTCCCCTTCTTACTCACTCTCTCTCTCATATCCTTCCTGTCACTTCTCTCTCTCTCTCTCTCTCTCTCTCTCTCTCTCTCTCACACACACACACACACACACACACACACACACACACACACAGCCCCGAGAGAGACCTGCCCTCACAGGGTCTCTTA
>NW_017728886.1:48757862-48770886 GCF_001723895.1 Crocodylus porosus
GCAGGTCAGCCAGCCTGGCTGAGAAGAGCCTCCTCCCCAGGGAAGAGAGGTGGAGGCCATCTCTTCCCAGCAGCTCGCTGCCTCTCTCTCCAAAGAGCGGGCTGTGGTCATGGAAGCCAAAGCCCTCCCGATAACACCGGCGATGTTTTTGTGATCCAAAAGCAAAAAGAGAAACCTTTCCTTCTCCCCAATTTTAAAAAATTTCTAAACCTAGAAGCCCTTTGGAGTTGTACATGATGAGTGACAGCAAACACTTGAATCACTTTAGTTTGCTATTAAAGCATAAAAATAATCAGCTTAACTCAACGAATGTAAGGTTAGTTGCCTTGGTCAAAAAAGCCTAAGATAATCTTTTTTTTCCCTCCAACTTTTGAGCTCCTTGAGTTCCTTTTCAGCATGTTGTTTATTGTCCTCACTGCCACCAGATTAATTCTGACCTTGACTTTTTCCTTATCACCATTCCTAATTGACTTGGTTTCTATGGATTGGGAACACTAATCCTTGCTGACTTAAATTTTAATTGAGTAGAGTCTAATGTCAAAAAAGTAAAAATTCATTGTCTACTTTTAATCTAATGCATTCAAATACACACTCAATTTGAATTTAATAACAAGAGGGAAAAAAAATTCTTAAGGGTTGAGACCCAGTCGGCAAGGCTAGACAGAACATTCCAGTCTCTAGCTAAAAGCCCATTTTCTAAACTATTGTATACATAGTATTACAGCATAAATATTGTTTCATTTTGGACTATGATTGTTGATCTATGTGACTAGGTATTTCCTCTTAAATTGAGTCTGCCTGAATGTTCAGGGGGGGAAAAGTCATATTATGTAACAAGCATAGATTCCCTGCACTTGCAAACCTATGTTTAACTTAATATATTGTAAGTACTCGCATGGAAATATATTAATGTAAATTCATGCACTGTTAGTAGTCCAAAGTGTGTGCATTTTGCTTACAGATTAAGCCCTCAGTTCTGCAAAGCAATATGAAAGTTAGCATTAATAAATAGGCACATCAATAGAATTAAAGGCATATTCTTTAAAAATGCATACTGCTGCTGGTATTGTATAAATCCCAAAAAAGAAACAGCAGTGTAGAAAGGACCGTGTGGCAGTTCTAAAATACAAAACCAAATGATCCAAATCCAAATGTTGGTTTATGCAGGAATAGACGAACTTGATAGACTCACTCAGGAGTTCAACACTGGCACTATTTCAGTACCTCAAACAAGTTTTGTAAAGCATGGGTAGATGCAAGCATTCATATGTGGATCTATGATTTCAAAAAGGGGAGCAGGCAGATGGCATAGCACATCATCACATAAAACAACATTTTTCTCCGGTTACAGAGAAACTAGATGCTGTACTACCATGCTAGGGGACTAGCACTATATCATTCAGTTTAAGATTGAAGCAAAAACAAATTAAGGCGGTCCTTAAACTTACATTTCGAGTTACAATGTTTTGCACTTATAACGTTTATAAATTGACACCTTGTTTCAACTTTCTGACATCAGTTTTGACTTTACAATGCTTGATCTGATGAGATGCCACACCAGAGAACAAGTGCACTGTGTCATCCATATCCCTGGAGAACATCTGTCCAAACTTCCTTGGATACTTTCTTTAAGAAAGCAGACAATACTCCTGAGAAAGCTCCAGCCAAGAACCCTTCAAAAAGTCCAGCAAAGTCACCCCAAAGAAGTCCTTCCAAAACAATATGATTGCTATTTACAATATAAATACATTAATGTAGCTATATTACTCATCTATAATTGATCGAGTACAAGCTTCTGGGGTATTTTTGGTGAAAATACGGTATTGGGCCTTGTTTCAAAAACCAATCCCACATTTATAACAATGTTTCTTATGAGAAAATTGGTTCCTAGTTACAACGTTTCGACTTAATTGGTTCCTGAAAACCACATCTTGTGTCGTAAGTCCAAGGACTGCCTGTACCTTTATTTCAGGTTTTCTCTCCATTGATACTTTATTTTTTCTAGGCCTCCTCTTATTTCCTCCTAGAGACAGGAATTATCCCTCATACATACATGTTTAAAACGCATTGAGATAAAAGAACATATCAATTGCCTTACTGGTTCATCCACACGGACTGCCACATAGATAGTTTAGTCTTCTACTTCTGACATGAGATACTTAGAGGAAGCATGTACCAGACAAATGTGGAATAGTTGCCCCCTAGTTCTCCTATTCTAATACTTATTCCTAACACTTGGAATTTAATATAAAACATGAGGCTTTATAGGCTGTTCAAAATATTTAGTCATATTTTACTCTAATGTTAGTGGCAGTTACTGTTATCATCTTAAATCTTCAATACAGTCATACTTTCAATATTGCTAAATCCTTAGGGTTGATGGCCATGTTATCTAATTGAATGTTATGGAAAAAGAAATATTTGCTTTTATCAATTTTTCAGTTTCATTGATTTTTCCCTTGGTTCTTGTGTTAATGAGACAGGGAGAGTGAGAGCTCCCAATATGCTTTCTTCAAGCCATTCACTATTTTTTATGCTGTTGTAACATTCCCTCTTATTAATCTGTTTTTCTAAGGTAACCATCTCCAACTTTTTAAATGTTTTGTCTTTCTTTATTGTTCTAATTTTTCTTTTCCCCCCCCTAATGTCCCTGTAATGCTGCAATATCCTTTTTGGTTGTCTGTGATCACATTATACATTATTCTAAAATGAGGCTGCATATTGGATTTACAAAACACAATTTTATTATTTTTTTCCTATTCTATTTCTTATGCACCCTAACTACTTGCTCATCAGTAGTAAATTTACTGCAAAATACAGGGGTCAGATGGGATGTAGGCAGCCAGGCCTGAGGTAGGCCACTAGGAGTGGCCTAAGGGGTGGCAGGGCAGGAGCGCAGGTTACTGGAGCCACGGGGGTGATCCAAGTAATATAGTCCGAGGCTTAAACCAAGTTTAGGAGCTAGGAGTCAGTGCCACGTTCCAAGGAAGATCCAAGGTCAGGCTCAAGAAAGCCAAGTCAAGTCAGGATGCTGGGGAAACCAGAGAGAGCAGGTTCAGTGCTGAGGTTCAGGGAAGATTCAAGATGAGGGTCAGAGAAAGCCAAAGCTGAGTCAGAAACCACAAGCACCATACAGCAGTGAACACAAGGCTTGTCAGAACAGGCGAGGCTGTGTGAAGGGATGCCTGCAACATGAAGCTGCAGGTAGGCTTATAAAGGATGAATGGCACTTTTGGCAGCCAATCCAGCTGCAGAAAAGTGTGGGAGCTGCATTAGCCAGGGTTCAGGGGAGGGTGTGGTAGCTTAGGTGCTTGGCCCAGCCAGGCATCCCTGATCAGAGGCCCTGACACTTATTTTAATAAGACTGGTGATATTTCATGGATAAATGTTTCATGGTTTCATAGTTAGTAGGGTCAGAAGGGACCTGAGCAGATCATCAAGTCCGACCCCCTGCCATGGCAGGAAAAAATACTAGAGTCAAATGACCCCAGCAAAGTGATTGTCTAGCCTTGTCTTAAAGACCCCCTAAAGGTAGGAGCCAGCACCACTTTGCTTGGAAGTTGGTTCCCTGACCGTGAAGTAGTGCCTCCTGATGTCTAGTCTGAATCTACTCTCTGCCAGCTTGTGACCATTATTCCTGGTCACTCCTGGTAGTGCTCGGGGGAACAGGGATTCCCCCAATACCTGCTGGTCCCCTCTGCCTAGTTTGTAAACGGCCACTAGATCCTCCCTCAGCCTTCTCTTGTGGAGGCTGAACACGTTCAGGTCCCTTAACCTCTCCTCATAGGGCCTGCCCTGCTGCCCCCAATCATGCAAGTGGCCCTCCTCTAGACCCTCTCCATGTTGTCCACATCCCTCCTAAAGTGCGGCGCCCAGAACTGGACGCGGTACTCCAGCTGCGGCCTGACCAGTGCTGCATAGAGGGGGAGGATCACCTCCTTGGACCTGCTTGAGATGCATCTGTGGATGCATGACAAGGTACGGTTGGCCTTCCTGACTGCATCCCCACACTGCCGGCCCATGTTCATTTTGGCATCAATAATGACTCCAAGATCCTTTTCTGCCTCTGCACTGACGAGAAGGGAGAATTTTTAGTTAAGAATTTTGTTAAGAATTTTTATTTTAACTGGGTTTGTGTAGTAAAGACTGGATTTTTCTCTGAAAGAAAATGGATTACATGGGTGCTTCCAAAGAGAGTGTGATTATTATTATTATGGTCTTTCCTGATTCTATGATTCACAAAGAACTTTTTAACAAAAGCTGGCCATCATGCAAGCCAAAACATATACTTTAAAGTGATGTATTAACCATAATTCTCACTCCCCTGTGTAGATCAGCAGGGAATATTGAAAGACTTTAAAACACAAGTATTTAAAAGTTAAATCCGATGAAAGCTAGATTACCAAAACACATTTCATAAAATGAAATGAAGGGATTTACTGACAGGGGAAAAAAAATGCACAGGGATTCCTATACAAAGGAATATTTTACAAGCTGTACTTTGCTTTCAAATATTTTTGTACTCAGATATTCTTGCTGATTTTTTTTTTTTTAAATATGTACATATGGGAAAATAGAAGCCAGATCTACTTTCATTTTTAAGTTCACTTATAATAAATAAATGCCACAGGGTGCTAAATTAGTTAGATCCAAAAGAATGAGAGATCAAGAGGGCAAGTGGCCTTCAACTAACGTCTGGACATGGAGATCTATAGTCTGATCTTAGTCCTCACAGGCAATACTATGCAACCTAGAGCAAGACACTTAAGGTGAGAGTCAAACTGACCTATTGACTATCCTCTTAATGCTCTGCAATGCCAAAAATTGTCTCAGGAGGGTGATCCAAATCATTGGGATTAGGTTAATAGGACTTTTATGCAGTGAATGGGGTGCCTTCTAAGGGTGATCCAGAGAGCCTCTTTGCTGAGCAGGTGACCGATTGGAAATGTGAAGCAGAGATGGATCCAGAGGGGCTGTGGCAGTGCTGTGCACCCACCCTTCCTCCTTCGGCTGAACTGCAAAATGAGCTCTTGGTGCAGGTAGGGCTGAAGCCTCTGCTCTTGCATAGCTCCAGGGGCTCTTGCCAGATTCCACCCGAATCAGCTGGTGAGCTCGGAGATCATAGCTCATGTGAAGCTCCAGCAGGAGCCTGTGCTCCCTGGACAGTGAGCAGAGCTCACTGCACATGTACAGTCTAGCCAAAGAGGGAGGCCTGACCACTCCCCATCCCTTGTCTCCTTCCTTGGCCTGGTACTGATGCTAGGCATAGGGTTGAATCTGAATTCTACCTCCTTTTCTTTAGAGCTTGGATATTTAGCTCAGGGCTTTGCATTAGGCACCAACAAATAGTGTCCTGCTGTTTTGTTTAAAAATCCCAATAGTTTCTAATGTAAATTGCTTATGCTGTCCTGGGAACAGAAACCAGAGCCCAGAACTCCCATTTCCTCTCTCTGTCCTGAGAAGTACCTACACCCTTCATTGCGTTACAGTAATTCTCCAAGTTGCTGTGGCACCTGGGGGTGTCTTAAGATCCTGTCAAGGGTTCCACAAGGTGCCATGAAGTATTCACACTGTTCAGTGTGAGTACACAATTCATATGATAAACCCAGAGATTTCAAATAGGAATCCTTAGTGTTAAAAACATTATTCCCTTCTGTGGAATTTCTGAGTTCTTTGCAATAGAAGCATTGTTTTTATTTTCCTCTAGTAAAAAATAAGTGAAAACTACAAGTTAGCATGTTCCTGGAGGGGCTCAAGTCTATATGGATGTGCCTTGAGTCTGAAAAGGTTGAGAACTGATTTTGCATATTCATGGACTTATTTTCCTTTCCTATTTATGCATTTTAGATCAGACAGACATTAAATAAAAACAGAAGTAAGCATGGCAGCAGGGACAAGAATGTAGTAGTATACGACAGAGAGAGACCTTGTTTCCAATGTGTAATCACTCAAGAAGGTTTTTGTCTTTACTATATCTCGATACAGAAGAAAAGTTTTGGTAACATTTTTATCAAGATTTGATGAACTACAAAAATGGAAGGTTTTCTCTGAATTTAACCAGAAGTCTCATTCTCCTCCCATACCACATACTATATTTTGTTATTTATAAATAATAAAGAGAAAGGTCAATGCACATAGGCCTGGCATACCCAGTGTGCCACTTGTGTCACACCTGGGGCACACTACATAATACTTAATTATCATGGCAGGAGCAGAACACAGCCTCAACCAATAATGTTTTCTTCTCGGGCAAAAGCTGTTGGGCATGATTACAAAAAGGGATTGAGAAATCCTGGTATGTCTTTCTGGATCTCTCTGGCACATCTTGCTTCAAGCCAGTAGTTATAGTCTCTGAAGGAAAGGTGTCTCTTTTTCTATGTATTTTGCATACTACTCAGAATCTGTTTCTGCAACCATGTTTTGTTAGTTATTAAAGTTAATAGTGAAACAACTACTTTTCAAAATTGCACATTATATACAATTCTATATTCTAAACAGAATTATTTTAACTTGAAAAATAAGACTATACTCTTGCTGGCGTCATGGAAGTGATAGGATATAAATAAAATGGTGCTTTATGAGCATTTTCTCCAGTTAGTACAACTGATTTGGTATTTAGTTATTTGAGCATCCTACATTTAATATCTGAAATAGTTCTGCTTGCTTGGAAAGAAGGCAATGGCATGACAGTAGCAGACTGAAAACTGGAGGCAAAAATGAGTTCCAAGCTAGCCAGCTTCTTTAATGAGAGATGCTACTGTAGAGGACAAGAGTGGGTAAATCCAGATGGCAGCTGTAAGGTTTAAGGACTGCCTGAACTCATGCAAGAATACACCTTTTTATCAACATAAGAGAAGTCCTCCTAGCTGTGAACTTTTTTGATGAAGAGTCTCCTTGCCTGACACACATGATGAAACCCCAGTGAAGAATTGCAGGCATGTGGTGCCCTATGTCCCAAATCACTATCTCTTTAAATATATAGCATTTTGAAAGGAGCTACCTCATCTTAAGAACCCAACTACTGTGCCACTGAATATTCAGTCTTAGGCGTGCAAAACTGGAGGGGAAAAAGTAAAGGCAAACAAGGAGACACCAATCTATGATTTCTTAAGCCATTTAAAAAAAAAGTGATTTCTTCTTTTTGTCCAATCCAGTCTCATTTGAGAGGGCATCATTCATGATTTGTTAATGTTTGCATTTAGTAATATTGCCATTTATGGCCCTGCCACATTCTCCTTTTGCACTTATCACTGGACATCAGCAAAATTGGATGTGGCAAGAGAAAAAACTATCAAACAGACACTCCTGACAGGCTGAAATCATGGCTCAGTGATGGAGCTAGTCATTGGATCTGATCAGCTTCCCACATTTACCATCATGGAAGGATGAGGAGGGATTCCTTTGTTACTTTGTGTCAGTGCTCCAGGTGGTTGCCCACCTGGTCAGATACTGGATGGTTGCGGGTGTAGGGAGGATTGCCAACCAATGGCCAGTGTCGAATTGGTGAGGAAGCATCTAAAGCAGCTGAATGTCTTCAAGTCAGCAGGACCAGATGGACTACACCTGAGAGTGCTGAGGGAATTGCTTGGAGTTATTGCAGAATCATTGTATTTGAAGTCTCATGGTGCTTGGGAGAGGTCCCAGAAAACTGGAAAAGGGCCAATATGGTGCCAATCTTTAAAGGGGAGAAGAGAGTATCAGGGAAACTATAGGTTGGTCAGTTTGACCTCAATACCAGGTAAAATTTTGGAAAAAATTATCAAGAAGTCCATTTGTGAGAGACTGGCAGAAGGCATGATGCTAAAGGATAGTCAACATGGTTTAGTTGCAGGCAGGTCTTGTCTCACCCACTTCATCTCCTTCTATGATCAAGTAATGACCGCTTAAATGTGGGAGATGTGGTTGACGTCATATACTTGGATTTTAAAAAGGCCTTCGATATGGTCTCCTATGATGCCCTTATAAAAAAAACCAAAAACAGGGATTGTGGGCTGACAAAGTCCACAGTCAGGTGGGTTGGGAACTGGCTAAGGAGTTGAACCCAGAGAGTGATAGTGGATGGGTCTGTATTGTCTTGGTGGGAGGTGGTCAGTGGTGTCCCATAGGATTCAGTTCTCGGACACATGCTGTTCAACATCTTTATCAATTATTTAGATGAGGATGTGGACAGCACACTGGCCAAGTTTGTGGATGATACTACATTAAGGGGGAAAGTGGTCATGTGAGGAGGTAGGATGTGGATCCAAGTGGACCTGGACAAGCTAGAAAGGTGGGTGGAGTGGAACTGGATACAGTTCAGTAAGGATAAATGCAGAGTGCTTCTTTTGCAGAGAAGTAACCAGCACCATGAATATAAGTTAAGAGGAGATGTCCTGGCCAGTGCAATGGCTGAAAGGGATCTTAGGGTTATGGTTGATCACAGGATGAACATGCCCCTCCAGTGTGATGTTGTAGTCAACAGAACAAAAAGCATACTGGAATACATTAGCTGATGCATCATGAGCAGGGCTAAGGAAGTGATACTGCATCTGCTCGGTGTTGGTGAGACCCCAGCTGGAGTACTGTATCTAGTTTTGGGTGCCACACTTCCTAAAAGATGTGGAGAATCTTGAAAGTCCCGAGAAGGGCCATGAGAATGATCAAGGGCCTGGTGGACAAACCTTATGAGGAAAGACTAAGGGATCTGGGACTGCTCAGCCTTGGGAAGGGAATCCTGAGGGGGGACTTGGTGGCCATCTATAAACATGTAAGGGATGAATATCAGGAACTGTGAGAAATTGTTCACTAGGTTGCCCCAGGGGAGGACAAGGAGCAATGGCTATGAACTATTAAAGGTTGGTTTCAGGTTGGATGCAGGGAACTCTTTATGGCAAGAGTGACCAGAATCTCAAACAGACCTCCCAAGGGGGTGGTGCAGTCCCCAACCTTGCAAGTCTTCAAGAGGAGACTGGACAGACACTTTACTAGGATCACTTGATCTCAGCAGTATTCCTGCCCAGAGCAGGGGGGTTGGACTCCATAATCTTTCAAGGTCCCTTCCAGCCCTTGATTTCTATGATTTCTAAGTCAGTTCTGGGAGAATAGTGGTGAAGAGAAAAGAAGGTTGTGTGAATTTGCATATAGGTGCAACACCTAATGCTTAGACTTTTGAGTACCCGCTACACATGCAGAGAAAGACCAGATTAGATCTAATACTTGATCCACACAATTGTACCTCCTACCATGCCATGCATGCATGTCACGAGGCACAATTGTGGGATCCCATATTAGATCCTATCACACCTTATTGCTGGTGCTGGGGGAGCCTGATCCTGGGCTCCCCCTGCATTTGGCAAGAAGCAGACTCCCATGGCTGGGGCCAGGTGCAGCCAGGACTGAGAGGCCCTCACCTGGCAGAGTTCTCAGTTCTGGCTGTGCCACATGCCTGCTCTCAGTCCCTCACTTGCAGCACCCATCAGGTGTGGGACTCTTGGTCCTGGCTGTCTGTTTGGTACAGCTAGGGCCAAAAGCCCCATCAGGTGTGAGTCCTGGTTCCTGCAGCTGTGGGGTGCTGCTGCAGTTGCCCCTGCAGCTGGGAGACCACATTGGCTGCAAGTTTCCAGCCCCAGGGCTATGTTGTACTCCTCAGCATCTGGGGAATTACAGTAGCTCTGATCTCCCAGTTGCAGATTGCCTACACATGCAAATTAGAATCTGGATAGAAACCAGCTATAAAGTTATTGCATATTGTCAAACAATGACTTTATAGCTAGTTGGACCTTTTTAAGGTGGGATATTTAATTTGCAAGTGTAGCCAGTCTAAATGTATTCTGCAATTCACAAGGTAATTGCACAATAGATATAACATGTAGAGGGGGGATTATGTGCACAAAACCTCCCTTTCATATGCCCTCTGAAAACTTACTGCACAAGCTATACCCAAATAGCCCTAACTAAGGCCTTGTCAGCATGGGGCCCACTCCAATTCACTTCCAAAGTGAATGAAGCTAAGCTGAATTAATGCTACTTTATTTCTGAATAAGAGTACGCCTTTCACAAATTGATCATTAATCAGAGTATTTTTTCTGAAAGTTCATTGTGTAGATGAATACAAATTGTGTTTGGAGGGAATACTTTGGCAAAACATCATTATGAAGGGAATACTAAAGATTGAAAAACAGTCCAGTGGCCATTTTACTATAGAGTGTTGCTGGAAACTGGACATTTTTAAGCTGAACAGAACTGAAGTTGAGGCGAGTGTTTGATAGGTATGGAAGAAGGTGCCTGGATCAAGAAAATAAGATCTGTTTAAAGAAGCCGGAAGGTAGCCAGCCACTGCTGGTTGCACTGGGGGTGGTCTTTGGCACAAATCTAGAGCAGGACTTTAATTCACACCTCTAAAGCCATTATTGCATAAAGGCTTCACACCATCCCACTTGTTAAGCACTCTAATAGAGATAAGCTATCTAATTTGTGTACATAGGCTGGTAAACTAAGTAGGTGACATAACTAGCACATTAAATAAACTATAAAACCTGTGGTGGGGGGAGACTTCCTATGCTGGAGGGAATGAATTCAAGTACCTGGAATACTGTTTGTGCTATATATCATAAACAATTACAGCAAAGATAAAAAAGAAAACAACAAAGATTAAACAGATGTGGCTGCAAAGAGTTAATGAACATCCAGAAAAAATGACCTCCAAGAAAAAGCTGAAGATGACAAAAATAGATCCCAGAGGAACTATCTGTCTCATCTGGGAACTCTGGAATGTACAGTCGAGTGTGGCAAAGAAGAGGAATTTATTGAAGTCAGAAGTTTTTTCCAGAAGAAATGAAGGACAAAACCCCTGTGACTGAAGGAATGCACCGTATGCCAGCTCAGCATCCACCTTCTGGCAGTATCCCCAAGACCTTCAACTTCAGATGCCAAAATTTCAGAGAGGAATAACATTGCCACTTCTATGAGACAAGAAACATATTTGCATTATAATTCAGCAACAGTTTCCTCTTACATTTCACTTAGTATAGGTATGTTGTGCTGAGAAACGGACAGGATTTCTCAAAATAAATCAACTAATGCAGAAGCACAACGTACAGTATGATGCACTATTTCCACCAAAACTTGGGACTGGCTCTTGCATGCAGTGTTGCATTTTTTTTCTCATCTGGGAAAGGACTGTGGAATATAAAAACAAAATTACTATCTTCAAAATTCTTTTTTCTTTTTTGCAGAACAATCACAAAAAGAAATGATTCCAGATAACCATTTAGTCAGGTCTTATTAAGGCAATGTTTGTATAGTATTTATAATATGAAGTAGTGATATTTATATTATTTGAAAATCCAGAACTAGGCATAGTCTACTAAAATTAAACAAGCAATGGTGGAAACTGAAGCTGAGTGATACACTACATATGCTGTCCAGAGGCCTGAAATCTCTAGAGCAACATTATATCCCCCACCTCAGGTAAGAAAACAGAAATCTGTAAATGAGAGGCATTGTTTAGGACAATGGTGCTCAACCTTTTTCCTTGGTGGCCTGGGCGGGCAGTGTCCAGTCCATCCATGGGCCAAATGTGACCATTGACCCTGATCCAGTGCCCAGAGTGGGTGTGGTGGGGCCTCTTCGACCATGTGGAAGGTGCCAGGGGGCAGCCTGGCCCCAAGCCAGCCCCGCAGGGGGAGGCTGCTGCCAAATTTCCCTGCCTGTGGGGAACTCCACAAGCCAAATGCAATGGCTCTATGGACTGAATGTGGCCTGCAGGCTGGAGGTTGAGCACCCTTGGTTTAGGAAATAAGTACTGCATTTACTGGAATCCAAGATGAGTTATTAACACCCCCTCTCCAGTCAACATGGGGTGTGGAGGGGCTGGGGGAAGCAGCTGCAGCTCCAACCCTGAGCCTGGGGTCAGGGTCAGAGCTGGAGCCACTGCTGGTGCCCCCCACAACCTCTGCTCTTTTCCACCTCCACCCCACCCCTGCTCCCACCTACCTCCTCCTTGCAGCTCCAGCAACTCCGGTTTATGTTCTAGCCAGGGCCAAGGAGCACAGAGCATGTGTTGCCTCAGGCTTTAGTCAAGACATGCAGTGGTGGGGCGTGAGCTGGGGCTGGGGCTACTGCTGCCACAAGAGCTACAGAGGTGGGCAACAGCAAGTGGCAGGTGGGCTAGGGGTACAAGCATTGTAGGGGAGGTGGGGGTAGGCATGGGGTATGCAGGCATCAGGGAGGGGCAAGCAGCCAGGGGAGGAAAATGGTGGGGGGAACAGCTGGCAAGGTGAAGGGGCCAGGTCCCTTGAGTCTCCTACTGTCTGCTCCCCTCCTACTGCCTGCCCTGCTGCAGTAGGGGACAGATTTAAGACAACCCTCCAAAATTAGAATCTAAACATGGAAAATTTATAAATTATTGACCTTTAAACTCAAAGTCATCTTGGATTCAAATAAAGACAGAAAGTTTTAGTCAAGGGTGAGATTGCTGCAACTAGAACTCAGATCTTCCCCTCCATAATCTTCAACAGAAGAACAACTTGTTAATACAAAATGTACCTATTTTAAATCAAATGCAAAACCAGTAAAATAACTTAGGATGGGACAAATGGGGGGCAGAAGCCACAGCTGCTGTCTTGGTTGGGAGGCGCAAAAATATCTATTTCTGTGATTGACACCCTAATCATTGGCATTGCTTTATGTGTTGTGGCTTCCCTGGGTGCAGAGCTGTCTTGATACTTTGCTGTGTAAAGCCTTCTTCTTGCTGTGGAAAAGCAACTGAAATTTATAGGAAGAAATTAGGAAGGTGGGATGTCTGTCATTAGCAAAAGCAGAATCTTATAAATATCAAACAAAGATGCATGTTTTATAGTATTGTACATAGTCCAAATACTGCCACTGAATGAATGGGTACTTCTCATTCTGCTGGATATATCCAAAGGCCCAGAAATGAAAAGTCCCTGGAAAAAAAGGACTCTTACACTAATCTCTTTTGGCAAATATTCTGGTTATAAAACAAGTAATGGGATTGTGCAGCATGACACTGAAGTGTTTCTAC
>NW_017728886.1:48771856-48821359 GCF_001723895.1 Crocodylus porosus
GAAATCTGTAAATGAGAGGCATTGTTTAGGACAATGGTGCTCAACCTTTTTCCTTGGTGGCCTGGGCGGGCAGTGTCCAGTCCATCCATGGGCCAAATGTGACCATTGACCCTGATCCAGTGCCCAGAGTGGGTGTGGTGGGGCCTCTTCGACCATGTGGAAGGTGCCAGGGGGCAGCCTGGCCCCAAGCCAGCCCCGCAGGGGGAGGCTGCTGCCAAATTTCCCTGCCTGTGGGGAACTCCACAAGCCAAATGCAATGGCTCTATGGACTGAATGTGGCCTGCAGGCTGGAGGTTGAGCACCCTTGGTTTAGGAAATAAGTACTGCATTTACTGGAATCCAAGATGAGTTATTAACACCCCCTCTCCAGTCAACATGGGGTGTGGAGGGGCTGGGGGAAGCAGCTGCAGCTCCAACCCTGAGCCTGGGGTCAGGGTCAGAGCTGGAGCCACTGCTGGTGCCCCCCACAACCTCTGCTCTTTTCCACCTCCACCCCACCCCTGCTCCCACCTACCTCCTCCTTGCAGCTCCAGCAACTCCGGTTTATGTTCTAGCCAGGGCCAAGGAGCACAGAGCATGTGTTGCCTCAGGCTTTAGTCAAGACATGCAGTGGTGGGGCGTGAGCTGGGGCTGGGGCTACTGCTGCCACAAGAGCTACAGAGGTGGGCAACAGCAAGTGGCAGGTGGGCTAGGGGTACAAGCATTGTAGGGGAGGTGGGGGTAGGCATGGGGTATGCAGGCATCAGGGAGGGGCAAGCAGCCAGGGGAGGAAAATGGTGGGGGGAACAGCTGGCAAGGTGAAGGGGCCAGGTCCCTTGAGTCTCCTACTGTCTGCTCCCCTCCTACTGCCTGCCCTGCTGCAGTAGGGGACAGATTTAAGACAACCCTCCAAAATTAGAATCTAAACATGGAAAATTTATAAATTATTGACCTTTAAACTCAAAGTCATCTTGGATTCAAATAAAGACAGAAAGTTTTAGTCAAGGGTGAGATTGCTGCAACTAGAACTCAGATCTTCCCCTCCATAATCTTCAACAGAAGAACAACTTGTTAATACAAAATGTACCTATTTTAAATCAAATGCAAAACCAGTAAAATAACTTAGGATGGGACAAATGGGGGGCAGAAGCCACAGCTGCTGTCTTGGTTGGGAGGCGCAAAAATATCTATTTCTGTGATTGACACCCTAATCATTGGCATTGCTTTATGTGTTGTGGCTTCCCTGGGTGCAGAGCTGTCTTGATACTTTGCTGTGTAAAGCCTTCTTCTTGCTGTGGAAAAGCAACTGAAATTTATAGGAAGAAATTAGGAAGGTGGGATGTCTGTCATTAGCAAAAGCAGAATCTTATAAATATCAAACAAAGATGCATGTTTTATAGTATTGTACATAGTCCAAATACTGCCACTGAATGAATGGGTACTTCTCATTCTGCTGGATATATCCAAAGGCCCAGAAATGAAAAGTCCCTGGAAAAAAAGGACTCTTACACTAATCTCTTTTGGCAAATATTCTGGTTATAAAACAAGTAATGGGATTGTGCAGCATGACACTGAAGTGTTTCTACATTTCAGCCTGGGTGACACCATACAATCCAATCACTCTTACTTGGTATCTGTCAGGGCTGTGTGAAGTTTTGGTAGCCAATTTGATTTGGAAAGATTCGGCCCAATTCAGTGACTGAATCTCCAAATCTGAATTGAACCGGGAGACCGATTAAAAGGTCTGAATTGAATCAGGGCGGGGGGCGCACGATACAGGTGCGGCTCTCTCTGAGTGGAAGGGGGCAAGCAGAAGCAGAGCATAACCTGCTACTTGCCCAGCTGGGACGGGGGGTGCAGATGTGAGTGCTGCCACTGCTTGCCCATCTGGGGCGGGGGGATGCAGGTGCAGCAGTGCTGGGAGTGGGGACTATACCCTGCTGCCACTTGCCCCCTTCTCCCCCACCCCAGGTGGGCAGCTTGTCCCACCCCCAGCCTCATCCCCAATCCTTTCCTCCCTGCTCTGCCCACCACAACAGACTTACCAGCTGGAGGCAGCTGTGTCTGGCATGGTGAGGACTGCTGCCTGTTTAGTCTGTGGCCGAATCTCCAAAGCAAAGCTGAATCTTTGGATCCAATTTGGCCGAATTGAATCAGGACAGTGATTCAAATCTCTGAATTGAATCACTGTCCCCCTGAATTGGCTGAATCCAAATCTGAAGTGAATACTTGCTGCTTCGCACAGGCCTAGTATCTAGCCTGCAGCTCAACCCCCTGATACAGTCCTGACTCAGTTTTGGCACCAGTCTGTTTTTACTTTCAAGAGCCTATAGTAGCCTCTGTTTGAATTAAGTCAGAACTCCCGTCTCAAAATAGAAATTATTTATTAATTGTTCAAAGCATTTAATGCAACTTTTAAAAGTATTTAAAGCAAATGCAAAATCAGTAACATGCCCACATTTATGAGTTTTTTGTCTAAACCTTTTATGTCTCAGCTCAACTAATTCCATCTCTGAATTGGGAGAATCAGGCTGCACCTGCTCGCAGCATCTGTGTCTCTGTATGAGTTTGCCTACCTGTCAGACATTCACTGACGTGCTGAGTAGCTGCTTCTAACTTTCCCCAAACTCCCCTATATCTTGAGGTTTTATGTCATTTTTTGATCCCAGATTTAACATAGGAAGAATGGGACCATTGTAGCCTGGCTATATATTTAGGGGCTTTCTTACTTATTGATGATGTAACCATTGTATTGTGTATCTACTGTGAAGCTGTTTACTTCAGGTGGCTTGATTTTTTTGCCCATCATTTCAAAAGGCATCCCTTTAAGTCATGTAGGTTATTTTGAAAACTTTATCCAAATCCCTTTTCTCAACATTCTTCCTCCTTGGATTTCTCTAAAACGTTACTGGCTTGTTTAAATACTTTAAAGAATCTGGGAACTTACATAGAGAAACATTAGGGGAACTAGGGACAATATACTGAATTTTCTCCCATACAATAGACATTCTCACATAGGTTACACACTTTATTTTTGAGAAGGCAGAATGAAAAAGAAACAATTTTTCCACAGTTATGGCTGCATAGAACAGGGGCAGAGCTAAAATGTCTGCAAGGCTGTGAAATAGGACGAGAGAGACCAGACAGCAGTCATGGAAATAAAGGTTTGCTTGAATAGTGGAACATCAAGACCATTAAAAATTAAAGGCAATTGTTAACACCTGTGAAGTGAAGAAAAGTTAGGCATTAGTCAACTCAACTAGGCATGAGTTCCCTCAGCTGCTGGAAAAGAAATGTAGCCATGCTGTCTTGGGAAGTTGGTTTTGGAGCATGAAACAAGCACAGAGCTGCTATTCTTGGCAGAAAAATCAGCTTCCCTGCTTAAGACATGCACTGCAATTTTGGGAGGCTGATTTTTGGGAAAAAAGGACATGTGATATGCAATTAAATATGGTTATCACTTTTCTCAAGCCAGTGGGTTAGCTGTAGCTATTTGTTTCTTCCTAGGAGTTCAAGTTGTCAACAACAGCTGATTGACACAATAGGTGAAGTCCCATTTCATCTTTATGTGCCTAATTGCCACTTGTGCTGCCACATATATACAATTTTTGGCACTTATACAGATTTTATATTCTCTTTCCACCTGTGGTAGAAGATGGTACCTGAGTATAAATGTCATTGCCTGAAGGGCATAGGAGGACTCTTCCACTTTTTAACCCAACAATCTAATTGTTAAGGCACTTGCTAGGCATGGGGAACAGTGAAGCAGAAACTATGCTGCTGCTGTTTTTCCATGTTATTAGATAAGGTGTAGAATGATCGCTGGAGCTGTCCCAGGTTAGTATCCATATCACTGAGCCATGGTTCTTCTGGACTGCCTTCTTTCTGACTACACATATGCTCCCCTCTTGACTGACCACTGGCAGCTTTATGAGAAAAGCAGAAGGGTGCTCTGGGGTATGACTAGTCCATGGCTTTCTGTTAGAGCACTTAGCTGGGAAGTGGGAGATGCAGATCCAGATATCCTCTGGGTAAGGGAAACTTAGAACCTGGCTCTCCCAATCCTTGCAAGTACTTTAACCAGTATATGCAGGAGGTAAATGTTAGGAGGATTTTCCTCTTTCCCAATAGTTGTGGTTTTTCTCTGATCATGCTTTGGGGTATTGCATGTTGTTAGGTGCATATTTGGTCACTCTGCTCATAATAGAGGAGCCTTCCAACTGCATTCAGAAGGCAAGCATGGAACTGAGAGTAGATAGGCAGGTGGAAATACAAATCAAAGTATATACATATGCCAAAATGGTGCTGGTATGGCTAGATAAGTGTGTAAAGGTAACCATCTTCTTCAATGTCTTTTAATAATGTTTCTAGGTTTTTCACACATTTGTCGTCACAAACTAGTGGTGAAGACCTGGTGTAGGAGGTAATTACCAATGACAGCATCAGGGCACTCTATCTGCTTCAACATTGAACTGAAAGGGAGTCCTCTTTTTAATCTGAAGGCTCATCATGGCCCTTTCAGCAAGATCAGTCAAATTCAATTGCCTTACATTGAGTGGAAAAGTCTCCTTGCCTCAATAGGGAGCTATAATTAATTAAAACAACCTGGCCATTCTACCTTATTGCTAGAGGAACTGAAACATTCCCCAGATCTGTGGGATTTGTACATAGTGTTGTAAGGGTGTATTAAGATACACTGCATTGAGTATGTTATCCTTCCTTTCTTCTAGGGGGACACAGCTATTCTCAGAACATAGTTATGTAGCTATTCTTTTACATGGTTTAACTGTTGCTGTGCAGGGTTATGAAAACTTCAGTGCAATTACTGAGATTACTTCCTGTCCAGTGTATAAAACAACTCTATAATGCACATCTGTAAACCCTTTGTTTTATAATAATAGAGATACTTGCTCTAAAAAACTTGGCATGTTCAGCATTAAACTTTCAGATTCCCTTTCCATTCATGACTATAAAATTACCTTTCAAACAAATTGGAAACTGTTATAGTTTATTTTTTATTTATATTGCTCATATTTTTGTGTGTTTCCAAATACAAATGACAGGTTCTGGCATATGTAAAAACCCCCTCTAAACCTGGGGACCATCCAATTCTTTCCTATGAGGTATTTAAGAATCTATCTGGAAAAAACAGGTTAACATTTTAATAAAGCCTTGTCTAAGTAGTGACTTACCTCTTCTGTTCTCTGAAATTGTTTTCTTCTTATCCTGCTTTGCGTGTCATAAAACCCTCTGTTTGTGTAACATGGCTTTTGATGTTGCTATTTACTAACTGTCTGGGCTTGTTTGCATTCATCAGCTCTTTGCACTGAAATGATAATGTAGTGGGAAAATGAGGAGTAGTGTAGGAAAATGATCAGGTCTCTTTCATTACCTTTTTCAAAACTAAGCATATGCTGCTCTCTTGTGGAATTTCTGCAGTAATTACCAGTACTAGATAAAAGTAATCAGAACTCTTGGGCTAGGGGCAGACACTACACATAAACTGGTTTAAGTGATCAGAAACTGGTTTAAATCCCATAACAGAACAGATGTTCAGTGCACATAAACCAGTTTGAAAATGGCTGAAATTGGTTTGAGATAAACCTGATTGAATATAGTATCAGACTTTACTGATTTGGGTCAAACTGGTTTATCCACTGTCTGTCCTAGACTCCTTCCTGGTTTATGTTAAATCAGACTCCCCCAGCATCCTGGCATGCTCTCTGGGCTGGGCAGGACTCTCCCCTCTGCTCCTTGTCTGTTGCTCCAGGAGAGACTAAGCATACAGTAGGGTCTGCCTAGCTTCCTCCTTCTCCCCTCTTCCTCTCTCACCACTCCCTGCTAAAGCAGAGATTCCTCCAGCCCCTCTGCATTAGCTATAGGTAACTGGCTGGCTACCACATGCTGGATACAATTTGTGCTGTGGGAGACAGGACAAAGACAGATAGGACTGTGTCAGCTTAGGGCTTCTTAGAGCTAGTCAACAGGTAGCTGGTAATATCCCTCCATTTCTTCCTTAGAAAAGCTGTTTAAGAGCTTAAACTAATGGAGCGAGGCTTTGTTTTCTGATGGGGTGATAAACACTGTGTTAGGGATGATAAATACTGTGTTATCAACTCCCTGCTAGGCTTTTCAAAAAAGGGGGGATCTCCTCCCTAAACAGAGTGTCCTGCCAGGGTCTGGCCATGTGCCCCTTAGCTCAGCACTGTGGAAGGGAAGGGAGGGCTGCTTTAGCACCACCGGCTTCTAGCCTAAGCCACTGCAGGCATGTGCCTGCATTTCTGGATGTCTGTGTGGTTACAAACTGGTTTAGCCTAGCCAGGTTAGAGTAACCTGCAAAGATTGAATCAATTCAGGCTCAGACTTTTTGAATGTCTGTCCCTAGCCTTTGGGAGGTGATGTATTTTATTAGACTAACTAGACAGTTGCAAAAAAAAAAAAAAAAAAATGAATACGGACTTCCTGGCTGGCTGTCTTGCTTGTTTGCCTATTTGTTTCTTAAATTTGTTCAGTTATTTAATGCTGCTGGAAATGGATTTTCTGTAGATAGTTTAGTGTTTATTTATTTATTTACAATCTTATTTTGTGATTCAAATACTAGTCTTCCTGGTTGTTTCACGTCATCACATTTTTTTTCTTTGCTAGTTATCTGATGCATCAGGATCTTCTGGACATGGATCCATCCCCTGCCTTTGGCTTAATCCCTGATTTACCTCAATCTGTAAAGTAATGTGTATTTGTTCACACCAGCCATTTCACTTTTCTGTTTCATGGATAACAAAGAAAAGTGGCAGTTGTAGCTTGCATCATTTTGCTGCTAATTAAATTCAACAATAAAAGGATGTTTGTGCAGTGAAAGAAGTTATAATTTATAGATAATCCCTAATAGGAGACTGAGGAAATTAGGAGATGGTCCCTCAGGTAGCAGCTAGCTAGTTAGTGAGACAGACCAAGATTCTGCAGACATTCTCTGTTGCTCCATGAATAAAGTATTTTGTAAGTTCTTCTCATGTGTGTCCATGTTTGTTGATTTAAATGGTAACAGGAGTTGGGGACTAAAAGCAAGAGGAGCAACACAGTCACATGGAACAAAAAAGGCTTCTGTAAGTGATCTTCCTGCATAGTTAAGTAAAAGAACAACTAGTCATGAAGCTTACAAACTCCACCTGCTCTTCTGATGTTGGGCAATGTAGCAGCAAACAGAAGGGCATTCAGACATAGGTTTGAGTGGTACCTAGCAGCGAAAGAAGCAGAAGAGAAAAACAACAAAGTCAAATCCTCAATCTTTTTACATACGGGGGGAGGGGAGGCCTGGCTATTTATAACACCTTTAGATTTGCAAAAGGCCAAAATATGCAGTTAGGTATAATAATGTCCTAACTTGAGGACTACTATGTGCTAAAAAGCAATGAGACTCTTGAAAGACAGATTTTTTTATTTGGAAACAAGCAACAGGAGAAAGTATATATAGCTTAACATGTTACTGAGCTAAAGAGGCTGACTAAGAAGTGGCCTTTTGGGAACTAGAGAGATAGGATGAAAGAAAAAATACTACATGAAGGATATTTGTCCCTAGAAACAACTATCCAAATGTGCTGGATAATGGAAATTATGAAGATTTAGGCTGTAGAGCTGAATTCACCAAAAGGGGTTATCCACGCAGTAGGTATGAAAGAATGTGGTCAGAAAAATCCAACTCTACTAGGTCAAATTTTCTACTGGTAAGAAGTTACTTCCACAGAATGGAATTTTTCATTGTCGAGGAGCATGCAAAGGGGGAGAGAGCTTACAGATCATGTGGCAGGTGTGGTAAACAACATGGCCCCAGATGCTGCACTGCATTTGGAAAGCGCAATTAAATGCCACGAGAGGAACCATCTTGCCAGGTGCTGCAGATCCCAAATACAGAAACCTCAAGTGCATACAGCTGAAAGCATACCAGAAGAATATTTTACAGCTATGGTAGAATCAAGCTAAATCAACAAGAGAGATTGGATTTGCAAGTGGAAGTACAAACAACAATGGTTTTATTAACACTGGACACTGGAGCTCAGAGTAATATTTTACCTGTGAATGAATAATAGAAAATTAAAATTGAAACCAAAGGTGAGTCCAATAACTGGCTACAGATACAGGAACAAAGGCTGTCTAAACATGTGCTCAGTGGTGGGGGAGGAGGGGCATTTTAATTAGAATAGTTCCTGGAGATCTACTCTAATCAAAAGCCTCGTCGTCACTTGTATTAAGACCCCATTGGTTTCAAAATTGTCCCAGGATGCTTTATCTAAACTTCATTCAATAAGGTTTAGATAAAGCACCCCAGTGGCCACTTTTAAACCCATGGGGGGGTTATACATGTGATAGTGAGGCCACAGTGGAGCATTCTATTTTGAACATGAACCAGCACGCGTCAAGGCAACCAAATATACCAGTGAAAGGGAGAGGCATTGCTAGCATCCAATGAAAAATAAACTACATAACCTCCCATTCATCATGGTAGCTAGGGAGGGGACATCAATTTTGGGTCTGGCAATTTGTAGGAAACTGTAAGTTTAACTAGATTCATTTTCTCTAATGTGTGCTTCCAGGAAGAAAAGACGCAGCATTCTTGGCTCTTAATGGTCTTCTTGGGCTGTCTTGGTCCAAAGCGGGACAAACTTGTTAGGAAGAAATCAAGGGCTCCAGAACACAAGCAACCATGTACTTATGGGAAGCAATGTACCTACAGACACAAATGCAAGTATTAACATACAAAAAGAAGAAATCAACCTCAGGGGTTGGTAGCTAATGAACTTTGTGGTTTGTGCAGAAGCACAGGTGCCAAAATTGGAAGTCAGTTGGATCCCAGTATAAGGATTCAAGTCTATGAAGGAAAAGCTTTAGAGGAAAAGCTTCCCACTTGCAGAGCCTTATTAAAAGAAAAAGGCAATGGGAAACTGTGCGCTAGTAACCTCTCCTCTGTAGATGGGTATTAACTGATTTTTGTGTTAATTTATTTCTTTGCTTTCTTTCCTTTTTGTTAAGAAGGAACATAGTAATAAAAGTTTATAATTTGTTCTCTAATAGGAGACTGAGGGAGTTGGGAATTGGGAGATGGTTCCTTAAGCAGCTGCTAGCTTGTTAGTGAGAGACAGACCAAGAGTCTGCAGAAAGTCTCTACTGTTCCATAAATAAAGTTTAGGGCAAGTTCTTTTCATTCATGTATGCCTATTTTTATTGAACCAGGTAATCACTACAGGTTGACATCTTTTTGTTTACTCCAACTTAATTAGGGCCAAACCTGTCAATAAATCTGATCAAAGTGAATACTGAGAAGAGGCATCTAGATAAACATCAACAAAATATATTTGTCTGGTTAATGATGGTTTACTTCCAGCTAACCTAGAACATTTCTCATAAACCCTACAATAAAAATGCACTTATTTTTAGCATCTTTATCCATGAGGATCATATATTACTTTACAAACATCTCTTTGATCCAGTCTGAGGATTTCACTGTATAATTTATATTGTGTTCAGATATGTTACCAAGGTACAGAAAATTGAACAGCAGATTGAAGAGGAATGTTTCATCTTTCCAAAACAAGTCCTCAGTGGTAGTTAGGAATCAAATCATCATCAAGTTCAGATTGATAGTGAGAATTGTGAAAACTATACCCAACTGAAACCACAAGAGATTTTTAGGTAAGAAGAATGTACTCAAGTGTGAATTTGGCAAGGATGTTGGGATTAGTGCCTTCGTTTTTTGTGGCAAGGGAGAGGAATGGAAATGTTACAAAGTCTTTAATAAAAATATACAAACTCCTTTCGAAGGAGACAAAACAGCGCCAAAGGAATGCATTCCCAAAGAGCTATTTGTTCACAGGATAGATAGGAACGGACATGCGCACCATCAGGACTGCTTTTTTGTCCTGGGAACTCCAGGTGGTTTAACAGTACAGACAAGGTGGCATTTTTACCGAAATGACTGTTTACTCCATTTCAGATAGCTGCTGTAACTGAAGGTAATTTTAAAGGAAAGAAAAGGAAGGGCCAGAATACATATATGCATGTGTAACAGGGAAAGGGTTGGGAAACTGTGCAAAAGGAGAAGCTGCAGATGTGCAGAAGTATTAGTATTAATGCTGTATGGCTAAAAACTTTGGAGAGTTAGGCAAAGCAAGAGTTAAGGTTTCAAGAGTAGCATTACCTTGGCTGTATTGTATACTGTGTGTGTGTATGGGCATGTGTGTATATTGTAACATAAATAACAAAACTGACCTGGAAATCCTTGCATCAGGATTTTCCTGTGACATTCATAGAGCTTATTATTTTAGCCAGGCCAAAAATACCTCAAAATAGACCATTTCTGCTTTCAATGACATAGTATATCTTTACTGTAAGTTGATTTTCTTTATAATGGAAATATTACACAATTTTAAAAGCCATTTTTTGTAGTTCATTATTTCTCCTTCTGGCTCTGAACAGGTTGTGCAGGTGGAAACCTGTCAGAGTTGCAACTGAGAAGGTAATATTTTCCCCTCTCTTCATTACACAGTGACATTAGGATTTACAGTTATGGCTCATTTCTTCTCCACTGAAGACAATGGAAGGCTTGCCCCCAATTTCAGTTGGAGCAGTAGCAGACCCTTATTTACACTTAAGGAAAGTATTGTGGTACCTCAATTGCTTGTGAGGAGGTAATTTAGAATAAATATTGACTTGTTAATGGCAATTGTGTATTTACCTCCAAATGTTTGTGTTTATTTGCTATTAAGTTTCATGGGTGACTTCCTAATTTATCATTTCCTAAGTAACACTAAACTCTCTTTAGGTTTTGAAATATTCGTGGAAAATCTATAGCCAGTTTAGTAGCTGGTGGTACCTTATTCAGCCTCGAGGGAGAAGTGGTCTGACTGTGCAGATATCATCTTGGACTTACTCAAAACAGATATGTATTTTGGCTTTCTTTCACAGTTCTTGTTTTGTTAATTTCATAGATTTCATAGACATTAGGGCTGGAAGGGACCTTGGAAGATCATCGAGTCCAGCCCTGCATCCAAAGGGCAGGAAGTCAGCTGGGGTCATAGGATCCCAGCAAGATAAGCATCCAATTTACTCTTGAAGGTGTTCAGAGTAGGTGCTTGAACCACCTCCGCTGGCAGACTGTTCCAGACCTTGGGGGCTCAGACAGTAAAGAAATTCTTCCTTATGTCCAGCCTGAAACGGTCTTGCAGGAGTTTGTGACCGTTCGACCTCGTCATCCCTTGGGGCGCTCTGGTAAGCAAACGTTCCCCCAGATCCTGGTGGTCACCCCGATAAACTTATAGGTGGCCATCAGATCACCACTGAGCCTGCGCTTTTCCAGGCTAAAGAGTCCCATGGCTCTCAGCCTGTCATCATAAGATCTGTTTTCCTGACCTCTGATCATGCGCGTGGCTCTCCTCTGGACTCTCTCAAGCTTCTCTACATCCTTTTTGAATTGTGGTGCCCAAAACTGGACGAAGTCTCCAGCTGCGGCCTCACCAAGGCCGAGTACAAGGGGAGAATGACGTCCCAAGATTTGCTTGAGAAGCACCTATGGATGCAAGCCAGCATTTTGGTCGCTTTACTAGCCGCAGCATCGCATTGCAGGCTCATGTTCATCTTGTGGTCAATGATGACCCCCAAGTCTCTTTCTTCCGTAGTGCTAGCCAGTGTAGTACTGCCGAACCTATAAGGATGGTGCAGGTTTTTCTTCCCAAGGTGGAGAACCTTGCATTTTTCAGTGTTAAAGTTTCAGCATTTAGGAGAAATGGCAAAGTGAATCATATTATATGAGTTCTGCTATAGAATGTTAATTATATTAATATTCTTTAGTAGGCTGCATAGACATTTTAATCACAGATGTCTGATAACTGGAATAGGCTGCTGTGTATCTTTTCTGTCTAAAATAAAAATATGTTTGAACGGGGGTTGGCAAACTTTTGCTACTGTGAGCTAGTGCTTATGTGACTCAGTCCACACTACATGCTGCAGATCTCAGTGCACTCTGGCAATCAGCAGATGCTGAGAAGGGATAGATAGAAAAGGACAAGTAGTAGGATACTGGGGATGCCTCCCTTGCTGCTTTGGCCAGATTGTGGTGTCGATTCCCTGAGCTGCTATGGGCTGGCTCAGGGCTGTTGGCCAATCCTGTCAGTTAAGTATACCAACAAAGGACAAATAAACATCCAATCAGGATATGTTTGGTCTGACTTAAGACCTCCTTTCAGAGTTGACTGTGAAAACTGTAGACTAAGACCATGGTTTTGAAAATACTCATTACCTCCTCAACAAAATTTATGCCCAAGGCATGCTCTGGAAAAAAAGACTATATTTTCGCTGTTTTGCTCTGCCTAAGAATGAACTATGGCAGAAAAAGAAATGCTAGTACTCATAATAATGTTGCATGTAGCTTAATTTATGGAATTTTAGTTTACAAGATTGTTGCATCTTATGAAATTTATTTACATTTTGTGCTAGAAATGTGCTCAGGACATGTCAGCTTCAGGATGTTTGCACAATCAGGGTAGCAGGACAGATTTAAAAAATTGGTTGGCTGCTGGCACTCATTTGACCTTTTTTGCAAATGTACGATTATTAAAATTTAGATGGAATTAATTCTTTATAAGTTCTTTGTTTCACTTACAAGCTTCTATGTCAAATGTATGTGGGAAGCATACTTGAAATATCCTGTTTTTGGGGACTCTAATGAATTTTAATAATCTCATTTCTCTAGGTGGACTTTTTCAAAGGAAGGTGGTTGCCCAGGTGGCATTTGTTGTTTGGAGTGAACAGGCTTATTTTAAAGGTTTCACCAAGGAAGTCTGTGAAAGGGGAAGCAGAAGCCCCCGCAGCATAGCCCAGACCCCTGGTCAGCGCACCCCGGCACTTACCTTAGGAGCTGGGATGAGCAGCAGCTGGGAGGAGACGCAGGCGCAGGCTCAGCAATTCTGGACCTTTTTTTTTAAAGATTTGTTTTGATATGGTCAGTTTCCCACTTTGCATATTATTAAGAGGAAGAATTTGCTTTATAGTTCAATATTTTTGTTTGGCTTAAAAATACAGTGAATTGATTATTTCTAATTTGTTTTTGTTTGTTTTCTTCTGTTTATTTTCTGAGCCTTTTGGTTACTCATCTTTACAGAGGAATTGAGCTGACTCTGGGCAAGTGAGCTGCTGCATGCAGTCTGAACTATCTTGATTAGGCTTGTGGTATGGAACCAACACTTTATTATTCACAAGAACTTATATATGAAGCTACTGACAGCAAAGAAGTAACAGTCTTTCTACTGCCCTAGCACCAGGAAGTTTCTGCTGCCTCAGCCATACCGGGCTTATCTACACGTGAATTTACTCAAGCCTAAACTTAATGCGCCTTGGCCTAGCATGCATTAAGGTAACTTAGGTTTGCGTCTATACATGTAATTCTTAAGACGCCTTAACATGACTCACTGGACAAATGCTGGGCAGCACCCCGGATAACCTCTGGAAGCCCATAGCAGTATAGCTGGGCAGTGCAGCCCAGCACCAGCTGAGTGACAGGGAGCCTCCAGGCCTCCCAGATGTGATTGACTCGGCCCTGGCCCCAGGCCCAGCTCTAACCCTCTCCCCATGTTCCCAACCTCAAACAAGAGCAGGCCAGACCCAAGCTTGCATGGCCCCACACTACTGCCAGGTATCACCAAGAAGAAGATGGAGCAGGTGCTGTTCTCCGAGATGCAGCTGCTGGAGCTGGAGCAGCAGTTCTGGCAGCAGTGGTATCTGTCAGTGTGCCAACCGATTTGGGGCTAAGTTGGCATGTTACTTAAAATTGCCAACAGCTCAAATTAAGAGCGAGACCTTAAAAAGTGGGGTAAGGCAAAATACTGTGTTTATTGATTACATGAAGCAGATACATAAGCTTGGAAACACCAGTCATACAAGCAGCCGTACAAACAGACATACACAAGCATTCATACAAACAGATATAAACAGTCATACAGACAAAACCACTCCAGTAAGATGTTATAGTTACCAGCAGATGTTACTCAATATTAGCACTGGATGGCTGGGTCCAGGCTTATTGAGGATATGAGTGGGGGTATACAGTTATCCATGCCTGTGCTCCATGAGGCTGCAGACAGTGGATTCCCCATCTTGGCTTTGGGGTTTTTCCATGCTAAATCTTTAGGTCATTCTAGTGTATCTTAGATGAGGTCATTCCAGTCATTATGTAGTTGGTATCTTTGCCTTGAAGCATTATGTCCTTGAATCATAGTGTAGTTCAAATGGCAGGCAAGATATGCAGAATTCCTACTTCTCAATATCTTCTTGATTGCAGACCAGTTCTTCACCCATCCATTAATTAGCTTAATTAGTTTACTGTCTGGTGACTTATACATCAGCACCTTGTTGCTTATACAGTCAGTTAAATCTTCTGTTTTCATACAAATAGTTACCATTCTTTCACCATTCACCCTCGCACACAGTCACTCATGTACAGAGGGCATACAAAGTTCATCTACTCATGTCAAGGAGGGAACAAGCACAAAATGGAGTTTTAGTTGTTCATGCAATCATAGAGGTTTATCAATTCAATACCATTATCATTTAACATAATAAATAAAGCAAAAGTTCATACTACAGGCAGAGGGGAGCAGGAAGCAAGAGGGCTCCTGTCAAAGGAAAGCCCCCCCATCTGCACCTCCCCCCCACCCGTGACTCCCTGCAGGGAAAGGGGGCAGTGCAGTGTGGGCAGGGCTTTGCTAGTGGCTCCCCTGTGCCTGTCCCTCAGGGCAGGTTTGCTGACAGCCAGGCAATGCACCCCTGCTGGGGTTGGATGCCTCGCTGTCTGCCTAGGATTCAGGCACTCCTAGAAGCTTGTGCTAGGGCTCCTGGCTGGGACTGCATCTGCCCTCATGCCCAGCATTGCTTTCCCTGCCCCAACCACCTCCATCCTGGGCAAGTGCCTGACCTCCTTGCCAGACACTGCCTGTGGGAGAAGCAGTGTGAGCTCCTGGGAGCTCTCTTTGTCTCAGCCCCAGCAGGCTGGGTGCAACACAGGTGGGTGCTCGGCCTTGGATCAGGCGGGCTAACAAGAGAGCCTAGCCTCCACCTGCGTTGCACCCAGCTCGCTCAGGCTGAGCTGAGCAGAGAAACCCGGTGCTCATGTTGCCTCTCCCATGGGCATCATCTAGCATAGCGGCCAGGTGCTTCCCTAGGATGGAGGTGGGTTGAGCAGGGAGAGCCATGCCGGGTGCTGGGACGGGCGGGCGAGGAACAGGCGCCGGAGAAGGACGTGGGTGCTGGGGCAGACGCAGTCCCAGCCCATCTGCTGTCCTGGGCAGAAGCCCCAGTGGAGGCTTCGAAGGGTGCCTGAATCCTGGGCAGGCAACAAAGTGTCTCACCCTGAAGGGCTGCATTGCCCAGCCAGCAAACCCACCCTGAGGGCGGGGTGTGGGGGAGCCACTAGCAAAGGCCCTGCCTGCAGTGCGCTGCCCCCTTCCCCTACAGGGAGTTGTGGGGGGGAAGCGGGGAGTGTGCTTTCCTTTGTGGTTTGACAGGGGTCCTCGAGCAGCACCCACCACATTGTTTTCTTGATGGCACCCAGTGGCAGTGTGGGGCCCTGTGAGCTCAGCTCCAGCCCACTGAGGCTATATAGACAGCGTTAAGGTGCCTTAAGGAATCTACATCTGGGTTAAGGTGCCTTAATTAATTGTGAGTAAATTTGATACTTGCTTTATGTAGATATCAAATTTAGGCATGATTAGTCTAAAACTGCCAATTTAGGCACATTTAAGGCTCATTAAGGTATGCACATGTAGACCCGTGCCCTTACTTTACCTTAAAAATGAATAATGTGCCTTAAATTGGCATGTGTAGACATGTCCACTGTCTCCTGGGATGCCACGCTTCCTGGACACTTAGGTTTCCAGGAAGACATACACGGTCACACAGTCAACCGTGACTCCAGAATTTGTTTTCCTAATTCTGACCCCCAAGCAAGGGGAGGGGAGGGTGGTATGCAAGAAAACATGCTAATTATTGTGAGGCTTAATGTAATCACCAAAGTTCAGTTTACTCTTCAGTTAAATAGAGACGATCATTGCCAGAATGGCATAGTGGGCCCCAAGTACTGCTCTGAGCCATTTCTGTGGACAGCTAGCATACATTCTTATAATAAGGGTTTTCCCATGGCCCTTTCTCCTGATCTGTTTAAAGTCCTTTTTTTAATTCTGCCCATTTTTTTTCCCCCTTTTTTCTTTCCAGCCTTTAACATCTAATTTTGTTGTTCTTGTCTGCAGCTGCTTCATGTCCACTGAGCTGCTACATATTGTGCTGAAGGGATTTTACTGAAGGACGGTATTTCATCCAATTCATGTATGTGGGCAATGTTTCCAGCAGGTTTGATTTAACACAAAGCAAAATCAGAGCGCTGTGATAGCTCGGGTAAGTAGAGAAACAGCTTGGATGGTTTTGAATTTTAAGATTGTGCTGCAATAAGTAGAGCAGCGCAAGGCATCAGGCCTGATATCTGATGTAATGGAGCAAAGACTTTTAGGCCCCAAAGTGTACCTTCCCCAATGGAGCAATTATTCTGTGGGGTTCTGGATCATCTTGCTCTTACTTTCTTACCAGTTTCACTCTGCGTATTTTTAGTGGAATTTGATTCTTTTTATCTAAATTCATATTTTCTTTTGTGTAATTCTTTATCACACAATGCGAAATTCACCAGCCTTAAAACTTCCTTTATTAACAAAGGATTTCACAAACAACTCTAACATTTGGCAACTCTGCCACCTTGTGGAAAAACTGACCACTGTCCTTCACTATATTTTCAATGAACACTGTACTCCATAAAACAGGGCCTTGTGCTGCTTTGGATGGCTTCTTTGTTAGTATTTGGAGCCTAATTTGTTCCTGATTATTGTGTGATATTTGATCAATAACATACAGTAAAATTGTAGATGGCTTTCCTCTAAGTAATGATACATTAGCGGTAACAGCAAGCAGTGGACAGTCTAAAGTTGGCAAGTTTGCTCGACAGCAGAGTTTGGTTTTGTTTGCAGAATTTAACTCTTATTATTACTTTTACCTCTTGATAGCTAATTAATGCACTGATTTTCTTATTTCCTTTTATATGGCTTGATTATTCTTCTCTCTAACCTCCTATGGTTACAGCTTGAGGATTATCTCCCTAAGGTAGGAGGAACTTCCAAAACAGTCCTGGGACATTTGGTTCCTGCTATTACAGCTATCATTTGTGAATGTTTTGAAGCTGTGAGAATATAATGAATTAAAACTTTCTTCATTTTGGTGCTTTACATGTGGCCTGAGTTGGCTTGCAATTTCTGGGTATTTTTCAGCACCTCCTGAGCAGAAAGTCTTCTCATCCCTTTTCTCTGTCACTTCAGCAAGTAACTTCCACTTGTCCAGATGGACTATGAGGGGAATGGGTTACCCGGGGCAGGACCTTGTCCAATGATAGAGAAATGGACCAACTGGCTGCTCAGTTAGCCGTTGGAGAACATTTATAAGCATGCCTGACCACCTGGCCTGCTCCTCAGGTGATGGCTCAGGAACAAAGTATTTCATGGTTTGGAAGTAATGAGCACTTCTCAGTCAAGAAAGTTGCTAACAGTAAATCAGGAAGACGAAATGTCTGCTGATGGGCAGACTCAGATACAGACTGGGCAATATTAGTAATGTGCTGTTTCCATATCAGTCAGATAATTCTGCCTCCTAATATATATCATCACAATCAAAAACTGGTGTATTTACATTCCCACAGTATTTGTATCATCTCTGGTTCTTCACATTTTCTGTCTTAAGAAGAACTCCAGACCTCAATGTGCTTTAGATTTTATGCAGTTTTACCTCTTGGTTTAGAGGGGGAAAAAGTCTGTTGCATTGGTTTTAATACTTACTGCCAAATATTTTTTTCTATTCCTATTTAAGTCAATTGGGCATTTCAGTCAGTGCTGCTAGGCATAACTAGCTTAGCAGAAGTTTATCTTAGTAGCTATTTACTATAATTTGTGATGTAAATTGGAGACACTTCAGTTGTCTGATAGCTACTTTGCAGTCGATCAGAAATAGAGCTGTAATTTAATTCTACATTGGTCCCATTAGAACTTTAGAGCAATCTTCTAAAGAGAGCAACAAGCCGAGAGCTGGAGAACCTATACCCCTGAGAACTAGACAGGCATTTTAGCAGGGTAGATGCTGTATAGTTTTGTGGCCTGTCCATTACTCTCAAGCCTGGCACAGGAGATCATTTATTTACAAGGGCATTAGAAAATATGTATAAAGACATTATAGTAATGCCTGAGCATTAGGGAGGCTAATGATCATGACAGTATTATTACACAGGTCAATATCTTTCATGTGAAAAACAGGGAGATCTAGCACTCCATAAATCTCAAATAGTATAGTTTATCCTGGCATTTCTCCAGCCAAACAGTTTAGGGGGTCCTGCCCATCACTCTTGGTGAAGCAGTCTTTAATTCTTGCAAGGTGGGTGTGGCAGACGTTCAGTAAAGAGCTCCGTTCCTGGAGTACCAGGTAACAAGACTGAGGAGAGGCAGGTCACCCCTTGCTCTTGATTGTTTTTTTTTAATGGTACGTGTCCAGTTTTAGTGTGTATCTCATTCAGGGCTTCTGGGCTTTTTTTTTGATAAGTCAGTGTTACTCTATATTTTGAAATAATATTAACAGTAAATTCTGGTACATACTATGCAAATTGATAGTAACTTTTCAAACTAGTGAAAGTACACACTCTGACTATATGATGCCCAGACAGCACAGTTTATTGTCAAAACATACTTTAACAGTTCTGTGAATACCAGAATAAACATTATAAACAGTAAACTGTGGAGGGAAGCCAAGTTATTCATCTACAAAGGAAGAGATAGTTAAACTACACATGGAATAAAAGTCTATTCCAAATAACATTGCATATGTGAAATGTGCAGGTGGACAGGAATGATTTACTCTGGTGTTTTGACTGGGTTATGTGTGTTCTGTTCTGCGTGTGTAGACTTAGAGAATGAAAACTTGCTGAACCTCATTTAGTACCTTGCCTTTTGCCACTACTAGTCTTTTTTGCAATCACAAATTGCTGCCTCCTGGTGTGGTCAGTGTTTCTTTAATCTTTTTTAACTGAACGGCTAGTATGTAGGTCCAGCTCCCATGGCTACCCTTTAAAGTACTTAATCAAAATGGTCACATTTAAAAATGTTTTAAGCACCCAGCTGCTCTTATTTTTCTCAATGGGAAGCTAGTGAGTGCTTAACACCTTTTGAAGTCTAGCCATTTCAATCAGTTACCTAAGAACTGAGGTCTTTGCAAATGTATGTTGTTGGTTGTGTGTGCAGAACACATTTGTAGTTCTGGCCTGGGGTGTTTGTACCAATGCACTGTTACAGGAGGACATAACCTGGCATATTTGAAGTTTTCCTGTTTTTTACGTTTGGTGTGTCGTTTGAGGTATCAATGCTTTATTTTTGGTAGGAACTCATTTTACTAGATGTCATGCAAACACAACAAGAATACAGTATCTACCCCAAGGAGTTTCCAGTAGGTACATTGGACAGATGGGGAAATATAGAGAAATGCTAAGACAGCACTGGCACATCATTGTTACTTTTTTGTAAGACCATAGAAAAGGTACATGTTGAAGAAGACTGAAGAAAGATCATGAATAAATTTACAATGATTTCCTTGGGTTTTTGGTTGTAGCCATGTTGGTCTAAGGCCATAGGCAGGCAAAGTTCTTTGAGTAGATGTGATCTCTTTTTTAGACCAACTGAGTAGTTGGAAAACGTTCTTAGCAAGCTTCTGGGTGCAGTCACCCTTCTTCAGGTATAGGGAGCCTCTACTGTTTTGAGACTCCAAGGAAAGAGAGAAGCTAAAAGTGTGGCAGGATGTCAGTGAAAATATAAATAGGTAGAAAATAGAAAGACAAAAGGTAAGAGAGGGGGAAGATAACGGGGAAAATGGTCAAAGTGAGACATTGCAGTGATAGAATACAAGGTAGAAAAGAGGCTGTGAAAAAGGAAATTGTAGGATAGTGGTCACCGACTAGTGGATCTTGAGCCACCAGTAGATCTCAGAGCCTCTTGTGGTAGATCTCAGAGCCTCTTGGAGTCAATCTGAGGCTGGGGGGGGGGGCTGAGTGCCTGCATGCATGCACGCACATGCCCCAGCCTAGCATGTCAGTCTGTGTGGGAGGGAAGGAGTGGGGGCTAGATCGAGATGCCTGCGGTAAGGGACAATGCTACAGGGGCAGGAGCAGGAGTAAGTTGAGTGGGGCCCCAGCTGAGTGGTATTTGCCTGCTGGCGGGGCACACCCCCAAATAATGTTTTCTTCCTGTGCCTTGATCTGCGCCCCCTGCCCGCCCGCCCTTCCTGCCCTACAGAGTTACCTGCTGGGTGCGGGGCGGCAGCACACAGTAAATCTTGGGCTGTTTTTAAATGCCAAAGATGATCTCCTACTTTAAAAGGTTGGAGACCACTGTTGTAGGAGATCAAGAAAACAGAGTGAAACAAGCTAAAAGCGTGACAGGATGTCAGTGAAAATAAAAATGGGTAGAAATTAGAAAAACAAAAGGTAAAGCAGGGGAGGGAAGGGGAAGAAAGCAGGGGAAAACAAGGCCAAAGGGAAACACTACAGTTGTAATAATACAAGGTAAAAAGGAAATAATTGGAAATCAGGGAGACAAAGGGCAGAAAAGTAGGAGAAGGGAGCGGGGAAAAGAAGAATGTAACAGGTCAGGTCAGGAAAATCCTACTCCCCTTTTCTCCTCAAAACTCAAAGCCCTTTGTCTCCCTGATTTCCAACTATTTCCTTTTTCATTCCATTTTTCCTGCCACATTTTTATCCTCTCTCTTTCCTTGGATTCTCAGAGCAGCGGAGACTCCCTGTGCCGGAAGAAGGGTGACTGCACCCGAAAGCTTGCTAAGAAGTTTTTTCCCAATGAGTTCCTTTACACCTTTCTCAGGCTTTCCAGGAAACCAGTCAAATGAATAAGGGTAGAACTAGACAGGAGGGCACTCTAGCAGTTCACAGGCAGTGAAACTATCCCATCTTCTGTAAAAGAGGTCTTGGTTTATTCTGAATTACCCAAATGGTAATTACCCATTCCAGTCTGTATCCTACTCAAGGACCAGTCATAAAGAGAAGCGGCTTTCAGATACCTTTTTCTTGTCTCCCCTGGCCATATCTTGGGCCACTCAGCCAGACCTGGGAATGGAGTCCAATATGTTTTAAAATCGATAGTCTGATATCTGTTATACCCAATAGTCTCATGCTAGTAGTTTTTTAAAAAGTTTTTCTCAACCCAATTTTCTGATGACTAAAAGTGTTAACTTTTATTGATGCCCTGCCGGAAATTTAGCACTTTAATTTGCACCTGTGCTTCATTAATTATTCCTCTTAGACTGTTCATGGGGGGTTTTTCAACATTTTAAGGTTCTTTATTCCTCATCCAACATCTTTGATGAAGCCAGGTTCTGCTTTGATTCAAACGAATCAAAGTTAGGTTGTGAGGTTTGAAAAACTGCTGAAGTTTTTTTCTAGCTTAATTTTTGAAGTTATTTTTGTTTCAGTTTGTTCAGTGGTAGGTCTCTGTTCAGCTAATGGGCTGATTCAAGAGCAGCAATGACTTATGGATACCACAGAGGTAAAGATAAAAAAAAAAATCTGTTGCTTGATTCCCTTTAGAAAACAGTCAGCTGGTATTACCAAAGTTGCTCCCTCCAGGCCTTTTTTCCTTCTCTGTGTATACTTAATCACAGAGGGCATAAAATTATGAAGGCCTTCAAACAGACACAAATGCCAATTAGAGTTGTTTATCATTTGTAATATGGTATCCTGATGCTCATCATATAGAGGAAAATAGGTAGAAAAAAACCCCTTCTACAGTGAACTGTATTTGGAAATCTACTTACATATATACACAAGGAAAGATAGTATCTATGTATATTCAAAGATTTGTAATTGCACAGATATGATGTAGCTGCAGCAACAGGAGTGAAGCAAGAACAAGCAGCCCTTAAGCTCCTTAGAAAGATTTCACAGATGTTCAGACTCTTAGTGTTAGAGCAATAAGAACAAACAAGAAGAATCTCTATATTAAAAGAAGAAAAAGGCTGACACAAGAGCCTCCATACCTAGGAACAGGGAGTGACCTGTTTTTCGTCATCTCCAGAATTGCTGTCACAGCCAAGGATAGTTAAACAAAAAAGCCTTATGCAGCAGAGATCCAGTCAGCATGCATTTGAACATCATTGGGAACTCAAAGTGTTTCTCCAAAAATAGTGCCCATCCTTTTTGTTGTACTACAGCCAGTGCTGATATTCTCACTGAGGCTCACAGATGTCTCATTTGAGACAGTCCTGGTTCTCCCACATTTTGATCCAGACCAAAATAGGAGCCACACAGCCATTTACACCAGCAGCCCTTTCCAGGCTAAGTACAGATGGTCAGAAAACTTGAAGCTGAATCAATTCAATCTTCTCAGGTTAGTCTAAGCTGTGTAGATTGAACCAATAAGCAAGCGAACAGGTATTTGCTTTCAATTCTGGAAATACAGCCATGTGCCTCCAGTGGCCCAGGCCAGAAGCCAGGGGGACGCTAGAGTACACCATCCTGCTTGTCTGAGCAAACACATTGGGCCAAAGATAGCCTGCCAAAGATAGTTGTGAGGGAGGTGCAAAGCATCTTGGGATGCTGGGGGCACTTTGAGTTAATTTGAATCTGTTAATTTAAATCAGTTAAGCCTGATATTATCTTAAACCAGTGTAACCTGGGTATACCCAAGGGTGTGCCCTATTCTCAATCAGATGGGATGGGTAGGCAGGAGAGAGTGCTGTGAGAGGGATGCCAGAATTTTAAGTGAATCCCTCTTTCCTCTATAGAGTTAGTCCAAGCCCGAAGTTCTTAATGATATACAATTTATTGAGTTATAATATACATAAACATAAAACTAAATATCATACAAATATATTTACATGGTGAACATTAACCAATAACCAAGGTCAGACCCTAAACAACACTATTTACCCATCACAATAAACCAATTTCAGCAGCATCAACACAATACAACATCACAATACAACATTTCAATTACAAAATATAAGGTGCAAACTTGAACAACCTTAATATCATCTGTTCCTTAATATAGTCCCTGATCCATGGCAAGAGAGAGTTCTCCTTCCAATGGGACCCCTTGGGGGTGTCCAGGAAGCACCAGGGACCCCCTCCCCTTTGGGCCTTGACTAGGTGGGGGGCTGCTCACCCAGCCTGTTCTCTGGGTTTGCCCACCCCAAGTGTCTTTCCCCTGTGGGACCCAAGGGCCCACTGACTCACGTTCCCTCAGGTGGCAGTGGTCAGGGTGCAGCTCGATGAGGTCTCCTCTGCTGGAGTGCCTCGCCAGGCCTTTCCCACACTGCTGGGCTCCTCCCCACCCTGGGCCTCACTTGTGGCACCAAAGTCTCAGCTCCTTTCAGCAGCTGCACCACCACTGCTGGCTTCTGGGCCTCAAGGTGCAGCACTACTATTTCCCCATGCCCTGGCTTCGGCACCAAGGGCTCTTTTAGCGCAGGCCAGGCCCTTCAGGCTCTGGCCAGCCATCCTCACACCGGGTGACTAACCCAAGCAGCCTCCGCTGCTCCCTGGCTCCCAAGGCTCGGGCCTGTGCACCACCCTGTGCACCGTGGGACCTGGCCACTTGCCAGGAGTTGGGACCTGAGCTGCTGCACTGCAGCCCCCAAGGCCCTTGCCCCGTGCGCTGCTCTGTGCACCATGTGACCTGCGTGCAGCTCCCAAAGGCTGGGCTCCAGGCACCGAACCACACACTGTGATGGGTCCAAGCCATCTCACACCACGCCCAGGGCCAGATCTCCCCACACTGTCTCTGTGCACTGTCAACAGCCTGAGCAGTCTTACACCACTCCCAAGGCTGTTCCTCCAGCGGTGGCTTCAGGATTCTTGGGCCTATTGCCTTCTGGGGGAGAGCTCCCTAGCTTTTCTGGGCTCCGCGCTTCTTGAGTCCCTTGCAGCATCTGCCCAACCTACCTAGCACTCTCCGCTTTTATACTCTTCAGGGGCTCCACCGCTGAAGTTCTCCAGACCTGGCTGATGCAGTTCCAGTTCAGGTCCAGATGCTCCTTACCCCCTCCCTTCAGAAAAGGGTGGGGCATTGCTTCCCTTGTGCTGCCTCTGGATTGCTGGGCAGGCTCCACCAATCAGACAGCAGACTCTCGGTCCTGAGACTCAACCCAAGCTCCGAAAAGGTAAGCCTGCTATACTAGTTTCAGTCGTGTTGAAAGTGGTTTATGTGCAGCTTCTGTTGTGTTACATATTTGAACTGGTTTCTGATCACATATACTAGTTCACATGTAATTTCTGTCCCTAACCCCAAGCTGCATTGTTGCTTCTCTGCCAATACGTGACCAGCGAGAGCACATAGGCTGACAGGCTTATCTCTGGAATAACCCTCAATAACCTTACAGATGCATATCAGGGGGTGCATCCCCATGAACACGCACATGCAGGGGCACATGTTTCCAAAAAGAAAAATAGCCATGGCTCATACTTTATGCCACAGCTATTTGTCCCCTAGCACAGTGCTCCCCATGTGCTCAAGCATGCGGCAAAGGACCACGGTAGGGTAGGGGATGCTGGGGTCACCATTGGTGCTGGACCCCAGCAGCCTTACCTGGGGTTTTGGGGGCCTCCTGGGGCAGCAGCATTACTGAGCTGGCTAGCAGGAAGAGCATGGCTCTGGCTGGCCAAAATGATTTCTGGTGGCGCACACTGCTGCCACGTGTGCCATGTTGCTTTTTTTGCCAGCAGGTATTTTATACACCAGGATCTGTCAGTGTCAAAAAAAGCACATGGGTGCTGTGTCCCATATGTGGTTTGCCATGCCTCAAACTGCACATGCACGCTTGTGAAGATGCACCCATTATGTCCCAGGCAAAAGCGTTATCACATGTTATCCCACATACTTGAAGTGAGACAATGGATATATATGTCTGTAAGACCCTGGGACAAAATGCTCCCCACTCCCCCACCAGCAAATGCACTTTTTCATTTTACAGCCCAAGAAATGTGAATTTGTTAAAACCAAAAGTGTTTGTGAAGCAAGGTAAATTTTAACAAATATCCTAAAAAAACTCTCCTGATTTGAAATATTACTGTAAAAGAGTTGCTAAAACAAATTGTCACATTTCAAAATGGAAAGCTGTAGCCTTTAAAGTTGAAAGTAATTCTCACATTCAAATTTTAGTACATTTAACCTAACAACCACTTAAAACATTGAAACTAGGGGGTTTTTTTCAGATTTCGAGTTTGAAATATTATAAAATTTTGCAACTTTTCATTTCAGCCTGAAGTGCAAAAATTTTATTTAGATTCCATGGCACAAAATCTGCCTAGTGTTGTACTGCATGCACAACTTAGGAACTGTCCCCTCTTCAAACTTAAATTTTGCTTTGTTTTAATGTACTGATGCTTTCCAGAAAGGCATTAGTTTCTTTGTCCAAAAATTCAGATAATTTTTGTTTTGGGCTTGAGTTTGGAGAACTTCATTTCTTTTGAAGCCTGCAGACATGTTTTATTTCCCTAGTCTAATTGAATCTCACTCATTCTCTTTCACGTAATGCATAATCTTATGACATTAACATCAGAAATTCAGCATGTGCTGTTCATAGTTATATTACAATTCTGATAACAACAACAGGAGAACAAAGATTTTCCTCATGCATGTTTTTAGAAGATCTGAGGTTTCTGTGAGAAGATCCTATTATGAAATTTCCAGTATACTAAGTATATTTGTAGTGCTATTTATTCCTCTTACAGAGGAATCCAAATAACACTTCATTTACTGTCTTCTAAATTAGCAGCAAGAGATAGTCCATTCTTTGTGAACCTGGGGTTATAAACTGCAAGGTAGTAAACATGAAATTCTCTGACATTTTCTCTTGTTAGGTGCTGCTTGTGGGTTTTTTTGCACTGGCCTTTACATCTTTTGTGTATGTGCTTTACCTTGTTTTCCATTTGTACAGTACAGGGTTATCTTTGAACTGCCAACTATTGTCATGAAAATGTATGTTTCAAGCAGTGAAAGAACAGTCTTGAGTGTTTTGACTTCTGCATAACTTCAGAGTTATTTCTTGTATCGGTTTCATGATATTGTCACAATACTTTGGTGTCTGTAGTTGTTCTCTCCACTGAAACAATAATTTGAAATGTACATTTTAGGATCAAGTCAGCCTGAGTCGATAAGTGGTTGTATTTTCTTTGTGCTGCATGCCATGCATTAACCAGTCCCTTGCGATATAACTTTAACCTTTCTCAACCTGGCAATGCTCTATTTATTTCCTCAATTTATCCTCATATTCAGACTTTGTCTGTCTGGTTATGAAAGTGGGAATACTCTACAGTTATTATTGCACTTCTGTTTGGGCTATGTGGTTTCTGTAGAATTTTGACAACCTTAGCATTTTTTTCTGATAGTTCAATAGCAGACTACTAGTGCAGCAAATTGTTTTATTGTTGTACTTGGTAAATCATCCAACTTGTTCACTGTTTACTGTTCCAGTCTCTTGATATAGGTGGCCAAGTCATCTGTTGAGCTGTCCATCTTATTTCCCCACCACAGTCCAATATGTCTAACTCTTTTCTGTCTAGGTTACAGTGTTTGTAGGTGGTTGCAGTTGTGAGGTAAAGTTTTTAAAATTAACTTTCTGTAGACTTATGTGGTCATTCTGTTGTATTTCTGGGTTTGCATCTCATCCTAATAGCCATTCATGCCTCTATCCTTTCCATAACATAAAGAATATTGGACACCCACAGAAACACAGCTGGATTCCAAGTCACTTTTGGAAGAAGAGTACCTGTTGCTAAAGAAGGTTTCTAATGTTCTGCAAGCATGGGGACCTTCAGGCTGACATTTTCAAATGTTCCTTCAAGTTCCAAATAATTTTTGGAAAAACTAAAAGTATGGAAGTCGGCAAAATACAGTTGGCAATAGCACTAGAATTAGACCAGAAATAACCCCTCTTACATAAAAGATCAAGCTAAGTCCAGCATCTAAGTCATAATCTGAGACAAGGATATGCAAAACGGATTACAAAAGGAATAGTGACACCACTGAACATAATTGTTGCCAGAGCTCAATTGACTCACTTATGACCTTATTGCACATCAAATTTAGGAGGCTCCTGGAGCTCTTAACCCCTGGATTGTCCATAAATTAATACCTGAAACTAGTTTTAAATACATTTTGGGCAGCTTAAAATTATGCTATCCCAGGGCAGGTTTATCTCTGGTCTGTGTTACCCAGCTCCACAGATGAGCCGCCCAAGTTGCAGACCTCCAGCAGCCCAGGATGCCGTATCCCTTCCCCTGCCCTCCTGTTCTATGTGGACAAAATTTCCACCCCTGAATTCTACTGCCAAGGGATCAGTTCTGGCACTAAGCCAACTCCCCCTCCTGCCCCTGAGAGTGTAACCTTCCCACTTTCATGGGTGAAGCTCCATGCAAACAACCTGCAGCGCATATGCCACCTAGCTAAGACGCAGGGCATGGTCAGATCCAGGAATGGGGCAGTGGCTCCCCCAAAACCACTTCCCTCACTGCTGCCACATCCCAGCCACCCCAGGAAACATGACCAGCACCCCTTATGCCCAAATCCTAAATCCCAATTTATTTAAATGTGAGACCTTCTTTAATTTACATCCTCTTTATTTCTTTTTAAACCAATCCTTTTTTTAAACTTATTTTTATTTTACCCTTCAGTGGCTGACTTCCTTCATTTCACCACCATTATTGGGAAGAGTGTTGTTGACTCTTCATTAAGGGAGCCAGAGAAATTGTGGGGTGAGGGGAGTAGAGTGACAGTAGCAATTGCTGCTGGGAATATCTCCAAGCACAGAGTGTGAGAAAAATAGGTGTGGCTTTGGAAACCCCAGTAGCAAACCCTGGTGTTCCTGAAAGGGAAAGGAGAGCCAATCACACCCTGGGGAACTCACCTCCTGAGTGGGCTGGGGTGGAACAAGAGCTGTGTTAGCCGGCGTTCCGCTGGCTCTTCAAATGGCTGCTTCCTGGGTGGGGTGGCAGCCAGCTGATTATGGCATCTGGAGCTGCCACTGTGTGGAATTTAAAAACCCCACTGGAAGCCAGCAGTGGAGAGGAAGCCAGCTGGGAGTGTGCTGGCCAGATGGAGGCTCTGTGTGCCAGCAACAGCAGCTTTGGAGACACTGCCCCATGGCAGAGGAGAAGGAGCAGTGCCTGGCACTAGGCTGGGGACAGGCAGTTCCCAGTCCTTCAGCATTAAAGAAATCCAAGTGGCATTCCTCTTGGGGAGGACGCCTGGCACCTGTGGCTCAGACCCCTAAGCAAGGGGCTGAAGATCCAGGTGTGCTCAGCATCTGGATGAAAGATGATTGTTAGAGTCAACACTGGACCCCATAGTCAAGGGGTTGACATCTCATTGGGATGAAGAACCAAGTTACCCGAGCAGTTGGCGAGTGGGCAGGGTGTAGGGGAGGCGGAACCCCAAGGAACACTGCGGGGCACCCATGAGTACCCCATCTCTGGGACAAGAGGGGAAGAAAACACCACTGAACCCCCTCCTTCTTTATACATATCAAGTCATGGCAGATGACTTGGGGGACCCCAACCGTGGTGTGGAGCTATACTCACAGCATCTACTCGGAGCTTGACAATAGGAAAGGGAAGAACACTGTAAGTTATATTCATGGGAAACACTTGAGCTGAACCCTTGGGTGGAGAACATCCCATATTCTTTCCTATTTAAGGTCTCAGGGCAGAAGTCTGTAGTGGAGTATTCTGGCTCTTCTGTTAGTAAAGAGGTAATGGTGATCATCACTGTGACACAGAAGTGAAGAACTATATGAACCCTGCATGAAAGGAATATTAAAATATTTCACCTAGAGAGTTGACAATTGGAGTCCTGTACCGAGAAGTGAAAACTGACCCAGAAAGGCCAAGAACATTTTGGATTTTGTTTACCTTAAACCCTTCTAGCATTTACTTCGGCAAAAGCAAGGAGAAACTGAGGTGGCAGGCACATCCTAACACCAGATTCAGTAAGCCACTATTGGCATGAAATTAAAACTCTCTACTTTACAAGATAAGAGTGCCTCAGTGTAGATGAAAGAAATGAACAGACCTCTGTATTTAGTGACAGAAAAGCACAGGGTAAATATTAGTTTTTCTCTGAGAAACAAATTCAGCTGTAGCTAGATCCTGTTCACTTTGAAGTCAATAGGGAAACTCAAATTGACTTCAAAAGCAAATGCTAGAGCCCATGTCAGGGAAATGAATAACATTAGTGTGTTAGCATGATTGGTTGTGCAGGGAGCTGTATAGGGCTTGTGCCTTTCTAGGCAAGAGGCATTAGATATCTTTACATTATTAAAAAAAAGCATGGCATGTGAAATAACCTGTCCTAATTACATTGCTGAAAATGCCAGGAAAGTGAAGCCAATCTAAATAAGCTCCTATTAATTCATTAAAAACAGCACTGGATGCCATAAGGTAAAATTGCTTGGAAATAGACTTGCAACAGGGGAAATATTTGTGGGTAGATTGTCTCTTTTTAGCCAACAAATTAAAACCACATTTGAAAAGTCAACTTAATTTGATATCCTTATTAGTGCTAATTTGGAAAAAAATAACTAGCACCAAGTAAACTTCATAGATCTGAAAGGAAATTCTTCAGTGGTGAAATATAGTTATCATCTTGACCTATTTAATGAAATTATCTATTTCATGTTGGTCATCAGAAATCTACCATTAATACATTAAGAAATCTGTACAACAGTGTTTGGAGCTGACACTGTTTTCCAGGATTAACACTGCCTGGGTTACACTAATGGTGGCAGAGAGCCATTGATTTTTCCAGACAACAGAAATAGACAACAGTTGATCAGCATCTCAAGCAGGTCCAAAGAGGTGATCCTCCCCCTCTATGCAGCACTGGTCAGGACGCAGTTGGAGGACTGCGTCCAGTTCTGGGCGCCACACTTGAAGAGGGATGTCGACAGCATCGAAAGGTTCCAGAGGAGGGCCACTCGTATGATCTGGGGACAACAGGGCAGGCCCTGTGAGGAGAGGCTACGGGACCTGAACCTGTTCAGCCTCCAAAAGAGAAGGCTGAGGGGGGATCTAGTGGCCTGTTATAAACTAGTCAGGGGGGATCAGCAGGCAGTGGGGGAGACACCGTTCCCCCGAGCACTGCCAGGAGTGACCAGGAATAATGGTCACAAGCTGGCAGAGGGTAGGTTTAGGTTAGATATCAGGAGGCGCTACTTCACGGTCAGGGCGGCTAGCGTCTGGAACCAACTTCCAAGAGAAGTGGTGCTGGCTCCTACCCTGGGTGTCTTTAAGAGGAGCTAGATGGACACCTTGCTGGGGTCATTTGACCCCAGTACTCTTTCCTGCCATGGCAGGGGGTTGGACTAGATGATCTGCTCAGGTCCCTTCTGACCCTAGAAACTATGAAAAAGGGTATACAGGATCATCCACAAAAATAGAAATTTAAGATTTGCAGTTTCACAATGAGAGACCTCTTCCCCAGTTTGAGCATACTGCAAATGTGTTGTGCATATTGGAAATGTGTGTGCTTTTAAATTTAGGGCTCTGCTCTCCAAGGCAGGAATTTTTTAAAATGGCAAAACAGTCTTCCCCCTCCCGTCCCCCACAAGTATTGTTCTGTGAAATGGTCGAACCATTTCAGTTGGAACTGTCAAAAAACCAGCAAAAGACAAACAAGTTTTCATGGAAAATGACAGCTTAAACCGTTAATTATGGCAACATTTTAAAAACAATTGAAAATAGTATTTTGTTCAAAAACCTTAACCATAGGCCATCCAATCTCCATCTGTAGAATCTTGGGAGAGGCAAAGATTTTTGGGGGGTGATAACTTTTATTGGACCAACTGTTGCTGGACTAAAATTAGACAAGCTTCTGAATGCAAGGCATTCTTCATTCAAACTTGTCTAACTTTATGCCAACCATGCATCCCACAAAGTCCTTGCTTCCCACAAAATTCTTGGACCACCACAGCTTCATCAGTCTTTACACTACTATAGAAACACGAGTCATTTCTCATCCTTTGCTGCTGTTGCCTTGCTAAATACAGTGGTCTGTGCAGCATATACTACATTGTTACATTCATTTCTGTTACATCCACCCTGTTACATACATTCACTGTAAGTGATTCAACAGATTAGGCTTCTGTTATATTTTTGGAAAGATTCTCTTGTGATCCTTCTAGAATTCATGAATACTCAATCTGAATTTTTCTCAGCTAAATTTCATTTTGTGATTGTAAGATGAAACCCACAGAACTATTTTCATCCTTTGTATTTACACTTGTTCTTGATTACCCTATTTCCCTCTAGACATAATTTAAGTTACTGAAACTTATTCTATTCTTTTACTCACCACATCTTTACCATGGTATTTGAGTGCTTTGTAAAAGTGCATTATATACTATGACTTTGTTCTCTCTCCCTTTCAGACACAGGGTTATATGTTTTAGAAGAGGGGAAGCTGGGTGTGTATCTTAGGCCCCCTCTATACATGCAGATAAAGATGCAATGGGATCTAATGCACAATCCAAACAATCATGCCACCTGCCTTGCCACATGTGAAGAAGTAGGTTTCACATAGTTTCATGTACCTACAAGCCTGGGAGTTTATGGTAACCACAGTTCCTCAGCTCTGGGGGCTTCAGGCACACTCAGGGCAACCACTCCCCTTGGCTGCCAGGATACAACTCGGTCCCAACATTCAGCATCTACAACTGTGGGACTTTGGGTAGGTTGGTCACCCATCTTTAACTGGGTGGGACAGTCCTGGAATGGGATCATCAAGTCCTGGTCCTAGGCTGCATGACTCCAGGACAGGATTTGCCCCAGATTCACAGTATCCTGCAGGGGTTGGGAAATGGTAGGTTTCCCTTTGCAGACTGGCAGAGTTCCAGCCTGCAAGGGACTGCTAGGAGTGGGACTCAGAGGGCTCCATGTGCATGTACATGTCTGTACACACGCATGTGGCTAGGAATACAGCCAAGCTCCCTGCAGGTAAGTCTATGGGGGGAGGGCATGGGAGGAAATAGTGAGGGAGGAAGTGGGGCTAGGGCTGGGGGTACTGCTCAGCTGGGGCAATGCATGGATTTAGGGCTCAGAGTGGGGAACAAGACATAGCCACAGGCAGCTTGTCCATGGGGTGTGTGGGGATAACCCCAGACTGCTGCGCGCACTCTCAGGAGGTGCGTTTGTGTGCGGGGTGGATGTGGGCTGCCCACTGTAGGCTCAGAGCTTCCTGCTGCCTTTCCCTCAGGAACCCCGTGCCAGTCATGCATCCCATGTCCACTTGGCAGCAGTGGGGGTAGCAGTGGTGTGAAGTTATGTCCCCCACTGCTGCTGGGTGAGCAGGGAGTGTGTGGCCATCACGGGGCTCCTGAGAGAAAGGCAGCAGGGCAGAGATCCCCAAGTCTGCAGCGGGCAGCTTACATCCATCCCTGCTCCACTCGGCTCTGTTCCACCCATGCCACCAAGAGGAAAGGGAAGGAGAGGGGGGCATGTGCCCTGCCTTTCCATTTTGATAAGGTGGCCACCTTAACTCTGAGTCCCCACGCTGCTGGGAACCAGAATTAGCAATTGCTTGGTCTGAGAGTCCTCCTAGTTGTACCCCCCATGGTGCACCCCTGCTGCTGGGAGTTATGTCAACTGATGGGGCTCCAAGCTGCAGGGGAGACCATGATACACATGTAAGTTAAAGCTGAATAGCAACCAGCTATAAGGTTAGTACACATTTTCAAGGTCTAACTTTATAGCTGGCTGGAGCTTTTTATGATTTGATAGCTATTTTGCATGTGTGGCTGGTCTTAATGTAATTGTGTAATTGACCAATTAATTGCTTAATACCTGTAATGTATAGATGGGGCCTAAGGTATACATTGTTATGCACTGACATTAAGGCAAGTCAAAGAATTGTTGATGCACAGAATGCAAGGCTGATGACCTTTGTTCTTTCCTTCTCATACGTTCTTTGCTTAGTTAATTTTATCTTCTCTCAAGATCTGTTCTCTTACGTCCATTTTATTTTTGTTGTTCAAGAATTCCCCATGAACTTCATGTCCTGTGATGTCTTTCTATTTCAGAGCAGGTCTGAAGAAGAGGGACTGTGATATGTTCCATACTTGTACAGTGCAGAATGCCAGGAGCTTTTTTTTTGGGGGGGGGGGAGGGGTAGGACACCCTATTAGACTGCAAGTCCTTAGTTAGTTTGAAGTCTTTTTATTGCACAATTTTTCATGCCTCTTTAGGAAGAGGTCTTGAGCTGCATGTTTTATAGCTATGTTTATGTTCATACCAGATATAATTGTGCCTCAGTGTTTTCTAGTATATTTCTTTGCCATTATTTCTTCCTAGTGCCATCTTGCAGGGCTCTAAGCTGAATTTATGTCACAATTTCTCCTGTTCTGGTACTGATTTTGTTCTAGTTACTTCAGAATGTTACTGTCTGCTTCCTTTGCATTGACTGCTCAAACATGCTTGCCCGCTCAATATGTTTTATCATTAGCAAATTATATCTCCTTACTGAACATTTTTTCCTAAATAGTATATGCATAAAGTGAACAACATTAGTTGTTGACTATCCTTAATGCTCTTTATTTGTCCATCCAAATCAAACTGCTATGATTTTTCATTCTGGTTTTTACAGCATAATATTAAGGTTTCCTGCTAAATTGTGTTGTCCTGACATTAGATAGATAGATAGATAATGTCAGGACGACACAATTTAGCAGGAAACATTAATACTATGCAGTATCAGCTATAGTAAAAAGGGAAAAAATTTAAATCTGTTATTTGATTAAGGACACAATCTCCTTCCCTCCACCCCAAATATATTGATATCTATATATCAATATATTTGAGAGGGGTGCAGGGCATGTCCTTGATGCAATAAAAGATTTCAGGTTTTTCCCTTTTTTTGACTGTAGTTGATCAGTGTTTCAAGTCTCTGCCCCTTTTAAGGATGTGAATCTTCAGTTTGTCTAGCAATCTGAGTTTTATTTTTTAATCCTTACATGATAAATACAGTACGTCTGACACTAACTTCCTCTGGTTCATGTTTTATGTAACTTTACAAGTTTTTAAAAATTTGTCTGCACTTACATTTTATGGCACTTATCCTAGGATTGCTGTCCAGTCCCTGTTTATAGAAAATGTTCATATCAGTATTCTGGTTTTCTGACATAATCTTGATTTCCTTTACTATTTTTCTTTTTATCTGAGGACTTGCTTTAAATCAAAGACATATTTTCTGTTCCAGAGATATGAATTAAGTTACCCTTCTTTTCAATATAGTAGCAATTGCAGTAGCAGTTTTTTGTAAGAATGTCCACATCTAATAAATTATCCTTTTTTTCATCTTTGGGGAGAAAATGCTGGTTCTTTTGTTGGCCCCTGGTTGTTCCTATACTTAGAAATATTGTCTTAAACTGTTCAAGAATTATAGCGTTGGTTTTGTAATCATTTGTATCATGAATAATTTTATAGTCGTCCCCTACATTGGGGTTTACATTGTTTCAAGCGTTTCCTTCTTCCATTGCTTATTTGTTCTCTCTTTACCTACTTAGACTTTCTAAATGGCTTTTGTCACTTCTCAGGATGTATTACACCACAAAGGCTGCATTGACACATGCCGTTTAATATGCAGTTGCCTATTTTCCTGCACGTTAAAGCATCACATAAAAACATGCACGTTTGCTACTGCTCACTAGGGCAACCTAATGCAAATTTATTTAGTACCTCATATTAGAGGTACTTAATTTAATGCACTTTAGAAAAAGCACATTAATGAACATGTAGATGTTTCCAGATTACACATAACTTTAGTTCTCAAGGCATCTTAATGGTAGGATTTAAGGCAGTTGGATGGAAGCCAAGGGTTAATATTCTTTTGCAAATTGTGTATCTATTTTTAAAGTTTACAATATACATAAGAGACATTTCTTCTGCTGCCACTGGCACTGCTGCTGCTCGTGCTAGTTTGGAAGCATTGTGGCTTTGGCTGTATCTTTTAGGGCCACTGCTATGAAAGGAAGAATGGAGTTCACAGCTTCAGTGACATGTCTTAGATGCACGCTGACTGACTGAGGACTCTTGGGAAATGCTAAATTTTTAAACCTGTGAAAAAAAGTTTGAAGCCTGCACACTAGAATAGGCTACCATGCATTAAAGCACATGTGTAGATGCGCTCACTGGGTACATAACAATGCAGATCCTACCTCATTTTGAGTTACTTTCCTCCCTCTTGTGTTTGTAAAGTCTAAGTAGTGACATTTTGGTTTTCCCTGCATATACAATATGAACTCCCTTTTGAACTTCTCCAACACTTTGTGCCCCTGGGTGTGAATTCAGAATCTGGCCTTCAGAGTTAGCTACCTGCTCCCAAGCTCTGCACTGTATTACAATATTTCCTTGGAGAAGCCATCTCTTGTAGGTTATGCCGCTGTTTATCAGGTTCTCTAACTGGTTGCTCTCCAAATACATTTCATACTTCATCCTCCAAGGAGATGCTTTCTAAGCAATGCAAAAAAATTTACTTTTGCTTCAGACACTCCAGTACAGCTCTTGCATAATTTACTGAAACAAATAGACATTCTTGAAAATCTCTTTGGGTTGTTGCATAAAAACACATTTCTAAGAGTTATTTCATACATCAACAAACCTCTCACCCATTGACTATGGTCTAAAAACAAGCTAAGGTTTTTCTAGCAAAGACAAATTGGTAAACTGTGCCTGCAGGATTTGTTCCAACTAATGTTCCCTTCTTGTTATATTTCACATAATTTTTATCATATCTTGCCACTATAATAAATGCAGAATATATTTGACAGGTGATTTATGGCTAAATTTTATATGCAGATTGTTTATGACTTAGGAATCAATTTAAGCTACTGTAGTGTCCAGGCAATGTTATGGGAGAAAGTAGGGAGGAAGCCAGCACACTTGAAGGGTCTGCTGTCCTATGTTATGGTTATAAAGGAGGATTGTGGAAGGGCAGTGAGATAGGAAGCGAGTGGAAAACTGCTAAAAACCGAAGAGGAGGAAGAATACAAGGAATTAATTAATTTGACTCCATTGGTCTTAGAGATCATATGGTAAATGCTGAAAAATCTGACATCACTGAGCCAGCATTCTCTTTGACCAATTTTCAGGTCTGTGTAATGTGTCATCTCCACCAGGGCATTAAAGTCCATGACAGGAATTGGCTCCAACAGCTTGAAGAGAAAAGAGTCCACAGGAAGCAAGCAGCTCTTGAACGACCCAACCATGATGTACACACTTGCAACCACTGCCACAGATCACGCAAATCTTGGATTGGACCATTCAGTCCTTGAGACACCGCAAACCATCTATGCCATAGGCTGCCATAACCACTGTCTCTTCCAAATTAAAGGATGCCGATCAGGTTGTAGTGTTTCTAACCCAAACACTACTTTCCTACTCAAAGGGGAAGTCTACTTTTGCAGTTTTTAAATCTTAGGCTTGAAATAAGACTGATTTCCCCTGGGACAAAGTCTTTATTCTGGGATCCTAGAGTCATAAAAACCCACTGTTCCACCCTAAGTACTTGTGAAGAACATTTTTCCTTGGGACAACTGGGATGAATTTGAGTTAATTATTCAAGTTGCATGTGTAAAGAACTGTCCCTGGCCTGTCAAAGCTTGGAACAATCAAAACCTGTGGTCTGTTTTTGCCTTAGACTTTTGCCCTGTTTGCTTCACAGCACTACATCTGTGGAATTAAACTCCAAAGCCAGTTTGACATTAGTAATTAAACCTCTTGCTTGTGCTGGCAAAGCATTATTTTATGTCCCTGGAAGACCAAATTAATGACTGCTACTAATGTTTTGCTCATTAACTAGTAAGCAGAGGCCATCATGGGCAGAAATATAAGATTTAACTCCAGCTGCTGTTTCTAATGTTGCAGAAAGCTCTCTCTGCAGTTCATTAAATTCAACTTCGGGCAACTGCAAAATGCTAGGCCATTATTTTTTTTTCCTTCCTCTTTAAATCTAACCTTATGTCACCAGTATTCCCTCAGAGGCTGGAGATGTGGGACCCTCTTTTCTTTCTTGAGGGGACTAAAGAAAGAAAACACCAAGGAGAAGAATTGATGAAAATTATTTGAATGTCTATTGATATTTATATAGTAAAGTTTTATTCTGTGTCTCATCCTAATTTCAATTGCTATTTTAAATTCATTTTCAGTTCCGGACAGGAATGGTTATCAACTTGTGATCATTACAGCCCTGGCCAATTCTGATCATTAGCAGCTGTCCTTTGGCAAACAGTACTTACCAGTTGTTCCCTCTCTTCAGTGCCATCCATGTGCTGAAAACCCCCTGCACCAGAACAACTAAGTTAATGTATACATGGTGCAATGCAGCTGCGTTAGCTTGAGTACTCTGCTTCTCAGTAGCATGAATTAGCTAAGGCAGAGAATTGCAACACAGTGCTTCTGGCACACAAGCTGCCTCATTCAGAGCTCACTTGGGTGTCTTTGTATGAGACTGTACTATTGAATTCTCTTGTAGGAGAATCCATTGGGAGGCGGATGTATGGAGAGATAAACTTGTGTGCCTGGATGGTTAGACCAGAGATGGGTTCTAGTCCCTGCTCTAAATCTGATAGGGCAGGGATTTGAAAACAGGTGTTTTACACCTTGGGCAAGTACCAATTATTGGGCTCCTGAGTATGTTGGGAATCAAAATGTTTTTTTCTCCATTTTTTTTTTTGTGCGAGATATCAAACCTCGTTTAGGTGCCCAGCTGCAGGAAAGAGAGGATTTGTGGTTGAGCATCCCAGAGTTGACATATGAGCTTCCTTCTTGCTACAAGAAAGATAGCCAACTGCCTTTAAGGTCTGGAGCTTAGGTGTCTACCCTCACTTGGTAGTTCCTATTGACTAGTTTAGGCAGCTCACCCACTCAGTTTGCTGGATTTTGTTACTCTCACATGCAGGCACTCAGCAGTGCTTCACATGCAATGTTTTAATAACCCCGGGTGCCTTACTCAGGCAAGTGCTTTTGCGTGATAGGGGTCCTGGTTCATGTCACTGGAGCTGGATTGTTTTGGCCCACAGCTCTCAAAGGTTATTGATTGCTCTGATAGGTATCATTAGACAAATAACTTCTGAAATGTGCAGACATAACTCCAAACAGGGATTAAAAGGTTCTTGAAAAAATGGGTTAAAAGGTCAATTATAAATTTAAAACTTTATTAATAATAAATATGTTTGATAATGCAAGGGCTTTCGCATTAACAACATGCTTTTGCTTCAAGAATATCAGTTTATCTGGTGAGTTAAACCAAGTTAACCGAATATAAAAAACAAGGGATTGTGGGTTTTTAAGTTTTTGTTGAATTATGGCTTAAAGGTTGAAATAGGTAGTCATTGTGTCAGGACTTCACATTGTGCAACTGCAATAGAAATTGCAGTTGATATATTTACACGTGGGATAATATTTAGACCTGTTTGTTTATACATGGTGAGTTAACCCATGCTGAGCTCTAAGGGTGCCTATACATGAGCAGCAGAGCTGCTCTGACGTGTTGGAATTCCAGTGTGTCAGAGCAGACTTAAATAATTGAGTCTGCTGGAGTGTGGCAACTCCAGCAGCCTCCAGCATCTTGTGTATCAGTGTCCCCAGGCTTAAAAAGAGCAGCTGCAGTTCTTGAACTCAAGCTCATTGAATGAACTTTAGTTCAAGTGTCCCACCTCTATTTTTAAGCACAGGGATGCTGACACACGAGATGTGGTGGTGCCCCCCCACTCTCAGGGCATGTGTAAAAGTGCCATACGCTACCACAGATCGAACTGTTAGACCAGCGCCTGAACTACTTAGTTTAAAGCTATCCCAGTTATACGTGCAGTACAGTGCTACCACTGCTATTAATATAATGTATATCTCTCTAAGGAGATACATTCATTTTTGGCAGTTCCTGGAGCTGTTAGATTGTCCACACATTAACACCTGAAAGTAGATTTAAGTACACTTTAGGCAGCTTAAAGTTAGGCCACTCCAGGGCAGGTTTATCTCTGATCCTTATTTCCCAGCTCATGTGCCATTAAGGTGTGGCACTCCCCACAGATGAACAACCAAGTTGCAGTCCTCCAGCATCCCAGGATGCAGTATTTTCTCTCCCACCCTCATGCTTTGTGTGGACAAAATTTGTACCCCCTTGAACTCTACTGCCCAGGGGGAGGTTCTGATACTAAGGCAACTCCCCCTCCATGATGTGACCTTCCCACCTCCATGGGTGTAATGCTGTGCAAACAGCCTACAGAGCACATACCAGCTATCCATGTTATGGGGCACAGATGGGTCCAGGAGTTAGGTGAAGGGAGAGTGGAGGGGGATGACAACATAGGGGGTTAGATCAGGTCCCTGTGAGCTGGGGATTCCTTCCTGGGACAGGAACAGTGGCTCCTTAAGTGCCTTCCTTCACTGCTCCCACATCCCAGCTACCCTGGGAAGCACAACCAGCACTCTCTACACCCAAAGCCCAAATTCAAGTTCATTAAAACATGGGTGCATCTGTACAATATGCTAGAAGCAGAGTAGACTAATTCTACTGCGCATTAGTGCATCACAGCAAAAGCTGTGCTAAAATGCTAATGCACATTAGCATCACCTAAAAAATGTGCACTGGCACAGATTATAGTGCATTAAATTAGAACCCATTATTACAGGTACTAAATCTAATGCACTGGAATTATGACACATTATTGCACGCATAGATGTGCCTCATGAGACTTTCTTGAATTTAATTCCTCTTTATTTATTTTTAAATTCTTCTTCTTTTTAAATTTCTTTTTATCTTATCCTTCAGTGGCTGACTTCTTTCATTTCACCACCCTTCCACCACCCCCATTTCCTTTGCACATCCCATTTCTTTACCCATCTCCACCCCATTAACTCTCTGCTTCCCAGCTTCATTTTCCTGCTCATCCCTACCCCCCCACCCCCAACTCATTTCTCATAGCCACCCACTTAGAGTAAGAATAGAAACTTGTCCTGGCTCACCAGCTCTGGAGCAGCAACTCTTAGCTGTAACTCCTAATCAGGCCCCTGCTCACCAGCCCTCTTGTGACAAGTCACAGCTGTGTAGGTGGAAGACAGCCAGAGAAGGTTTTTAGACTTAAGGTGTAACAGGGAGCTAAGATACATCACTGTAAAACTAGAATTTGGCCTATGTCCATGTATATAGTGTGTGTGTGTGCGCGTGTGTGCGCATGCGCTTTAAAATCAAAGCAGAGATTACAAACATTTATACAATTTTGTAACAAGAAAAAGTGTGTGTTTTAATGGCACCTCAGCTTCTCCTATTCACCTACATTCGTAAGTATTTTAGCAATGCCTATTAATAATTTTGTAAGCTTACGGTTCAATGAGGATGCCACTCCCTACAGTAGGGCACATGCTGATTTTCTTCTTTTTAGATGCACCATTTTTAAAGCTATAAAGGAAACTCCTGTTAGTTTTGTATTTCAGTTGAGCATTTAGGTTGACCATCATCACTATGAAAAGAGACAACCAAGAACACTAGCCAGAACGGCGTGGGGTGACAGACTGAAAGAGATCTTCTCTCCCTCCCATCCCAACACACTTGTATTAAAGACTGAAAAGACTGTAAATGCTTGCCCAGGGTTAAGTCCAAACAGTACTTAACCCTGGGCAAATGTAGATCACATGCTAAATGCAATGCCTCAGTTTGCACCTCATAGTGCATACTGTACTAGTGAAAAAAATATTTTTTAAATTCAACAGTACCTTACCTTGGGCAGATATTCACTCTATGCTAAACACAATGTTAAGTTGGCTTTACCATCCTCCAACTATGTAAAACCGTAGTTACCATGTGCAGGGTTCTGCTTCTCTTATAATTTTACCATATCATGCAAACATTTTTTGATTTTCAACCTTTTTTAAATAAAGCTTTTAATTCTGTATTGGGACCAGAGGTATTTAGAATACATATGCCTTATCATCTTCCATGTGGACATTTAAGAAAGGATGTCATCTCCTCTTGAGAGCTTTTCAGAGGGGATTTCTCAACTGAAATGAAACAGGAATGGGAGAGAACTTCTGCATTTAACATGAACAAGTAAATTTGACAGCATTATTAGAGTGTTGTATACTTTAAGGGTATTCATGGTAACTCAGTTGTCATTTTTTAAGTTATGGTCTGAAGATCAAATTAATTGTTCCTGTATTTTCAAAGGCTATGAACCATGTCCAACTAGTTTTCAAATGCAATCATTTACCAGACAGTAGTGTTTTGGCCTTCAGAATACTTCCTTCGTAAAATAATCCTTTTGCTCTTAAGGGGACATGAAACAAGACTGTAATGCTCATGCAGCTACTGATTTTGGAGGAATTGCTTTTGTCAGCTTTTCTCATTGTCCTAAGAAATATTTCCACACCTCTCTCATTTCTTATATATTATGTCCTGTCCTGCTGTAAGTGGTTTGTAAAGTGAATGAGATTGCTTCATTTTCATCAAGGTGGTTCTTTTATATTTGTTTTGGTTAATATAATTTTGGATCATGCAAATGACACCCGAAGTAATTCTTGTTTAGCACATTAGCAATGATATACAAAATATTACTCATTTTACAAACATCAGCTATTTTTGAAGTACTAGGAGTCAAAACCTGTCTCCAGCAATGACAGGATCCTGATGAAGATATTAAGCCATCTAGCACTATATTCTAGACAGTTACTGCAATTAAAATTGGCCAAACAACATAAATTATGCTGGGTAAATATTAAGAAAAAAAAAATAACAGATAGTTTATTAGAACTGAAATTTTAACAGAAGGGAGTGTGCTAGTAAGGGAGAAGCATATTTTACATTTTCAGAAAGGAATCTTTGCCACGAGCTAAAATTATAAAAAAGTAATTTGGTCCTTCTGAGGCTTACACTGGAGCAGAGGTTCCTTACCAGTAAAGTTCAAAATGTTAAACTATATTTCTCATTTAATTGGCTGGTTTAGACACTTCCTTTAATGCCATCATGACATGATCACAGTGGGCTTGACAAGACAAAGCAAAAAAGCACTGCATTGGATTTCAAATGGGATATCCCTTTAAATGGGTCTCTTACATACTGTCAATTAACTATATATATTTGACTGTTGCTGTTAAGAAAGAAGGAGAGAGGACTGATGGGAAGAACTGCAGTAATGAGTCAGCAAGGACATTATAGACTAATTTGCATAGCTCTTCTAGGATGCAAATAAATCATTTAAAGAGAAATTAAGCTATGGTACATTTGTGCAGGTACTCTTTAAACAGGCATCTTGTTGTCCTGAAATCTTAATTCAAAATGTGCCAATTTTTATTTTTTAATGAAAGTAAGTCTTATCATAACCACTTTTCAAAGGAAATCCTAATCAAAAGAATTGTGTACCATGGCTTTTACATGAATAACGAGCAACAATATGGTTTATACATTTACATATATTTAGCTAATTTTTTGTAAATACTACGAAAACCAGAATGCATGCTTGATGACTTGCTCATAGTACTAATTCAAGATGTTTTTTTTAAATAAAAAATATGTTGGTATTATAAAAATAACCTTGCATCCCAGTGTTGATTAATCCTTTGAACACACAGGATTGAATGGGATGACTGTATCTGTTTTTTACTGAAACACCTGACTGTAAACCTGAAACTAAATACAGATATCTATTAAAGGGAGTTTGAAATGCTCAGTTTTAGCTTAATTTTGTGATCTCTGAAGTCAATGGGAGCTTTTCCACAAATTTTTGTAGGAGCAGAGGGAGGAAAATAGTGATATTTTTTGAAACTCATATCCTTCAAGGAAATATTATAGACTCTTACAATGATTTTTGAGACAATTTAAAAAGTGGACCTGTAAGAAGCCAAGATAGTTACTATTACATTTAGACCACTTTGAAATGGTGAGTAAAATATGCTAGAGCAATAGTCATTAAAAACCATAATCTGAACTTTATTGATAACATGCAGATGGAATACAAGTCTCCCTCCCTCCTTGTCATGCCCCCCTGTCCAAAAAAACCCCCCAAACAAAGCAAAATTATGAATTCATTTCCATCTTAGTTACGTTTTTTAGGTGCTAGAAGCAACTGGGATTAGTTTGGCTATAGCTTGCTCAACAATCAAACTTTAAATGATAAAGTAATCCATCATAGTGTGGGGGTTTATTTAAATTGTTTTTGTTTGTTTTGCTTCAAATCTTTACAATGCAGAGACAGATCCAGCTTCATTGATGTGGATGGGAGTCTTAGTTGCAGGAAGATTGGCATTACCTTTTTACACCAGACTTTTCCATAAAGATATCTTCTTGTCTGAATTCAAAACTTAGCAGGTAAGGAGCAACAGTTTTTGAAATAGGATTTTTAAAAAGTATTTATACCTAGTAAAGCATGACCCCACAGTCCATATTTAAGTCACTGTGACATTTGAAGGAATTGTTACCATAGCAAATCAAACATAATTTTCATTTTTAAATCAACATACTTGCAACTTGTCTTCAAGTAGAAAAGAATATTTAAAAGATGGCAATATTTTAGGGAGTTGGGCTTTTGTTGTTAGTCTCCTTCCACCATGGGGCAGTATAGTATATCAGTTAAAAACAGGCATGAAAATGACTTTGTGTTTATATTTATTGTCAGCAATACATCAGTTATGTAAATAACTCATGTGAAAATGTAAGACTTCAGTTACATTTTCATGTTATCTGTATTAACTGAATAAAGCTTAGTGACAATATACACAAATCTGTGGTAGTTGTACATAAACATTTTGCGCATTAAAAAAGAAATATACATAATTCATAAAATAAAATGCAATACACAATTTACAAATTAACATTAACCCAAAAAAAAAGGTAAACATTCCTCAGACAGCTGCTGCGTCCTCCTACAAAATAAATATTCAAGTAAATTAAGTTAGGCAAAATAAACTCTCAACTTTGGGTAAGCACAATTTACATAAAGGTAAAAAGACAGATTTCAGTATATTTTACAGTAATTTATACACAGAATGTATGAATTGGTCTTTTCAGGTGACTGTATTGGGAAATGAATTTTTACATTTTAGTAAAAAAGGGAATTTTAAATCTGTGTCTTAGGAGGACAAACAAAGAAACTTGTTCAGTAGCACCACAGCTTTCAAAAGAAACTGCTCCAGGACTCAAAGCAGACACTGTCATCTAGAACTACAGATTTTAAAAAAGAATTTACAAACCACCACACCAACAAGAAAATACCTACTTTGCTATTTTCTGAGTGGTTTAGAGATATCTGATCACTGGAAATATTACTTTCACAAACTAACAATCTACAGTAGTGACTGCTTTAGGCACTGGATTTGTAAAAGCACTCTGATTTTTTTTAAGCAAATTACTTTTCATTCTGTATTGAGATTTCCTTATTTATTACTGGTTGCGGTGTTCTAGGGCTTGGCCGTTTTTTGAAATTTTATTTACAGACTTACAGCATAAGCCCTTCTTTAACAACTTTTTAAAATGAAATCTTCACAAAGGAAGAAGCAGCCATTCTGGCATGAGTGTTATGTGCATGCCAAGTTTTAAACTTGCACGCCATGTATGAAATGTATCATTTAGCACAATGTAAATATCCACCAGTAACATTCACTGGCCAGGCATCAGTTTTATTTTATATTAAAATAACTTTATGGACTGTAAAAGCCAAATATTCCTTAATTTTCTTTAAGTTCATTAATACTGATTTTTTATATAGGAAGAAATATGCAACAGCAAACCTTAATAATTCTGAAATTCTGGGTGTTAAGGTCAAATCGGCATCATGGTGAGAGCTACAGAAGAGCTCCTGGAAGAAGGCTTGGCAGTGGAATCAATAATAGCAACTCATTTATCAAGAAGATAATTTCTACCTTCCTCCCCAGGTTGATATTGGCTTGAAGTAATTAAACATCCAGAAATAGGCTTCTAAAGGTAAGCAATTCATGATTCATTTGCATGGTTTAACATCCCAGAACTGTTCCAAGATTTCTGTTTGTGTGATTAAGGTACGACCTAACTGTTTTTCATTCAAGCATTATAAAAACATTAGTTTTGTGCATAAAAAGAAATGTTTTTGCAATGATGTAAGATTAAGGCCCCGATCCTGCTACTTGTATGAAAATGAACCTCTGCCATGGGGAAATATCCTACTAACTGCAATAGATTCCTTTGCAGGTGGGGCAGTACAACACCACGTTGCAGAATCAAGGTGAAAGATGTAAGCTAAACCTGCACAAATACAGGTGACTATTAACAAAAGCTCATTTGTTCTTCTCATCAACACATAACTAATGGGATTTATCTATGCATTAGGGCAGGAGGATCAGTATCTTTATATGACACTAACACACTTTATTATTATGAATTAAACTGAAATCTGACCATATTCTGCTTTTGATCTTTACACAAAATTTACATTAAGTACGATTGGAAAATGGTGCCCAGGTCAATGGGGGTCCATTTATTTATTTCAGTGGATCCAGGCCAAAGTTTAATGTCTGTGTAAAAAACTGGTGCTCCTAGAACAAATACTGTGAGGGATAGGTAGGAATGGTTTGGGTTATAAAAAAGACCTGAGAACCTAATACTGAACTTTCCAAAATAATTATTTCTTAAAGGTTGTCTGGTAAAGTTTTCGTCATGATATTGCTTAGCGATGGCACAGTCATTTATATTTTTCGTTTAGTCTACACACAGAAGCCACCTAATGAAAATAACCCTTCTTGGGTCAAGAGTGACATCTGTAACTGGTGTATACATAAAATGATAGCCTGCTACTGAAAAGACAGTGCGAGAGACATTAACAATGAGTTATGCTGCGAGAATTAAGAAGGAAAAATACTTATCCAACTGTTTTACCATAGCAACTTTTTTCATATTCTTCTTCATTAACCAGTGTACTGGTACATTGAAGACTTTAGCTGATTTAAAAATTCTGATTAGATCCAATTACCCTAATTAAAGAGGCTAAAAGGCTGAATTTTGCACTGTTAGCAACAGTGAAAATTCTTTCTTTTATAGATGGAAAAGAAGCAATAACATTTCTTCTTTGAGCTGAACAAATAATCAGAACATTTCATCAGACAAACAGGCAATTAATTCACTCAAGATCAGTGAGCATCCGCTTTTCTTTTTTTAACAAAGTTAACAAATATAAAAAATCTAGTCATAAATAGCCTTCAAAGTACAATTAGAAACCAACTGGAGGATCTATATTTGTAGGTAGATGGGGCAAGAAACTAGACACTTATTACTGCCATGATATAGACTACAAAATGGCCGCTGTGACGACAAACAGTGTATCTAGTACACACGTCTTAGCTGATTCCATCTACTTGCAGTCCAAACTGAACTCTACTCTCTTCAGGATTCAAGACCTGTCTACTTGACACTCCTAGCACAAGATGCATCATCATCCTTTTTGAAAAGAGGCAGTTTCTATGGCAATACTAGTTAAGTGCATATCATGCTGCACTAATATAGTGCAAAAATTTGCCTTACATGTAGCAAAAAAGATGCAGGCAACAGTTTGAGAGTTAGAGAAAGTAGAAACCTATTGTAACATTTACACTAGGTATTAATTTTTCCAGACAGTAACCACTAAAAAATACTGAATATTTTCTTCATAGATACTGGTATATATGAGGCATTGATACTTTGGAGTGATAACAGATCAGTCTTGCAAGTGAGTCTTTACCCTCTGAAATGCAGGTAGTACAAACTACCATCAATTGCCAAGAGGCTCAACTTTCTTAGTGAGTTAATCTTTTCTCAGGTAAAGGTTAACATCTTACTAGCACTAAAATGCTTGTTAACACGTATATAATCTGACAGTAATACATATGGTTCAACTGAGTATATAAGCTATGCTTGAATATAAAGAGTTATAGACAGTGTGGTACAAACTCTTCATGCTTGCTGATTATACTTGGTTAATGTTGCAGGTTAAGTGTGGCATGAGGGGCTATCAACTGTGAATCTATGTCAGCTACAGCGCTTGGAGACAGAGGTGGTTTTTATAGTTTGTAAGTTGCAAAATGGTCCACATAAATATCTCCAACGGTAGTTATCTATTAAAATGGGTCTCCCAGAATTCTCAGTGCTTATGGTCAGGAATAAAGCAGTAATGCCATGAATATCCATGGGCTTTCTGAAATCCATTCTTCTTTACTTACGGTGCAGTTTAAAAAATTACCCCAAATCCACTCCATGGCATGCCCCTGTGACCTCTGGTTACTTTGATTTTAAAACCATAATGTAGAATCCACTTGTTGCTGTGGGAAGTTACATATCAGCATCTCCATCATAAGCCAAGGTTAAAGGTTTCAACCGGTTGTTCTGTCTCCTCTGGGGTTTCTTTGGCTTTTTGCTGTAAGAATTAATAAAATAATTAGAGGGGAAGAAACTAGATAGTAGTAGTGATGGGGTTCATTTTTTGTAATGGTTTATCAGCTAGCTGTGTGGATGATTGGTAAAATCTAAACATGATCCTTTAAACAATAGGAAGTTGCCAAACCCTTCAAGCAGAAGTTCCTGGAAATAGGCTGAGGGGTTAAGATTTAGATCTAGCTTAAAAATTAAGTTCTGACATGACTGCACCAAAACATTGAGTTGGGTGAATAGTCCTGAAATATGATACCATTTTGATTGGTGTTTGCTTTAAAAAAAAAAATGGCCCAATCAAAAATGAGCACCAGGCTCCTTGCAGCACCAGGTGCAACTTGGAACCTTGAATCTTAACTTTTCTTGAACTTTGAAAGGGCTGAGATTCAAAGCCTATCTCTGGTGGCACTCCTTTGTTACTAAATTGTATGTCCCAATCAGATTTTTTTTCTAACCTACTCAGAGATATCTCATGTCAGAGGACTTGGTCCACTACATTGCTATCACTTTTTACTGACAGACTGGTGCAAAATGCCACAAGAAAAGTTGAGCCGAGCACATAGCATTTATAGTAAATATAAGCAGAAAATGGTTTTTCCATGCTATAAAAAAAAATTTTTTAAAAATTCCAGGTTTCAAAAGTTTTCCTATTCTATGTCATCAGGGGCAACAGTGAGATCTTTTGGAAACAGAAGAGAATATTTTGGGGAAAGAAGATAATGTAACCACTCATGACAAATATAGCTGATAACCGGGTGGCTAATGCACTTACTTGGGTTCAAATTCCTGCTCTCAATCAGGAAGACCAAGGGCTTAAACCTGGTACTTGTAGCCCACAGCTGAACTTTTGTTTTCACTAGAAATTCTATCCTGCACCTGAGAAACTTCAAGAAATATTTCAGTTTCATCAAATTTCCTGATGAAATGCTAGAACTGCACTGTTCTCAGTGGTGGCAGATGACAGAACAAGGAGCAATGGTCTGAAGTTGCAGCAGTGTAACATTTGGTTAGATATTAAGAAAAAACTCTCTCACCAGAAGGGTAGTAAAACACTGGAACAGGTTATCCAGAGAAGTGGTGGAATTTCTATCCTTGGAGTTTTTTAGGAACTTTTAAAACCAGTTCTAATAACGTTATAGTCAAATTGTACCTGAGATTCCCAGTAAGGTGTTAGGACAGTTTTGCCTGAAACTCTTGGCATTCTTGCAATACTTCGTGGAATATCCATGGGGAATAGGCATTAGGTTAGGTTACCTTTATAAGGCAATTAAAATTTACTGTTGTCTCAACCCTCCCCAGCAAAGTTGCTTGAGTGTTATTTTGACTGTAGTTATAGTGATCATCAGAGATCCTAGATATCTGTTTGCCATAGAAAAATGTAGAAGTTGTGTTTTTACAGAGAATCTTGAGAATCCACACAAAAGAAAAAAGAAAAAAAGAAAAAAACAAATATCTTACTGAAAATTAAATCCTGGCTCTCTAATGGGAGGTTCTTATGGCTGCTGTGGCAGCTCACCTAGGGGGAAAAGCCTCTGGCACACAGGGAAGCAGGCACAATGGCGGCTGCCCCTCCTCCTTCGGCCACTGATTGGCAGAGATGGTGCGGCCCTGCTGTTCTCTGCCAGTTAGCATTGTGGGGAGCTTACCATGGAAAAACACAGATTTTTACGTTTCTTTTTTTTTTTTTAATCAGAGAATTATTTTTTTTTAACCACACAAAACTAGGATCCCTGATGAAAACAAAGAGGAGCCCCCAAACTAACTGCCTTTTGGATATACTTAGACCATGTCTATTAGGGCTGTGCAAAGTTTTGGGTAGTGATTTGATTTGGAGGAGATTCAGCCCAATTTGGTGGCTGAATCTCCAAATCCAAACTGAATCAGGGGACCAATTAAAAAGTCCAAATAGATTCAAAGCTCTTTGAATCTTTGGAAAAGATTAGGAAAGCTTTGAGGATTCGGACAGTCCCTGTCTGCTGCAGCAGGGAGCTGCAGCTGG
>NW_017728886.1:48821764-48850846 GCF_001723895.1 Crocodylus porosus
TTTTTTTTTTTCCTTAAAGGTTCAGAGCTGTGGCGGGGGGTAGCCATGGTGGGGGCTGGGCAGTGGAGGGGGAATCATGGGGCTTGTGCAGAGCCCCCCATGCAGCGTGGGGTAGTGGGGGGCAACAGGGATCACCTACCACCCAGCAGTGATTTGAGGCTTTTTTTTTCCGTTGTGCTGGGAGCTGGGGCAGGTGGGGCAGTCACTGCCAGGCTGGGACAGTGGGCAGAGGATGGGCCTGGGTGACTCAGAGATTTGGCAGCAGCTGAATCTCCGAATCAGATTTTGGCTGAATCAATTCAGGACAATGATTTGAATCACCGGATAGGCCTCGTGTTTATATGGTAAACTTACTACACCTGGTAGTGGTGCATACATAATGAATGCATAACTGCATCCATTGGGACCTTGGGTGGACTGTTACCCAACACTGCTAACTAGCTTTCCTAAAGTATCTTTAAGGTAGACCAGATATAATTCCAGGCCTGAAGAAATCTGGTTAGCTGAGCAGCTACAGAGAGACAAGTGCTATTTGGGGGCAAAAGGATATGAAAATCAAACCACGCGGTCTGTACAAAAACTACTCATCATTCCCACATATGAACAAGATTCCATGAACTGCTCAAATTACAGCCCATGCACCTGTTTTTGTTTAGGAATAATTAAAGAACTCACCAGGCTAGATAGATCATAGAAACAATAAAGATGAGTAAAACAAATGCACCAGCAGCTACACCATAAACCCAGGTCTTCAGCCTGCCATCTATAAGGAATGAATGTTAGTCATTAGTTTGCACATTAGTTTTGTTGATTTATAAGCTTTGCTATAAGTATTTGTTGCTAAAAATCAATACATGTATAGAAACAATTAATTATGCATAAACAATATTAAGTTACTGGGTTACAGCTTGTATTTAAGACATTTCTAGTCTGCTACGCAGGAAATTAGGCATAGCAACTTTGGTTTGATTCACAAATATACACAGCCATATTATTTGTTACTTTGAGCATCAGGCTACTGAAAAGAACCAAAATTTGTTTTCATATTGTTTTCAATATTCACTTATGTATCTTTCATTTGACTTCCTGCTCATCAAGATGGAACAGACGGAATAGGGGAAAGTGTATGTGACAGGATTTCACTCATTAAAATGCAACCCTTTGAAGTAGGTGGTAATGAATAGTGCTGTAGTGTGATTATAATGTTAAGAAGTCCCCACCCAGGAGAAATGGGGAAGCATCTTTTATAGGATCACTTAGATTTTGATCCCTCAGCCCTAATAGCACTACTTTCAAACTTAACTCTTATTTTAGAAAAAAATCTGCTTGTTTTCACATAATTTGCTATTGTATTTGTGACCATCTTACGTCATCAACAATCTGTCTAAATGTGCTGTTGTTCTCAGAATTGCACACCTAGAACATTGTATTTCAAATCCTGCCAGTTTAGCTGCATTTCTATCATGAGAACCCCTTCCTCCCTAAACAAAAGTCACAGTTAAAACTGGTCTGAAACATAAATGGAAATACATTCTGTCTGTTGGTTTGTTTTTCAGCACAATGAGGTATATCCCAGACTTATTTCCCCTGACCTGAAATAAGCACTAAAACCCTATATAGGGAAAGATGGCCAGTCTAACTCTCTGCTGGGTCTTGGCTTTCTATTGCAGTCTTATTTGACTACGGATTTCCTGAAATTTGAAGACAGAAGATGACTTCCTGATTTGAGGCAAAAGGATGGATTTCAGTAAAGTTCTGAGAAAAGGAATTCTTTATTCACATTTCCCCCTTCCTTTTTTAAAAAAAAGTTTGATTTTTGACTGAGCCTTAGCCTCAACCAGTTCAGCTACTCCTAAATTGAATCTTATATTTGCAAACAGATTGTTGTTTGGGAGAATGGATAGCAGATGCACCCATTTTTTTGTTAATGCACATGCAAAAACTGCCATTCAGATTTGGATTTTTTCATATAGTGGAGGCCAAATTCCTTAATTACACTTTATAAATACCTCACAACATCAAGAGTGATGTTGGGTTTAAAGCATGTCATGGCATAACAAGACTCATAGGATAGAACAGATTAAATTCTGTCCATCCCATTCACACAACATTATTTCCAATATTGCACCAAGCTAGTAAAATTATGTGGTCATGACTTATTAATATCTTTGTAGACCCAGAATGCTATTTTATTGCTAGTTAAAATGGAAGTTTTTACAGCTTAACAGTGATGAATGTAATGACACTGATTTTTGTTTCATAAACCTCATAGGAACCTTCTGTGCTGTTGCAGAGGTAGATGCAAGTTTTATATCATCTAACAACCCATGATCTTGCATTCATGCAAATAACCTGATTGAGATTTAATTAATACAAAAGAATTATAGGTGGATTAGTGTAATAACATTTTACAACCTGAAGTAATGAAACAACTGATCCATTAAACATGGACTGAGAAAGTAGATTTGCCCTGACAGATCCAATTTTGGAAGTGATGGTGATTTAAGATATCATTATGACTATTTCAAGTTTTTCCCTCCTTGAGTTGTTTTTGTTCACTTAGGCATCTTAAAAAAAGTGCACTTTATTTTCATTATACTTTTCATGTTTAACATTTTTTTTTTAATGAGAAAAGGAAACCTCTTCTATTTTCTGATATCTAACTGGGTTTAGTCTCTATTTATATAATGGCACCAAGAAACTTCCAATAAATCATGAAACGCGATTCTTTAAAATATAAGCTGAATTATTTTGAGAGACAGGAGGATTGCACAGACTGGAACAAAAATGACCTAAAAATTCAACCAAAACTACAAGTGAAAGGAGCACACCTAAATCTTTCAGAGTTCATATATTTGCTCGCTTGCTTTTCAAAGTTGTTCATACTCAGCTGATTGTCACCAGGAGGGAAATAACTAAATGAACATGATGTTTTCTTTTGCCTGTGGTAGTGGTTTTTCATTTGTAGTAACTGGCATTTTCTTGCTACCTGAAATTAGGAAGTTTGATCTCATAAAACTTCCAACTATTCCTTAATCATAAAAGGATAGTTGACCTTGGGATGAGTTTCTAGATCCTTATTTGAATAGTGGTTTCTGTCATCTACTTATTGCCAGTCCTTTTGTTCTAAAAGCACTATACAGGGACTTGAACACAGAGATTTAAGGAAAAAATCATTATCAATGAGTAGCATGAAATACTTTCCGAAAACTAAAAGCATCCTGAACCTCACAGACGTTTCCTCTTGGGTTCAAGATCTACTGGTGTTTATACTGGAATATTTTTCCTTTACATTGATATTATGTTTTAATTACTTTTAGAGTCCCTCTACATTTGCAGGTAAAGGTGCAATAGGATCTACTGCATGATCCACACAGTCATACTTCCTGCCATGCCACATGTGCATAGCAGGAAGCATTATTATGGGATCATGCATTTTCCATCGTGCTTTATTGCTGGCACACAGGGAGTCTGATCCCAGGCTCCACCTGCACTGGCAGGAAGCAAATTCCTGTGGCTTGTAGACCCCTCACCAGAGGGATTGCTGCCTGTAGGGTCACCTCATTCACCACTGTAGCTGAGAGAGGCAACTGCTGCGATATCCGAACTATGGAGCACCCCTGTGGTGGAAGATCACAGCAGCTGCTGTCTCCCAGGCCAAGTGGTGTGTGGAGCCCCCCAGACGGCTGGGAGACTGCAGCTACTGTGATCTCCCAGCCATAGGGGTGCATCGTGCACCCCTGGGGCTGGAAGATGGCAGCAGCTGCAGTCTACTAATCATGGGGGGGCTCCATGCACCCCTGGGAGTGGGGGAGATTGCAGCTGCACCCCATGGCTGCTGGACTCCAGCATTGGCAGCTGTGGGATGCTGGGTCCCTGCACTGGGGGATGCTTCCAGGACCCTGGGTTTGCAGCTATAGGATGCTGGGTCATTGGCACCATGGGGCACTGCTGGGACTGAGTGTTACTTAAATTGCCATTTGCTCAAATTATGAGCAAGACTTTATAAAGGTGGATAAGGCAAGGTGCTGCGTTTACTGATTACATGAGTTGGACATAGAGGTTTGGACACACCATTCATACAAACACACACAAAATCATCATACACATCATTACACACATATACACAAAATAACCATTGCATCCACACATACCAGATATAGTTACCAGCAATAGTTGCTTAATATCAGCCCAGGGTGGCCAACCCAGGCTTACTGCATAGATGATGATGATTTGAAGATAGCAGATTTGAAGATAACCGCTGGAGCAGGATGAACAGATGCATCTGTGCTCTGATGAAACACCAGTAGAGAAAGAGACTCACACAACTTGGCATTTTTAAAGTGTTCTTTTATAGGAATTGACATCTTTTGTTTCAGTGCTTTGGGGTTTTTCCATACTCAGCTTTTGTTTCTGCAGTTGTTTTTCTTTTGTCTGCAGCTTATCTCAGCCTTGGAGTGTACTTGCTGCCCGTCTGGGTGCATTCCTTGTCCTCATTATTTCCTTTGTGCCCTAGACCTAAAAGGTATTCTTCAGCCATTCAATAATTAGTTTGCTGACTGGTAACTTACCTTTGGCACTGTGTTGCTCACTTAGACAGTTAAATCTTCTTCCTCTGCCTCTGCCATTCTTTTACCATTTACCCTTGTCCACACACTCATACATAAAGGCTATACAGGGTTCATTTACTTATGTCAAGCAGAAGGATACAAAATGGAGTTTTTAAGTTGCTTGCAGAACAAGACAAACATGGTTACATTTTGCTACCATTACACTCTATGTTAACATCAGCTACATTAGTTCAGTTCATGCTACCTGTCCCCCCTTTGACCCTTCAAACATTAGAGATGAATGGGTCATAAACTACATTTTTTTGATATGAAGATATTTTGTTTTTAATTGCAGTTTTTAAAGTTTTGGATTGATTTTATTTAACAACACATATAATACATGACAAGAAATAAACATTTTATTATCATAAACAACATTATTATAGGGTGCAGCATGATATTAAGAATAGCCATTTCTGAAGAAGCCTATTGTGTGAAGAAGTTATACCAATGATATGTAACATTTGGCTTATTTTGAAACCTTCAGGATTGTTTTTACCTAAATGCAATATAGAAATACTGTGCACTTGTGTGTTATTATGACTAGCTGTGGTTAATTGGGTTATTTGCAAATTTTGCATTAGAAGATCAAGCAGGTTGTTTAACTGACTTTTATAAAAACATTAAAATTTAGCAAATTGTTATTTTTTATATCTATATTTTGAATAATTTGTTTGGTGAAATAATATGTGAAAAATGGAGTTTGAATAACAGTGATAGTACACGTACATTGTTGCATGGGAGGAACTGAAGCATTTTTTTCCTTGTTAAATAATTTGTTTGAGTCCTATTAAAATACAGTTTGGTTGTGCTATTATTCAATTTATTTTAATAATGTGGATAGTTTGTTGCTCTGGAATAAACAGGGGTTTTTCCAAGAGTGGCACTGTGGGATATATTTATGGATAATCAGTTCATTTACTATATATATACAATGACTGACACTTTTGTTTTGGTTATTTGTATATTTGCCAATTAAATGAGGGGTTCAAATGTGCTTTTTTTGAACAAATGGAAGGGTTATGAATGACCATAACATTGTTGGGTGTGTGTGTGGTAATGTTTGAATTATCTGCATACTTAAGAGACTAGTTAGGGAGGTTACTCACATTTTTTAAATTAAGGGTTTACTTAACAAAGCAAACCCCTCCCCCAAACAAAAAACCCAAAAAGCAATAAGTAAAGCTAAGTTAAAATATCATGACATACAAATATATTAAAAATAGAAAAACACAACAACAAATACAAATTAACACTTGTTTTTTTATCAGTGTTTAACAGCCACTGGTCTTTTAGTTTATTAGTGTCATTGGCATTCTGTGGCTTTTAAATAAATTTAATACATTAACTTTCATACACCACTGAATAACTTTAACTGAAATACATGTACCTATTTTGATTTTTTTTAAATTGTATTTTATATACCACTGTACTAAGATAGTTAATGATACGCACTAGTAATGTAACATTTTTTTTTTTTTTTTTTTTTTTTTATTTACAACCTAACTCTTAGTTCTGGCCTTGCCTTTCATAAACTAAAACCAATTTTTGTCTTTTTTTCTTCTTACAGACACAAAGTTCAGTAAGCTTTATTTTAGCTTCCTTTAAAAGATTAAGGGTGATGAACTGCACACCACACACAATTCCTTCAGAAAAACTTTTTGTACCTTAAAAAGGAACTTTTAAACTATGCCTCTGAAGAGAAAAAACAAAACATGCCTCTGATAAGCTTACTGCTTTTTTCCTGCCCAGAATAACTCAGAGTAATTTTGGGCACTGATTTCTGTTTACAATGCTGTACCCTGATGTTTTTTAAAACAAACTGTTATGCTTCTGTAACAATTTTAATTTTTTAGGTCCTTTACTGTTCCCAGAGGGGGGTGGGAAGAACCAAGTTTCCCCTTACTTTCAATTACAAATTTTCTGCTACTGCCTGAGCAGATGTTCAGTAACATACCTTGTTTTTTTCATGCCACCGGCTACCTCTATCATTTTTTTGGCACACAGAATTCCAAAGTATCTGTTTTACATTTTTTTACTCACCGTTGCTTTTTTGAAACTGCACTGCCTGCATAACACTTTACCTTGCCATAACTTACACCTTACAAACTTTACAGAAATGCTCTTGTAACCATCCATAAAAGACTATAACCCTTTCCAAGGACCCTATCATTTACACAGCCTTTCCAGTAGAGAGATGACTTGTTTTGCTCTTTTTTAGCTTTTTATTGCAAACACAACAGGAGGTGTTTACTTAATTCCAAGTGGACCACAGCATGTACTCATGTCTGCTACTCTGCCTGACCCAGACAAACAAAGTTTTCTGGTCAGCAGTAACAAGCTACTTTTTCTGCACAAAACTTACAACCCTAGTTATAATTACCATACAACTTTACCTTACTACAAGTTTTAGCTAACCCCTTTAAAATGCCTCTTAACAGTTAGACGGAGGAAGAGATTTTTCGTAGCTTCCCATAAAACCCACACTGCTGCAGCCTCCTTTTTTATGGAGAGTGGTGGTATATAATATATTTGCATATAGTTTTTAAATTTGTCTTTTAAATCTACAATGCTATAGGCGACTGTTACTGCCTGTTTGGTCCATGGGCTATGTTCAAATTGCTGCAGCACTTGATTTAAAAGACTCATATCTTGCAGATATGTAGGCAGGGGGTCTTTGACATCTTTCACATCTGTTTTACTTTTTACTGTTTTTCTTTTGAACATCTTAACTTCTGTCTCCTTTATTTTTTTTACTGCTTAAAGTTAGTTACTGGTCGTTATTATTTAAATGAAGTATACTAGTTTGTAAGAATGTGCCAAAAAGTCTTATTTTTAAGATAATCAAGTCCAAAAACAAAACTTAAACTAAAGCAACAGACCCCTCTTTATAGGCAGTCCAGACTACCCTGGCAGTCCATAACCCACAGGTGGGCTTTTAAGTATTTACAACCCACAGGTGGCCTTTTCAAGTCAAACAAATTGTCTAAATATCCAGATACCCACAGGTGGGCTTTAAATTTTTCAAGTCACAACAAATTGCCTATCTTCAGACATTTCTCTATTTTTTTAATGTCGTCGGTCTCACCCGAGACTACTATACCCAGCACTTCTAAAGATGTGCACACCTTTAGATAGACAAACACATACACAGACAAAACTTACTATACAGATAACATACCACTGATTAATAACTGCAGCATACAAATTTATTCACCCCCACATGCATTCTCCACCAAAAATGTTACTCAAATTGCCAATTGCTCAAATTACGAGCGAGACTTCATAAAGGGGGATAAGGCAAGGTGCCGCATTTATTGATTACATGAGTTAGACATAGAGGTTCGGAGACACCATTCATACAAACACACACAAATCATCATACGCATCATTACACATAGGCAGGCATGCACATACACAAAACAACCATTCCACCCACACATACGCTAGATATAGTTAGCAGCAATAGTTGGGTGGCCAACCCGGGCTTATTGAGTAGATGATGATGATTTGAAGATAACAGCTGGAGCGGGGTGAACAAATGCATCTGTGCTCCAATGGAACAGCAGTAGAGAAAGAGACTCACACAACTTGGCATTTTTAAAGTGTTCTTTTATCGGGATTGACGTCCTTTGTTTCAGTGTTTTGGGGGTTTTCCATACCCAGCTTCTGTTTTTGCAGTTGTTTTTCTTTTTTCTGCAATTTATCTCAGCTTTGGAGTGTTCTTGCTGCCCTTCTGGCAGGATGGGTGCATTCCTTCTCCTCGTTATCTTCTTTGTGCCCTAGGCCTAAAAGGGATTCTTCAGCCATTCATTATTTAGTTTACTGACTGGTAACTTACATTTGGCGCCTTATTGCTTACATAAACAGTTAAATCTTTTTCTCCTGTCTCTATGCCATTTGTTCACCATTGACCCTTTTACACACACTCATACATAAAGGCTATGCAGGGTTCATTTACTTATGTCAAGCAGAAGGATACAAAATGTAGTTTTTAATTTGCTTACAGGACAAGACTAACGTGGTTACATTTTACTACTATTACACTCCGCTCTATGTAAACATCAGCTACATTAGTTCAGTTCATGCTACCCAAGTCCCTTTAGCTGTAGGACTCCCAGCCCCAGCTGGACATGGTGCATCCCTGAGGCTGGGTGGGAGCCTGATTAGGTGACTGGGCTTCCAGCTACTGGTAAGCCCTGCTACACATGCAAATGTAAGCTGGATACCAACCAGCTATAAAGGTAGTACACATTTTTGAGGTCTAACTTTATAGCTGGTTGGACCATTTTATGGAGTGTTAGGTACTTTGCACATGTAGCTGGATCAGTTAATTGTGCAACTGACTGGTAAACTGCGCAATACATGTAACGCATGCAGGTAGCCTTATGCAGAAAAATAGCTTCCACATAACACTACTACTTGATCAGTCATCCCTAAAAATAGAAGTTGCTTTTTGTAACAATTTAGGTCTGGTCTATGCTGAGTACTGAGATCATTTTAGCATTTGTTAGTTCCTGGATCTTGGCAGAAATGTGCTTACATGGGAAGACTGTACCCTTAAATTTCCTCTAAGGCTAAGACTGTTTTAGCTGTCCCAGTGGTAGGCATGGTGACAGATTTTAGGCATTCTTATGCTTCTTAGATAGTAATTCTACTTTCTGACAGTTATATCAGTACTGGCTATGACTCAGACATGCTAATTTAACATCCCAGACTTTAATAGTTGTTAGGACTGCCAGATACTCATGTTGAATTTCCCTCTACAGTATTTCTATCTGCAGTTTTACCATGAGAACGTCTTATGAACTGTCTTAACGAATGCCATGGGAAAAAAAAATCTCTCATTCATGTAAGGTTTAATTAAATATACTGATGCAGCAGCAGTGCAGGTTAAGAGTTATGTAAGCCTCCTTTTTTGTTCAATCTATGCAGATGGCTGTCTTAAATGTTCAATGATTTTCTTTCTGAAATCAGAAACATTTTAAGTGCCAAACCCTGTAGAAATACTTAGTATCGACAACTGTTCATTTTATGACTTCACCTGGTCCAAAAGGTTGCAGAAACCAGGTCCTTCCCCGTCCTGACTGGTTAGATGGCTGGGTAGGGTTCACAGCTCGACTTGTTTTCACATCTCCCTTTTTGTCCTCAATGGTGGGGATCACTACCACTGGGATGAGAGTGCACTGCTCAAGTGTGCCATCTGAGGACATTACTTCAGTGTATCCTTCTTCACAACTGCACGTTCTAGTCTGTAGGGAACAAGTGTTTTTACACTGTGTAGCAGAAAGCTCTGATTGCTATAAAGTATGACAACATAGATGACTGGAACTGGAAATTGCTCTGAGTGCCAGTCTGGAAGGCCACTATGTATGTTTGTATGGGATCTTCCCGATCAAAACAATGCTTTACTCACAGAAATACAGACAAAGGGACTGAGTTTGATTTAAAATACTAGGCTACTGAAATTTCTGAAAATGCTTCAGAACTAATGACATAAATGTTCAAAATCATGTGAAAACTAATGAGAGGCCATTCATTGACTTCTTAAATATATTAAGGCCTTGTGTTGTAATATATAGTAAATGCAATGGAAGAGGATAATTTGGTATGTTTGTATTCCAGTGGAGTGGCACATACCTCACTACAGTAAGAATGGGGTTCACTGCATGTTGGGTTACATGACCTGTCAGCATCTGGTTGGCGCATCACTAAACATCCCCCTGTAGGACAGAAAATCATATTTTGACACAATATCACCTCAGCCTAGTAAAACTACTGGATTTAGCCATGAAACTGAACTCGACAAAGTGTCACATGTTAACATTTTGTCAGTACAAGGACTTTGCTTGCTTAGGTGGATTTAAGGTGTTACTATTCTACAAAGTATGGGATAATGGTTTTCTACATATTCCATGTTTTTGTTTTAATAGGCAGAATACATCATTTATTATATTATATATATTATGTACACACTAGAAGAGATTTTTGTAGGTTGTTTCTAGTTGCTGGATTGTTTAGTTCACTAGATGTACATAATTGTGTTCATGGCAATGTTTTTGTTTTTATTTATATGTTAATTATATTTATATCCCACCCTATCCAAAAGACTTAGAGCTTCTTAATGCTTTTTGTAGCTTCAATGCTTAAGCAAAAGCTATGAAAAAAATAAACCACATTTTCGTCTGCATATTATGACTTTTGCCCATTAATTAGTCTCCAAAGGAGAAAAGTCTTTCAATCTGTAATCTGTTATTTGGCTTTCATTGCTCCTTCAGACTTTTAACACAATGCTGAGATAAAGAGGTAAAGCCTATCCTTGGTTCTCTCATCTCTCAAGAAGTCACCCTTCTTGGAGCTATTACCAGATGTTCCGAGGAGAAAATGTCTTAGGGAACCAAGAATAAAATTAATATTGAGACTTTGACAGCAAGACTTGAGTGAGTGTTCCCAATACTTTTCATTTTATTATAATTGTTTACACTCATTGCAGATTTATATACAGTGTAGAGTTATTGTTATGAATCAATGCAAATAATCAGGCTTTCATCATCATTTCAAACAGGCTTCTTTTTATTTTATTCAGAATCAAATGTGTATCTGACAGATGTCTATCCTACAAAAGAGGGATCTGTGTCCATTAGTTTAAAATTTTTACACTTAAAGCCCAACTGGTGCATATCAGACTCTTACACAAGTTGAGAATGATGATGAAATTCTGAAAAGCAAATTTTAGTATTACTGCAGCAGATGTAGTTAGATATAGCCATGTATTAAAAGGAGGGCTGATGAAGAATGAAGGAGTTGTCTTAAGAAATTTTACCCAGCCCCAGAAAGTAAAATCGTGTGACCTTGCATACAAGACGCATGCTTGTGCACACCCATGCAATAAAATATCAGTCATCCAGGGAGCTGCAGAAGGAAAGATCTGTCTCATCACCCTTTTCATTTTGAATTAATGAATCTGTAAAAACAATACCTCAATATAAAAAAAACCTATTCACAATAATTATTATGTGACATAATAAAAATAGAATTTTAGGTGGAAATAAACACAAAAGCAAACACAATTTACCATAGAGAGAATATATCTAAATAAAATATACTACTTCAGAGCCAGCTGAACAATAGCCTGGCCAGACATTTTAGACAGAAGAAATATATTGGGTCTCAGCCACAGTTTGTTCTTGAATTATCTTCTGCCCTTATAACATATACTACATCCCTCTTATTTCTCAAGAGGCCACTGTTCCCAGGCAGGTTTTCTGAAGGGAAAATGTCTTAAGGGACTGAGAACAGAACAAATATTGAGTCTTTGATATCAAGATTTGAATGAGTGTTCCCACTCCTATTAGTATACGTACAAATCTTCATGTTCATTGCATTGTGCAATGTTTACATACAGTTATGGTTATGCATAGAGGTCTACCAAACTGAAGAAGGTGACTGGCTAATTTTGCAGGCAGATTCTAGCACCGGCCACCATTTTTTATGAGCTAAGTACAACGGGGGACCCCCCTCCCACACCTCTGAGGGGTCCTGGCAGTCCCACTCTCCCCAGAGATTGCCATGTGGCTTCAAACTGTAGCTTAATTACCCCGATTAATCCTGGAGATGCAATTAATCCATGCTAAATAACATGTGGATTAATGGCTTTCCCAGGCTTAATCGGGGTAATTAAGCCATGGTTTCGGGCCATCCCCATGTGGCGGGCTCAACTACTTGGGCAGGCTCACTGCAAAAACCAAAAAACTTATTGGAAAGCAGAGAAACCCTACACCAGTCTTGGTGTACAGGTGGCAGGATGGAGGGTGGCAGGGAGAGAGCAGAGGCAACTTAGGGCAATTGGGATAGATCCTGGATGATTGGAGAAGGGAAAATATAGTGCCCATCTTGAAAGGGAAGAAGGATGATTTGGGGAACTACAGACTGGTCAGCCTCACCTGAATTCCTGGAAAAATCAAGGAGCAGGTTCTTAAGAAATACATTTCTAAGCATTTTAAGGGGAGGAAGGTGATTAGGAATAGTCAACATGGATTCACCAAGGACAAGTTATGCCTGGCCAAACTGGCTGCTTTCTATGAAGAGAGGACTGACTCTGCAGATGCGGGAAGAGCAGTGGATATGATATACCTCGACTTTAGCAAGGCTTTTGATATGGGCTCCCACAACATTCTTACAAGAAAACTGAGGAAGTATGGGTTGGATGAATGCACTGTAAGGTGGATAAAAAACTAGCTGGATCATTAAGCTCAACAGATAAGTAATCTGTAGTAGTCTCGATAGCTAGTTGGCAGCTAATATCAAGTGAAATGCCCCAGGGATTGATCGTGGGGCTGGTTTTGTTCAATATATTCATCAACAAAGAAGATAGGATGGAGTGCACCCTCAGAAAATTTGCAGATGCCACCAAGCTAAGGGGAATAGTAAATATGCTGGGGTGTAGGGCTAGAATTCAGAGACCTTGACATATTGGAGAATTTAGCTAAAAGAAATCTCATGGAGTTTAATAAGGACATTTGCAAAGTCCTGCATTTAGGACAGAATAATCCCATGCACTAGTACAGGCTGAGGACTGACTGGCTAAGCAGCAGCTCTGTAGAAAAGGACTTGGGGGTTACAGTGGACAATAAACTGAATACGAGCCAACAATGGACTCTTGATACAGGAAAAAGACTGAGGGTTGGATTTAATAGCAGCCTTCAGCTACCTGAAAGTTTGTTCCAAAGAGGAAGGAGCAAGATTGTTCTCAGTGGTGGCAGATAACAGAATAAGGAGGAATGCTCTCAAGTTGCAATAGGGAAAGTTAGGTTAGATATTAGGTAAAACTTTGGGTAGTAAAGCACTGGAGAGGCTACCCAGAGAAGCTGTAGAATCTCCTCAGAGTTTTTTAAGACCTGGCTAGACAGTACTCTGGCAGTGATGATATAGCTGGGGATGGTCCTGCTTTAAGTAGAGGGTTGGTCTCCTGAGGTCCCTTCCAACCCTAATCGTCTATGGTTCCATATTGTATGAAATAGAAAAATATGTTTTTCTCCATTTCAGTGTTTCTCTCTCTCTCTTTCTCTGTGTGCAGGTGTAATATAGTTCTGTACATAATAGGGAAATCGATTACAATTTGAAATTCTAGAACCCGGATGATGAAATTGTAAGATGTAAAATACTTAGTCCGTCCTAAGGAAGGCATTACTTTGCATTCAGTTACTCTTAACTGTCATACTGTGGATGGTCTTTCAAGTCCTATTTTGTAACAGACTGATGATCCATAATATACTAAATACACAATCATGAAACAATGGTAATACTGTGCTAGTAAATCTGTAGTACTATTGGAAGATGCAATATTTGACCATTATTTGCAAATCTTTTGGGAAAACCAGCAATATTTCCACTCAATTTTATTCTTTCTAGACCTGACTGACTTCTGTGTTAGGAAAAAATAACATTAGTACTTACCCGTAACATTTAAACCATCTGATCTTTGGCACCACACTGTCCTAGAAGAACCCTTCCATGGGCTAGCCATCCATTTGTATTCATAACATTGGCCATCTGCATATAAAATACTGACACTTAGGGCTTTGTTAAAAAAACTTTCTTTGGACAACACCATGCTGCTTACCATTGACTGCCAATTATTTATAAAGAGCACACATGTAAATAAAATTCCAATTTAGAAAAATGAAACACTGTTATAAGCAAACCTTATTTGGATGATGATTTGGGGGCTATTTCAGATAATGTAATATATTAAACAACTCAGTAGTAACTCAGTATTTTTTGAAGGCTGTGTGCAGACTGGGTAGGTGACTGATGGAAGAATCACCCAGTGCCAAATAAGTCTCAAAACACTAGTTGGAGAAAAACACAAACAATAGCTGCTGTAGGAGGAAGACCACCTGTCTCCTCACATTTTAGTCTAATAACCCTATGGTTAAAGCAGTTATCAGTAAGCAGGGGAACCAAGTTCTTGGCTCTCCTCAGTCAGAGAGAGTTTGAAACTGTCTCCTGCTTTACTATAAAGTGCTATAATGTCCAGGCCACAGCTAATTATTACTCATAGCATTCTCCAGACCTTCACTTAAGGTTGGCTCGCTTCACCTTGCAATTAACAGTAATTGGACAAATTGAATAAACAGCACTGCATTAATGGAAGCATAGGCCCAGGCTACAGCCTCCATCTCACTGATCTAAATAACCTCTGTGTTATTCTTCTCCCCTTGGGTGTCCTTCAAGAAGACAGAATTACTATTTTCTCACAAGTTTTGCTATGCATAAACAGTGGTTACTCAGTAAAAAAAACCCAAAACAATTAATGATATTTCTAAAAAAGTGCAAAATTTAAAACCTTATACTGGTTTAAAAATACTATTAGAAATGGGCAAAGCTCTTGGAAGTTTTGAGTAAAAATCCTAAACAGCTTTTTATACAATTATTAACATTTTCAACATTTTTTCAGTAACTAAAATTTGGCTAAGAAAAAATCAAATGCTTGGTCTTTCTTAGTAAATACATGTTTATCTTGATTTCTTCAATTAACGGAACATAATACTGCTCTTATCTTACCTTATAACAGTAGAAACCTATCTCCTGTGTATTTCACTACTCACCACTACATGATCTTGTTTCCAAAGCCTGTTCTGGACAAAGATGTTGGTTTTCCAATTCCTGAATGATCACTGCCCGGGAACGGACTTGTATCCCCCCAAAACCAAGATCTTCACCATTAACACAAGTCAGCTGACAAAGACTCCATTCTGACCACTCCTTCAAATAACAATCACCTGTCCAACATCAATGATATAAGAAAGCTGAAGATGCTGCTACAAAAAAAATTTGGAATGTTAATTATAAGAGCTGTATAATTTTGATTCAAATTGGCCCACTTACCTCTCCCTCAGCTGTGAAGGACATTCATTTTAGAGTCATACTTACCTTTATTCTAAGACAAAATTATTATAATATCCTATCCAGCAGAAATGATTCATCAGGAAATTTAAGGTGACACAAATTCTTATTTATGCTAATACATTCCAAGAGTTTGTAGCATTAATATGTCACCCTAATTTTAGGTCTCTGATTAATATTACATCCAATGATTTAGCTTTCAAAAAATGAGAGGTAATGTATGTTCCATCTTAATTGTGATGTAAACATGATCTGTAGGATAGCTTTTACCTCTTCTTGGCTTGGAAAGAACATATCTTGCTAGTTGCTAAGATAACATAAATTGTTTCATAGTCTGTACTGGTTTAATAGACAGATTGTTATCACATAAAAGCATTGAGGAAATGACCAAACTGCAGGGAACATTCTTTGTTCGGAAATGAATGGACTATGTGACCTGTGAGTTCTATGACAAGCGGAATCTGAAGAATGTTATCCAATCCTTCAAGACAAAAGAATAAAATCTCAGTAGCTTACTTATTGGCTTTACAGTCAATGACAATCTGAGTCATGGTATAAAAAAATTTTGCTAATCATTCTGTGTAAAAGGTAACTAGAAAACTAAAATATACAAAGAAGGACTGAATGAACATCTTCAACTTTAATTATTTCAGCAAGAGGGTAATTAAAAATTCAAGTTACCTTAAATTTGCTGATATCAATTATAATCATCATTGTGTTGACCAGATGCCTGATTAATGAAGGACCTTTATTTGCCCACATTACAAAATCATATAAAGAAATACATTATTGAAGAAGTGACACACAGATAATAGGAGGGCAAATAGTTTGTTTTTGGAAACATTAGCTATAGTGTATCATTAGCATATTCACCACGGGGCAGTTATCCTCATTGGCTAAACATGAGATAGCTTGAGCAAAGGTTGTTGCTCAGCAGTTTAAAAACCAACCAAGAATTGATATTTTTCTTAAAAATATGATTAACAAATCTTAGATCACCTTAGTCTTCTGATTTTCTACTAGAAAGTGAAAATATGTAAAGACAAAACATTGGATTAACTAAAATATCACTGCATTTGGGAAATCACAGCTGTCTCTACTCTGCATAGTCAATAAAGTTCCATGAAACTTGTAATGTCTTTGGGCAAAATATCTCCATGGTCCACTACTGTGTAGTGTGATGTATGTCAACCATTTGCAGGGATATCCTTCCATAGCTCTTTCAAGTGAATGGGATTTGCCATTTGTATGATCCTTTATATGATGAAAGGTTCTATTTATAAATTAAAGTGTTAGGGCAAGGACACGTGTAACACTTAGACCAGTTTTGATATGGTTTAAACCTGAAATGGACAGACATACAAACAAGTTTAAAACTACCGGAAATGGTTAAAAAAAATACCTGGAAAATCTCTTTTGAACAGTTTCCCAGTGCACCGGGTCAGTGATTATATGTGGACATGAAGACTTCCATGACACAGGTTTGGTTGGTTCTCCAGACATCCCAAACTGCCTTGCTCCTCACTCTCCCCTTTCCCCCCACTGCTGGACTGACTGCTTTGATATGTAACAAGAACTCTGTTGCCCTCTTTGTTCCCTTTTGTTGGCACTTTTTTAAAAAATCAACGAGTTCCCTTATGCTGCTTGTTCAATAAAAGCGCTCTAACATCCAGCTGTGTCCTTACTCTCTATTTGACCACATGCTCCAAGTATGCCCTCCCTCCAGCATCTGGAAACCCAGAAATGTGGGTCCGAGCCTAGCCCCCCACCCTACCCCTCCCTGTGTCAGGCAGTACTTGGAAAACTTCAGTCAATTGCAGACAATTAAAATGTATGGGACTCATGTTTGGAAAAGAAGGGATAGTAGAAAAGTGAAAACTGCCTCAACCACAGGTCACCTACCTCTGGGAGCTCTCAAACTGTGATTACAAGCACCCACCCCCAGCTAGACCATTGCGAGGCATGATGGGCTGTGGGGTCATTCTCACCCCCTAGTATCAGAGCCACAGCATTTCACAGGCAATTGGAAATTGGTTCACAATCAGTGATATTTGGGGATGCTTGTGTTTTCTGTGTCTACAGCCTTATTTTAGCAATTGCAAAAAAGTATGTTTTTTTTTAAGAGATACATATACATTAGAACTCAGTTACATGCTTTTTTCCTTTTCATTTTTACATCATATAGACAGGTGTTTGATTTTCAGCAAAACCTTTGCAATTCATCTTTAAAAGCTGTTATCATCTATAGTTCTTAATTTAGTTTTCCCTACTGAACAAACGGTATTCATGCATGTGTGACATGATTGGTAGGGAGACGTGATTGGTAACTCCAGCATCTGATCTACCTGCACTAGCAATAAGGATGATTGGATCCGATGCTGGATCAGCTGTTTGGCCATGGAATGCTGCTGCCTCTGTGAGCCTTGTCAGCTGCAGGGCTGGTAGGTGGTGCACCACTGTGGCTGGGAGCTGATGAGGCTCACAGCAATCCCTGTGCTGCACCTGCTAGGAGCCCCACGGCTAACGAGGATCATAGTGGGGGTGAAAAATTAAAGGGGAACTTGGAGGGTGGGGCTGATCCCATGAGACAAGAGCCCCCCTGTAAGAATTGAAAATCATAACACGGCGGGGGGGGGAGGTCTCTGATTGGACTCCTCCTTCACTTAGGTGGACTTGTTAATCAATGAACCAGTTTAATTTTTTTCCAGACTACCCCAAGAGTGAAAGTGTAATTTGAGCCCTGCAGCTGATGAGGCTCAGAGACTTCTTCCCACTGCCCCGCTCCCCACCTCATGAGCTCCACAGCTGATAAGGCTCATGGGGGGGCATAACGGAGGGGGGAACAACCAGGAATGCTGCTGCTACTCTGAGCCTTGTCAGCTGCAGGACTGGGGTCCCATCAACTGAGGGGTTCTCAGCCACAGGAAGACCCCTGGCCACACATTCAATGAATGTTGTGATAAGAACAAACTACATAGTTATTACACATTTTTAGTGGAATAACTTTGTATCTTAGTGCTATTTTATCACCCCATTAATTGGTTGAATGTGTAGCTGGGTCACAACTTAAACATAATTAACTGGTTAATCACACCTTAAGTGTAACATTTAGATGGGACCTAAGCATTGCTTTTCCCTAGTCACTACATTTGTATTAGAATTGCAAGGTAGGAATGTCCAGTCACTATTAAAAAATTCCTACTGAAAAGTATTTTTTTTAAGTTTGATGGGTCAGTGCTATATAAATATGTAGAAGATACTTAATAGCTTGTAGCTGATCATTTATCTTTGTTTTCAGTTGTATATAACACCTTATCTTAACCAGCTTGATATGGAACTACCTTTATCTGAATAAGCATGTTACCTGGACAAGGAACGGTGCAAGCTTCTTCAAGTACCATCTTCTTATTGCCATCAATAACAGGCTCTATTTCTCCACAAAACTCCTCATCTACTACTTTACCAATATCTTCAGTGGATCCGTCATAAACCACACAGGAAATGTTCCGGATTCTTGTCCCCTCTCCACACTGAGCATCCTGAGGAGGAAAGAAATAAAAATGTTGAACAGAAAAAGCTAGCCTTCATTGGTTACATCATCAATACTTATTCTGATAAAGTAGCAATACTCAATCATTGTTTTATGCCAAAGATTTGGAAAATAAGCTGATTTACATCCTGTAGCATACAGTGCTTGACGCAAGAGTACTTTGAGATGGAAACTAGCAAGGCAATTAGAAAGGTTTTACAAGTATGTCAGACAAAAAAGGAAGGCCAAGGAAAATGTAGGTACTTTAGTAAATGCAGAGGGCAATCTAGTAATAGAGGATGCAAAGAAAGCTGAAGTATGTAATACCTTCACAAATAATGTCAGCTATCAATTTATAAGACCAGTTAGCAGCACAGATAGGAGAGGAGATAAGCAGGGTATCCCATGTCCCACAGAAAAACAGGGATTCCTCCCTTTACCCAAGGAAAATGTGGATTTTTCATGTTAATGGAAAAACCCATGGATTTTGCACTTTTGCAAAGAGGAAAAGCCATAGAGAAGGTTATCAAGGAATCTGTTTCTAAGGGCCTGGAGAAAAACAAGGTGATCAAAGAACAGCCCACATGGATTCATCAAGAGCAATTCATGCCCAACCAACCTGAATTCTTGCTATGACAAGGTAACAGGCTCTGTGGATGAGAGAAGACCAGTGGGTATGATATGCCTGGAATTCAACAATATTTCTGGCATTCTCGTTATAAGCTAAAATAATAAAGCCCAGATGAAAGTATTGTAAGGTGAATTCATAACTCAGGCAGACTCAGCATGATCCCTTTGGTGACCCATCATGGTATGACCTCCTGGGTGGCTCAACTCAGCCTGACCCATGAGTGATCATTATGTTCAAAGAGCTGTCAAAAATGGCTCAATGTTTAGTTGGGAGGAGGTAGGGCTTTCCAAGTGCCTGTTCTCGGTCTAGTGTGTTTAACATCTTCATTACTGATCTGGAGGATAGGATAAAGTACATGCTTATCAACTTTTCAGGCAATAGCAAGTTGAGTGGGGTAATAGGCTCTTAGGGCATCTATACACATGCTCCAAGGTGGAGGGGTGTTTTAACTAAAGCTTATTAAATGAGCTTTAGTTAAAGTGCCCCTGCTGCCATTTTGAAATGCAGGGACACCAAATACATGCGACAAGGAGGCTGCTGGAGCATGCTAATTAGCATGTATCAGCAGACTTGAAGCAGAGTTGATAAATCAAATGCTCCAACATGTGCTAATTAGCACACGTCAGAGCAGAGCTCCATCACATCTATAGGTGCCTTTTGAAGGATAGGGTTAGGTTTCATAATGATCTTAATGCACTAGAGAAATAGTCTGAAATCAATCAAATGAAATTCTACAAGAACAAGTGTAAAATCCTGCACTTTGGATGGAACTACTGCATGAGCACAAACAGACTGGGGCCTGACTGGCTCTGCTGCAAGACTGCAGAAGAGGATGTGGGATTACAGTGGACTGCATACTGAATATGAGCCAACAATGTGATCTTGCTGGAAAAAAGACCAGGAGCATACTGGGCTGTATTTATAAGTGTCACTTGTAACTCCATGAAAGTGGCTCTTCTACTCTATTTAGTACTGGTGAGGCCTCATCTGGAGTGCTGTATCCAGTTTTGGGCTCCTCACTTCAAGGAAGATGTGGGTAAGCCAGAAAGAGTTCAGTGGAGAGTGACAAAAATAATTAGAAGTTTGGGAAACGTGTCATGAAGAAAGGCTGAAAGAACAGGTTATTTCATCTGGAAAAGAGAAGACGGGGTGGGGGGTGGGAAGGGGAATTGAAGAGCAGTTCTGAAATACCTGAAGGGAGGCTATGAAGAGAATGGAGATAGACTTTTTTCTATGGACGAAGGGAACAGGACTAGGAATAATGTTCTTACATCACAGCAGGTGAGATTTAGGTTGCATATTTCTCATGAGAATGGTTAAGCTTTGAAATAGGCTACTCAGACTTTGTGGAACTCTATCCTTGGAAGTTTTTAGGAGCAGGTTAGACAAACACTTGCCTAGGATAGTCAGAGATGATCCTGCTATGAGGCGACCTCCTGTGGTTGCTTCTGACCCTATTTTTCTCCGATTCTATGAACAGCCCCTAATCATTCTAGAGGGACCCTCAGTGGTTGTCAAAAAGACAAAAACAAAACAAACACCTATGCTGCCATATTTTGACTGCTTTGACAATTAAAAATAATAGTCCTAATGAGGAATAACCACTGGACAGAATTTAAAACGTCACCTGCAGAAGGATTATTTTAGCCATTCAGTAAATCAAACAAAAGAAAAGTACCATATTTCACCCAGAACCCACCACCAAGTCCCTAACAAAAAGATTGTCTTCCCAACATTTCATGGAAGTGAATCTTAGAGCCACAGTACTGTTACAGAGAACTCGAGCACATCTGTTAACCACACATGTCATAATATCATATACAAAAATATTTTCTGGATTAAGGCACTCTCTTACACAGGTAGATGCCAACCAGTTATTTTACTATGGAATTATAGCTCAGATAGCACCGTTTATGTCTGTCTTAGAATAATAAGGTCAGCTATAGAAAAATATCAATGCTAAAAGTAACAACCTGTGTTATGTTCTTGGATACACAGATACTGCATACAATTGTTAACCATTCTGTAAAGTTATACGTGCACATCACAAACATCCCTGAATGCAGAGAACAGAGTAACATCTAATGTTCATTAGAACTTTTACCTCAACTTTGCACTCAGCCCACTGGCCATACTGCCATCGGTAACAAGGCTTTACTGGACAGGGTTTGAATTGTTCCATCTGAGAAGGACAAGGCCTCCCATCGCCCTGGAAAGGCTGATTTACTGTCCTCCTTCGTATCATCTTTCCTTTAAAGAAGAGAGAGTGATATAAGCAACTTTGAAGTGGATATATTTATTTGTCTGTTTCAATCCCTAAAAACTATGAGTACAATTTACTGTTACTCTACTTCTGGCAAAGTGGACTATACAGCACACCTGTTGTCTTATGTCCGCTAGGTGGATTTTTAGGTTTCCTTGGATATGTACTATCTACATTGTTATTTGCATGTACTGGGTGTAATACAATACAATCCTTGATTAGGTCTCATTATGTGTTGTTATAACATAGTGACAGTGGTAGCAATAATAATAGTTTATTATTCAGCTGCACGAGGAAAAACAAAAGGTACCTCTTTTTGATTTACTATTTTGTTCATGGCATCTCTACTGAAACATGGGAAACCAAAATTTCTTATATCTGGAGTTCTGTTGCTAGAATGGAATTATTAAGACTTTTAATTCACTACGTTTTCATTGGATTTAATCTAGAAGTCCTTTCAATTCACAAGATGCTAGTTGCCTTAGTTCAGCAAACAGAGGGAGCTTGCCACTTTTGCTCTTTGTTTCCCTGGGTATTATCGTAATGCAGAATTCTCAGAGGACAGAAGTGTTTCAGACCAAAGGAAAATCATAATGTCATAAAAACTTGGCACTTCAAGGGATATCTTCAAATATTGCTGTTTTAAAGCACATTTAACTGTACATTTATATGGACAAAGTTGAACATGAAACTAAGTGACTCTGGGAGCCACTCTAATTAAAGCACAGCCACATCTCACTTAAAAACTGTGGCGGGGATGCTTAACTAAAGCTTGTTTGATGAGTTTTATTTCAAGTGCTCCCACTGCCATTTTTAAGATACATGAGACGCAGGAGGCTGCTGGAGCTCAGCAATTGCGCAGCAACTGGAATTCCAGCATGTCGGAGCAGCCTTGATACTCATGTATAGGCACCCTGAAAGCCTGAGGGCAGAATTTCATAAGAGAACAGGAGTGCTTAGTACTTTGGAAAATCTGGCCTTGGATTTCCATCTTGAAATCATCCTGTTTCTATCTAAGCAACTAAGAACTCTCCAATTGGATATCCTGTAATTTATGTGCAAAGGATTCAGATATAAAAGTGATGAGGACCACTGATTGCTTATAAATAATCAAATACTACAGCAGCAAGCTATTGACTGTAGTAACAGAACAACTTCATAGTTGTAATTGCATTCTGCTTTTAGACTTACATTTTAGGCCTACATGTCTCAGAGAGGCCTGAGGAACATACTGTGATAGCAAAGCTTGCCTATGTCTATCCCAACCATATCATTGGTCCAATAGAAGATATCACCCATGAGAATTCTTACCTCAGAGGCAGATATAATCTTTTATATGTTTGGACACTGCTTAGCACAAATGCATCCCAATCCCTTATGTGGGATACCAAGGGTGGGATTCTGTTTGCCTTTGGCCCCTGGTACACATTACACAATTAACTGGTTAACTGCACAATAGACTTAGACTGGTCATACATACATTTTTATTGTGCCATAAAAATGTCCATCCAGCTATAAAAAGAGCCAACCAGCCACAAAGTTAGTGAGTGAAAATATGTAAAACTTTATAGCTGGTTTCTGTCCAGCTTTACTTTGAATGTGTGGCAAGGCCCTTTGAGTATCTACGTGACAGTTTTAATACTCACATGCAGGTTGCAATTCTGTTCCTGGACATGTTACCCTGCATGCATAGGCAAATATGAACACATGTACCAGGATGCAAATCCCTAAAGCAAAATGGTAGAGGAGGATGGCCTTCCCAGGTTTTAGCTCTAACTAGACACTTGTCTGGGAAGCAGGAGAGCCCAGTTATAGACTCCCTTGCCCAAAAGGAGTTTGAACCTACCTCTGTGTGATTTCCTAACACAGTACTAAAATCACAATAGAACAGGTCAGGCATTATTCAGGGTCAGCTCTAGTGCTCCTTTTGAAGCTAAGCCACCATCTCTTGCATTTAATCTAGTCATTGGAAAAGTGGACAGAGGCAGCACAGTGGGAAAGTATCTCTCTCTCAGTAGGAGCAAGGGTTTGGCTAGAACCCAGGCCCTCTCCTTTCCAGACCAGCAGCCATCTCAGTGAGCCACATACCCTTAACCTTTTTTGTTTCCTCCTGGCCCAACTCACCTCTCTTTTGACTGACCAGCATGCCAACTTTAAAAAGGAGTGCTGGAAAGGGAATCTAGTATAATGTGTGACTTGTAGCATGGTGGTTAGAGTGCTGTGTCGGGATGGCAAGTCCAAATACCCTCCAGGCAAGGGGAACCAGAACCTCGGTCTCTCATTTCCTAGGCAAATGCCCAAACCACTAAACTGTTGGGGATAAAACAGAGGGAAGGGTCTGCTACCCTCCTTATTCCACAGAGTCTAACATCCCCTTAGTAAAAGGTTTAGGACTACCTACATTTTCAGAAATTGGACATGGGTGCACATGCATGTGACCATGTATATGCGTTATGGGGGATTAAACTTCCAAGAGTCCAACACAATGCATTTAATATTTTTGTTGTTAACCTTAATTGAAGTGATGCAGCTATCATATTTCATGGAGTATAAGTCAAGGTTTGAAGCCCAAATATTGATCCTTACATTTCTACCTTGACTTATACACGGTATACATGGCCCAGCTCAGTCCGCATGCAACTTCCAGGCAGGGCTGCTGCTGCCACTGCTGCAGCCACCAGGGTACTCAGCTTCCCTGGCATCTAGCAGCTCTTTGTCTCCCAGCTGCAGTGCTCATGACATCAGGTAGGGAAGAGACAGGGCCAGGGGAGCTGCAGCACACAGCATGGTGCTGAGGTTGGCAGGAGTGCTAAGCCCATGGTCGGGGGGTGGTGGGAGTGTGGAGCTCATGTGGGCAGGGTGAGGACGTGGGTGCATAGTGTGGGGTGTGAGGGAAGGTGGGGGGTGTGAGGGCTCCCTACAAACTCCCCTCCACGTTGCACAGCTGCCAGCAGGCGTTCATGGCCCATGCAGGCACTGCTGCTCTGTGGCATGCGGTTCTGCTGGCACTTGGATGTCACTGGGGGAAACTGAATGTATTGGAGCTAGCTATCTCCCTGCTCCCTACTTGCATGCACTGGCAAAGAGTGCATCCTGCCCGGCCAGCCCTCCTCTTTTGCACTTCTCACAGGGACAGGGCTTGGCCGGCTTGGCCCAGGCCGTGCCAGCCCTGGCCCCTGCAACCAGCGCTGCCTGGGCTGCACCAGCCGAGTGCCAAGCCCAGCCCCTGTGAGCAGCACAGTTTGGACTGCACCAGCCAAGCACCAAGCCCCTCTGGCCCCTCTGGTGGCACTGGTCTCACACATGTCCACCCCTGGGTGTCCTGCCTGCAGTGAGGGTGCACAGGGGCTGGTATAAGTCAACTCCATATTTCTGATCCAAAAAGTCAGGTTGACTTATACACCCAATCTATGAAAATCCTAAGTTTTTTGATACACCGTGTCGACTTGTATACCATGAAATATGGTAACCTGCCCTGCCTCCCCTGCCCTCCCCATTACTGGAACATGAAAATGTCCCCATCTGTATCTAACGTACTAAGAACAACCAATGTCTCATGACAGTCTCATATGTCATTCACCACATCTCCTTTCTATGTTGAGTGGAAGACCTTCCTGGCAAACTGGTGTGAGCTTTCGATGTTTTAAAACAAAACAAAACTAAACCCAGACTGAAAGATATTTGCCCTGAAGATATTCCAAGAACGGTAACTTACCTGTAAGGCCACATGTCTGAGAGCATTCAGACCATGGAGACCAGTCAGAGAGCTGACAATTAACAGGACATTCCACCACACAAGAGGTATTCATCTGCCATGTTTTTTCCAAGCCAAGCTAAAATAAAAGATGCAATTGTTAACATGGAAGCTATGACCTGTCCCACCCGCATAGCTTACCTTACTGAGAATCTAGGAAAGCTGAGATGAATTTATGCTCGACTGAGGATTTAGTAAATTATTTAAAAGAAAGGAATATATATATATATATTACTCTGTGTGTGTATTACAGCTCCAATTTTTATATATACATATATTATATATTATACATTATAATTGTAGTCATATAAATAGAGCCATAGATATATAATGGCTCCAATTTAGCACAGTGCTGAAGTATGTCTCAAAATACATGTGTGTATGTACTTAAAAATGGAGATGAATTCCTCAGAGTCCAAGAATGGAGGATTCCAGTTTTGTAATTTTAATTCAGACATTGGCTACAACTAAATTAGGATAAATCCATTTCTCTGCTAATATGTATCCTAAATTACAACAGGTGGCAGTTGGCAAATGAAAATGTATGACAGTATCCTGTACAGCTGCATCATGGATGAAAAAGACAGGACTCATTACAGGAAAGTAACAGCGAGTGTATTGAAACTAGCTCCTTTAATATCAAGAAAGTCTAAAATTTACTACTGTGAAAAATTCTCCTCTTTCCAGACACTATACAGTGAGTTAACTTTCAAAAGTGAATATAATAGCTCTAGATGAATTTACTGCAATACAGTTAAAAAAAAAAAGACAACTGAACATCATTTTAAGATGATCAGACATGTTGAACCTATTATAAAATGGCTGCAATAGTTAATGAACATAAAGCCAGAAATTAGTAAGAACATTAGTAAGCACTCTATAAATATTGTACTGTGTATATTGTAGATTTTTGACCCTGATACATTGGCAGCCTTGAAATTTACATTTGAAGTATCATTTACTGGGACATATTAGGCTGTTTTGTTCTGTTTTATGTATCTAGCAATGAGTAGCTGTTTTTCCCTGTTATAGTTATTCAAAGCTCTTAGGGGACATCTGGAAACTTTGATTAGTCTGCGTTTGGATAATCAGGAAACTAGCTATCAGTCTTTGAAGTCTTCATCCCAGTCAACTCTTCTGAGTATAGACTCAAAAGCCCATTGAGTTGATTTCTACAACTGCAGAAAACGCAAACCTGGACCACTCAGCAGGACTGCTATAGCTGAAAGAAAGCTCCAAAAGGCAGCAAAAACTGAAGGTAGGAACACTAAGGTCCATGTTACAAGGATCTGGCTGGCTTGCTCAAGATTTATGTGCTGAAATGCAGCCAAGCCAGCCTTGGGAAAGCCAAATGGCTCTTGAGACTCAATTCTTTCCTATTCATCTATTGTTTCCTCCTTGAGCCCCAGGTGAGTCCCCATGGATGGAAGCTCTGTAGCCTGATATAATGATCACGTGGCACTGGCAAAAAGTGTGATTCTGTGGATTGAGCATCAGATCCCTCATGTACAGTGTCTTATAAATATATTCCAGGTATGGAAGCTGCCCTATGTGTGTTGAAGATCAACATACCATATTTCTGCCTGCACTTGGCAGGGCGAAGCAGACTGTTAGACAAGGGTCTCTTCAAACAGTATGACTTGGGGTCCACAGAAATTATCTGCACATGTCAGTATGTATATTTGTTACTTAAGATATCTTTGTGTAGCCTCTGTTTTAGGTTAACTGTATAAACTGACCAACTTATACGAATACAGTAGCAAAGCTTGTTTTCTGATACAGACAGAAGTTGTTCCTAAATTTTTCTGCTTCATAAGCATGGGTAAATGAATAGCAGTAAGTTGATACGTGTTGTTGCAAGAGAGGGACTATCCTTTCTTCAAGGATTTGTATTTTAAATAGCTGAAGAAAAAGAAGGGAAAAGCGCTGTGATGCGTTCATTTTGCAGTAAGCATACACAAAGAGACTCACTGCTACAACAAGTTATTTTAACATAATGACAACTTGATAATAAGCTCTGGAAACTGATTATCCTGGCAGTAATCAGGATGACTGCAGCTTCTTTAGCTGATTGACCAACTAATGCAAGATTGTATAAAATTAAGACAATAACCACTGGTATGTAAAATGCAGAATTTTACTTTGCCTTAGCTTGTATCTGGGGTATCAGATGACAACTCTGAAGCTCACCAGATAAGATTTTAATTGGCATTGAGGATAATTATATGTTCTGTAAAATTTTAAATAATGGTATATTTACTGCTATGAAATTTGAGTTAAGGTTTTTAAAGTCTGATTTCTCTTATTTGAATATTCATATATATTCTGTCTCTTTTCAATGAAGTGTTTCACTTACCCTTCCTAATGGAAATATGCTACCCTTAAAAATGCAGGGGGGTTGGATCAAAAAAGTTTTGCTAAAAAGAATACAAAATGCACCATGAAAGCATGTGATCAGATTAGAGACAGCACACAAAGTGTATACAAAAAATTGTTAAATACCCTTTTTGGGGGTGTTTTTGAAGTGGCTAATTTTCTGTTTGGCCACAAAGTTTATCATAAGCATGAGAACCCTGCAATGAGATTTCCATTTAAAAAGTAATAATTGTATGTCCAAGACATTACCTAAACTCATAGCTTGTTGATGGATATACTACTATGGCTAAATTATTTCATAAAAAAGCCTTCATTCTACTGAAACATTCATGTAGACAGACATCTATCTAACATCTCATTTTATAATAATAGTACAGTCTTGTTAAAATAGTCTGAGAGCCAAATTCTGCCTTCTAACATACATAAACAGCTGTTATTATGTTGTGTGACTAGCCGGCAGGCATCCAAAGGCTGAATTTGTCTCTGACATTTCAAAATGTAAGTTGTCAGACTCATAGGCCTGAATATATTAACATGACCCATGTGCAAAGGGAACTTAGGATATGGACACACATACATTTGTGTCAATCCAGAAGAGTGGGGAATCTTGCCCTACTTTCTAACAGGCACAGGTGGTTAAGCCTGGATTGGGTACAATTGGAGGAAAACAGCTCCAACTTTAACTCTTCCTTATTCAGGGTTAAAGTTGGAGCAGTTTTGCAATGTCTGTATTGCTCCTGGCTTATCCACGTGCAACCATTAGAACATAACAGATAAGCTGTGCTGCCAGTTATCACCTGCCCTTCTGAAACATGCCCTCCCCCTGCCCCCACTTTTGAAAGAACTTCAAATGTACATGTGCCCATCCCCTCAAAAAGAGAAAGCATGTCAGCTACCTGAATGTCACTTGACTTTGCCTAGAGACTGCAGGTTCAGGGATTCACTTGTAAACTGAGCTGGCAAGGAGTTGGTAGGATCAGGAGGGACATACATTGCCTCTCATCTCCACCA
>NW_017728886.1:48850946-48874950 GCF_001723895.1 Crocodylus porosus
ACTTGACTTTGCCTAGAGACTGCAGGTTCAGGGATAGAAAAGTTATAAATCTGTTATAATTTTCCAGGCATATAGTTTAATTATTGGAGGTCTGCCTTGAATTTGTTATCTCCCAATGCTACAGCAAAGAAAATGGGGGGGGGGGGGGGGGGGTGAACCCCTTTTCCTCTGACCCCAAACTTCTTCCCCCTAAAGCCTTCTCCTCCTGACCTTACTATCAGGCCCTGATCTCCTTGAGCATGTGGAAGTGAGGGACAAATTTCATAACACTGGTTGTGTTCCCACAAGCAGGGACGTGCGGTTGCCACAGGGAAAAAACAGCTGCACAGATTCTTGCTACTGTTTTTTTGCCCCAGTGCACATCCCTGCACATGGGGTTAGCATGCAGAAAAATACTCTGGGTGGGGTAGGGAAGGCTGGGGCCAGCACCAGGGCAGCCCCAGCAGCCTTATCAGGGATTCTGGGGGCCCCCTGGGGCCCTGGCGGCAGTGATCTGGGAACACGGAGCCTGGCAAGCAAATAGAGTGCGACTCTGGCCAGGCAGCTCTGGTTTTGAGCAGCACATGCTGCTGCCTTGTACGCTGGCCCAGTTTTTTTCTGCATGCTTTTTTTTTTAAAATACTAGGTTTTCCTGGTATCTAAATTTGACACACGTAATTATTGCACATGAATAAATTCTGAAGCATGTTCCTCTACAGTCTTTTCATTGACAGCACACAGAACCCAGTCAGAACAGCCCAGGCTGCCAGGGGACAGCGTCAGCCTGCCAGCCCAGGGGTGCTCCAACTGGGCTCCATGTGTTGCGGAGGGGCTGGCTGAGACTCAAGAGCGCTTCAGTGCAGGGTTAGCTGGCAAGCAGCTCTCATGCTGAAGCAGCCTGGAGCTCCAGCCAGCCACGCTGCAGCACATGGAGCAGGGGGAAGCAGCCAGCCTAGGGCTGTTCCCTCTGGCCCAATGTACATCTGGGGGCTAGTTGAGGCACAAGGGTGCTTCAGTGTGGGGCTAGCAGGCAGGCAGCCCCCCTGTTGAAACACCCTCATGCTGCCGAGAGGCTGGCTGGGGCAGCACCTACATGTACACATGAAAAAACTTTGAAGCAAGGTACTTGTATTTCATAAGACTACCCTGCTGCAGGGTTTATTAGTTTCATGTACCGTAATAGGGACATATATATAGATGCTAAGATGTTTATTGAGCACTTAATTTGTCAACTGTGTAGTAAATATCTCATGTAGACGTGCCCACTGACTTTGAAATAAACATGCCTGTAGTAATTTTCATATAGGAAAATTATTGTGAGTACTTACAGATTTTATTCATCCAGAATTGATACATTTTACCATTTTTGAAAGTGCTGCACATTTTAGGACAGGTACTCCAGAAACACATTTCCAAGCAGCACTTTTGTACCTATTTATTAGTGGTATTATGAGGCTTCAGATAGGACTTGGTGATGATTTTAGCCCGGATGGTTTTATATACCTGGAAAAGGAGATCCCTTTTTTCCTGGCTTTGAATGACTTGGTGTAGTTGAGCGTGGAGACCTGTCCATTGCCCTATGGGGGCACCTCTACAAGAGTCTATTATATTCTCCCAGTGGAGAATATAACTACACTATTTCTGGGGATGGGGGATTGCTCTCAGGTTCTTCTCCAACTTGCTTCTATGGCCTTTTGACTAGGAGCAAGCAAGACTAGGGGGCATCTCTATTCTAAGCCCTCTGGGCTTGGGGCTTGCACACTGGATGCCTGCCGTAGATTTGGGAGTATCTAAAGTCCCAGGCTGAAGAGTCTGGGAGGTAGGATACTTGCCAGTGGTAGTGCCATGCAGACTTGAACAATTGAGCTCTGCTCAGTGAATAGATCGTGGAACTGATTTGGCTAATTTGGTCTGAGACACAAAGTTAATATATATATAGTACAAACTATGAATATTATTCCAAAACTAAGTGGCTTATGAATTATCACAGAGTTCATTGGGCTAGGCCTCAATAATGTTGATAGTGTTTCAAGCCATGGTAATCCCACAGCTCAGCACTGCTCAGCATGTGTGTATACTCCAGATCTGCCCCCACGAAGGATCCATGTCCTAAAGTAGCCCCCCACTCATGACTGGAACTGGGTGTTCTTGTTATGAACCCTGGAGAAAAAAAAATTAATATGCAGAAGAGGTGCAGGGCAACCTGGTCCAGCTCCAACTCATGGAGGACAGGGCCACACTAGTTATATGCAACAGGATGAGAAGGCCACAGGGTGAACTGTTTGGGGCCCTGTTTGGTGATGTTTGCCAGACATTCAAGGCTGGTAGAAAAATAGGAATAATTGGAAATGGTGGTGGTGGTGGGGATACGTAGCTCAGGCATGGGAGTAAAGAGTAAATCAAAATGTATTAAATGCAGTGGCTCACCATGACTTGAAAAAGACTCAGCACTGAGGGGGACTGAGCATCTTCTGCTTTTGGCAGCAGTTTAATTGTTGACAGTGTATTTAATGAAGTTTTCATTCAAGACAAGCAGCTTTTTCCTCCCATACTGACTGGGGGGAAAACCTATTTTATATTTGAGTAAATATGGTATTTTTTTTGCCTTAAAGATAAGGCTTAGGAAGCAGATGCCAGCTAGGGATTCCACTGGAGAGGGTAGAGGGAAACTGGTAACACAAAGCTAGTGCGGAGTTCCCAGGATGAGTCTGCCCACAGATTATCATAATCTCTTGCTTTCCTCCAGAACATGTAAGTAGTTTTGTATCCTCATTAGTTTAGTGAAGGAGGGAGCAAGGCAAGTTCAACAATTTTCTGTTGGAACAACTGTAACAGGTACATGCAATTAAGGTGATGCATCTGCTAAAGAGTACTGCTTCAAAACATGCTTATTGTAAAAACCTTAACCTTCTTGATATTGCAATTTTCTCTCACCAACTTGGATTTCTCTCTTCTTACACAGCTGGGTACAAGAAGCAAGCACACAGCCTAGCTGCAGAATGGCATAAACCAAATGTTTCATAACACACTGGATAAATGAATGCTTCTGGCACCTGGCCAAGGCACTACACGGAAATCACACCAAATTAGACTGATGATTAGCATTCTGATTAAGATTTATTACCTTTTATTCACCTTGATTGCTTATTGTTTCCAAATCATTTCCTTCAGGATATAATAATTAGCATACCTTTGTGGTTGCACTCTTAAGTAACCAGGGAAATTATATGAAGAAATCACTAATAATGACAAAGACTCACTTCAAGAGGTACTTAACAGTCCATGAATAGTGTTGAGAATGAGCTGTCAAAGATGGGTTGCATGGAGTACAGGTCACTTGGTACAGCATGAATTGAAGCTATTAGGGAAGAATTTATTCATAAAGTGAAAAATAATATCTACTCACCTCCTCACAGTACTTCAGATCAACTGATCTGCCATCACTGCGAACACAATCTAGCATTCTTGTTTTGATACCGTTGCCACAGACAGCCTTCTCACTGAGCTGACAAGTACTCCAGTCTGGAAATATAGGACTCCATCAAGATAGCATGTCAACGATGTAGCTTTTCAATAATAGTTAAATGATTTTAGATGAGGAAACATTTTGATAATAATTTGATTACACTTAGAGGACGAAAGGCTGAAAGAAATAGGGTTATATAACCTGGAGACGGGAAGACGAAATGGGGATTTGATAACAGTATTCAAATACCTGAAGGATGATTACAGAGAGGATGTAGATGGGCTTTCCTCTGTGGCTATAGGGGAAAGAACCAGGAGCAACAAGCTCCTACGAGCTCAAGCTTTAGCAGGGGAAATTTAGGCTGAAGATTACAAGGATCTTTCTGCTATGAGAGTAGCCACGCATTGGAACAGGCTACCTACAGAAGTTGTGTAATCTCCACGCTTGGAAACTTTCAAAAGCAGGTTATAAACTTGGCTGGGATTGTTTAGTCAGGGATGATCCTGCCTTGAGCAGGGAGCTGGACTAGAAGACCTTAGGTGATCCCTCCAACCCTACTTTCCTATGATCTGAATTTAATTTTTAATTCAAATGACCTAAAATACTGCTAATAACATTTTTGTTATAGAAACAAAGGATCACAGAGCCCACTAACAAGACTGGAAAAAAGTGACATTTATTCTATGGAGTCAGAGTCTTTCTGAAAAGTCAGTTATTGTATTCATCAAGGAAAAGAGGAGGGGGGGGACACAGAAAGAGAGAGGGAGAATGGCTAGAGAAACAGGTTTTCTAAGAGGAGGGAAGTGATATTTCCACATTATACATTCACCCAAGAACATTTTCTCTGAATAAGACATTTTGAATTGGGTCTCACTGCATAATACATGACCTGCAACAGAACAATGGGCTCAAAAACCTGTATTTTGAATACAGGGGAATCCACAAAGGCAAATTAATTTTTCCACACACAAAAAACCTTCATGGGTAACAGGGTGTTATTGTATAAGTAAAAGACATAGATAACAAAAGATACCTCCCCTTCACTCTTGAAAATGGTGGTAAAACAGGGATTATTGTTAATGATCGGGTATGGGTAGAAAGGGGTATGTGTGGCATCTGTATCTGCAGCTCTTGGGAGAAAGGGCTGTAGCAAAGCCATCCCAGATTTTATTTAGTTCCTGATAAGAGCAACTTTAGAAAGACTCTGAGGGACTCTGTTTAGCTTATATTTGTCAAAATATTTGCCCTGGTTAAAAGTCAGATTCTAATTAAATGAACCTGCCTAATGCATTATTTTTTTTACATATTTTGCAATGCTAAACTGCAAATAGGTAGAGATTTTACATTTTTTTTACAATCTGTTATTAGATCATAACAAGCATAATACCTGTCACATTATAATCATAGTGGTAGCAGTTCTTGTTCAGGCTGCAGAGTTCTGTCTCAGTAGCAGCAGGACAACCCTTTCCATCATCAGGTAGTCTTAAGGGTTCTGCTGACCTTTCACGCACACTACTTCTATTGCAGGGCTTGAAAAAGAAAACAGAAAAAAAAACCCTCAACTTATTTTAATCCTTTCAATGTCCCTTTATGTAAAACCATCTGTAATCTTTTGAAAAAATGCAAACATTAAACAATAACATTTTCCCTTGCTTAATAATCAGAATAGAGTTCATTTTAGGAAAATACATAGCTTGTTATTTCAAACTGGTTTTATTACCTATTTATGAATAATAATGTTGTTAATAGCTTAGTATTTCCCTGTATAGTTCACATTTCACTGACAGTGCTTTTAAAATTACAGACATTGTGAGCTGTCTCTCCAGAATCTGTAGTGCACTGACTCTGAGTCCCCAAATTGGGAAGCTCACTTTCATTCTATGTTGCCTGGTATTCTCACTTGAATTGTAGATAGACAGGATACATGGGGATGATGAGCTGAGCTAACTTTTTCAACTCAGTTTTTTGCCTATAGCATTTTGCTCCTTACCAGTTATCAGTATTGGCAGTATATGCTTATGGCCACATCCAAGTCCAAATTCACCTCTTAAGAGGATCTGACAGAGTTTGAAAATATTAATTGCATTCCTAACCCTACCTGTGCAAGAGACACCATACCATTTGGACATCTAGATCAAAAAATATTTTTTTAATGACAATTTGCACCTCTCTTACTGACAGAAAAATGTTTTTACTGATGTGATTTTACTGTCATTTAAAGAAAATCTTGGGTTGGCAGCTCCCTGTGACTGCAGAAGTGGTTTTACACATTGCTGCCCACAACAAAAGGCTCCCCTACACTACTGACAGTGCCTTGCAGATCCTGCCCCCTCCCATTTCTCCTGCCAGCCTGACCCCTGTCAGTTCTGCTCCCCCTGTCCCGGAAAAACTCCCACCCACTGCCTCTTCCCCTCCCAGACTACAGCTTCATCTTGGCCGTACTCCCCTCCCCCACCCATAACTTGGATGCAAGGCAGGAAATGGGCACAGCAATCTAGCAGCAGCACATTGCTGGGGGTGCAGGTGTCTAGCAGGCTCCAGTGAGTGCAAACTTGGTACATGCAGAGTGCTGTACTCCTGCTTGAACAGAAGGTCACATTGCTGTGCTCTGTCTTTCTTTCAGTGCTGGTCCAGGTTTTTCTTGTCATGGAGCTTAAAGCTGCAGTGGCTGTGTGTTTTTATGGAAGGGAAAATGTTTTTATGGACATGACTTTTTAGCGAGGTTTTTTACAGAGTGTCAATACATGTATGGAGAGTTGGCAACCCTGATCTCAATTCCACTGTGGGCTTCTGAACATGCTCAGAATGGCTCCACTGCGTAGTCTTATTTCACTCTCATTCTCTGCTATAGAAAATATCTAAATTCCACTTAGGTTCCAAAATTTTTGTTGGAAACAAAATCTAAGTAGCTATTGGCTGATGGAGAGGAAAGAGGTCCTTTGTCCTCAGCTTGTGCTTCCAGTATGTTTTCTGTATTTTGCATAACATGGATAAAATGTAGTAACAGCGCTGGGAGCAGGGGCTAGGAACAAGAACTCCCACAGCAGTGCCCACCTCCCTGGGCAAAAGAATTACTCTACAAGCTCTTTTTGTGGACCCATGCCTCTTCCCCTCTTTTTGTCCAATAAGCCAGCTTCAATAGGAACAGTTCAATGTGCCCTTGGCCCTGCCTACCCCGTGGCTAGATGGTTTGGACACTTTGGGGGATGGGAGATGTGGGTCCAAACAGGCTCTGACTCAGAAGGACCTAGAATCTGGATGTCATGCTCCTTAGGCAAGTGCACTGATCACTAGGCTTTGGCATGGGTGAGCTCCTTTTCCCTGCTCCATGTAGATGTTTTATGCTAAAATCATTTCAGTGTTTTCCTCAGAGTGAGCTGGACCTGGGATCCCTATTGGATATAGCCATATAATTATAATAGAGATACCTGTACTTTTCCAAGTGGATTAGGACAGATGAAGTCTGCCTACTGTCTGAATAGGAGCTATGGTATCTATTCAGGGCAGAATAGTATTGGTCACTGGGGACTCACTAGACAATCAGCCTTTTCTCTCACATTGAGAGAAAAGGAGCTAAATCTTATATCTCTGGGTAGATATAGATTACACTCTAAGACGGGATGCATAATTTTGTCACTCTCTATGGGAAGGATTTAGAGGTGGATTAGGATTTGAATCCTGCTTTGTTATTATGGGAAGTCCAAAATCAAGATTGAGCAGATCTAAGAAATGTGCTGTCTCTAGATATTATGAAAAATGACTCACCCAGAAATATCCTCTCCTGTCACTAGGACACTGTCATCATTAATAAGTCATTTCTTGAACAACTGCTTTAGATGGAGAAATGCAAGCATCTTACCTTTTGGAAGGAACTGTTGACAATTTCCCATTGACAATCCTGCTGATAATGGAAACTTACAAAATTGTGTATGTGTATTTACTGCTATGTACAACATCTTCACACTGTAACTTCAGGCTTTTCCTTATTCAGGCATTTTTTCTTTTTTTTTTTAAGTCTTAAAACTGTAACCGTCAGATTGTTAACATATTTCTTACCAAGGAACACCTAGACCACTGGCCCCATTCAGACATAACACAGTCTTCAGGACATGGCAACGTGCACTTTCTAGCACCAAGAGGCATCTCTTCAAGGTCACACAGGTAATCCTCCACAGTGTCAGAAGGGCCATCCACTGTATTTAGCATGCACCTGGAACAAAGGATTCTATTTGTCGTGGACTTCCTAAAACCGCATTGATTAAACTACACTAATGAGAAACATTTAAATAGTTTATCCACAGGGAATGAACAGTCAACAGATTCTTCAGTGTTCTTGATGTAACCTAATTAAATAAATAACCTACAGAATATGCAGGAGAGTCTGATAAAGCAGAAATATTGCCAGCTCTTATGTAGCACATCAAGTCCAGCAGTCCAGGATATTGTTTGAAACTTAGAGGTCTTATTGGTCCTAACCCTGTGCTGTCATAGACTTACTTAATGAAACTGAGGAAGTTCATTGCCTTAGTATAACCAGTGTATTGGGTAACCCATCTTGCTTACCTCATAGTGGTCCTGTGTGGATTATTTTATTAATGTTTTTAAGTAGTTTTGAGACGACTAAGCAATTGTTGTTTGTTTTTATTTGTATTCCTTATTTTTCACTCACATAGCTTTTTTCATATCCTAACCTATTCCTTTTATTGTTCACATCGTCTTTAAGTATATCACAGATCACTTTGAGGTTAAAAAGGGAGTTAAGCAAGGCTGCCTCATGGCTCTAACACTCTCCTCAATATTCCTTACGGTGATGTGACATCTGACCACCAACAAGCTTCCAGGTGGAGTGGAGCTAAACTACCAAATGGATGGTAAAATGCTTAATCTCAGCTGACTCTGAGCCAAAACCAAGACAACCCCAACCACAATTATTGAGCTTCCAGTATGCTGATGATGCTGTAGTGTGTGCTCATCAATGTCTTTACTGAGGCACACAAGAAGAGGAGACTTCTGCTTAACATTCAGAAAACTGAAGTCTTCTGAGTTGCAACAAAGTCTGTCAACCCCAAATTGGTCTCCTCAGCCATCTTCAGATCCACAGATAAAGCAGTCATAGAAGCCAAACATCCTCCAACGTGAGGGATTGCCAATGATTGTTCGTATCACCTTTAAATATTAGTGAGGAACCAATCCAGGCAAGAGTGCAATTGTGTCAGATGCTATATTTCCACAAAGGAAAACAAAGAAGTTCCACTCAAAACAGTTTTGCCTTTCTTATCCCTTCCGCTGAAAAAGGATATAGGTAATGATGCTCAAATGAAAGGTGTTTGCATTTACTTCTGAACACTGAAAGGGAGAAGCCCATACTAGCCATTCAACCCATCACTCTGACTGCAATACTTTTGAAACTCTGCCATTCTATTACATGGCCATTTCCCAAACACCTATTGTCAGACTGAAGGCATTTTAAACAGATTCCCTTAAATGAACATACGCATACTATATCTGCAGAAATCTACTGTATGGAATTAGATCTCTAATGATAGTATATGGATGATGAAAAGAAAGGAGACTTTTCTCTGATAGTCCCAAAGGGCAGGAAATCTATTTCTTTAGCATCAATAATATATTTTCTTCTCTAACTTTGGTGGTAATGTCAAAACCTATTTGTGTGTAAGCAGTAGGTCAAACAGTCCTCATTCCTTTTGGGTGCGTGTGTGTGTAGAACAACCCCCTGGCAGAGCATGCTAGATCAATATAGTTGTTACAGGAGAGTAATTATGCAAAATTTTATATTTGTGACAAACCTGACAGCTCTTGGCCAGAAAAGTCTGGGTACGTGGAGAAGCTTTGAGAAGCTGGAAAAGGAATAGCTGATTATCTTCGGGCATGCTCCGGGCTGTACCGTCTGGTTTGGGGACAGAGAGACTGCTTAACTCCTTTGGAGGGGAAGAGAGCTTCTGGCTGGCTGGCCTTTGCTCCAATAAAGGCCTTGACTAAAAGAAACTGTTTGCTTTGCTCCTTAGGAACTGTGGGTTGTACTGGATCTGCCCAACAAGAAGCAATGTCCCGGTCTCAGGAGAGGAACTGAATGCTCACTCCTTGAGTTGGGGCTACAAAGAACCAGGGAAAGTGAGAGACTGAAAGGTTGGGGGTCTCAGAGTGGGAAGGAGGCCTGGGCTCCTCCCTTGGTCTAGAAGGGACCTTCTAGGCTGCCTAGGCTGGTTTCAGGGACTCTCTCAGACCCCGGACAAGGCCTCAGCAGTCCTGAGCAAAGACCCCCTGGAGGGCACTCTGTAAAACCATAATATATATACATATATATTCAACACTGCACTCTTTGCTGTATTTTTTACTATGAGAAATAGGTTAAATAGGTTAAACAGGTTTTTTAAATAGGCTTATAATAGCATTGTAGTGTGATTGGTAATGGAGTATGTCTGGAAATTTATGGACAATCATATTTCATTAAACTTACTCTTTGACAATTTCATGTAAAAGGGAAAAAAATATAAAAATAAGATTCCTAACAATGTATCCAATTTTTAAAAAACTAAACTGAAATAAAAGGGGCAGCTTTTCTTACCCAGGCTGAGAACAATATGGAATTACTATGCTGTACCAGAATTTCAGATTAACTCTCCTGACGGTTCATTTTTTCAATTTGTCTCAAAGACAAGCATTGAGCAATTATAGAAAGTTTTACGTATTTTCATGTTTGCTTTTAGATTAACAGAATTCACACTAAACACTTAAAACAAAAACAGAAATATAGCCATATAGATCTGTGGACACACTAGAAGTATCAGATTAATTAATCACACAAAAATCACGGTTGAGGCAATCAGCTTTTCAAATAGATTTTTGCCCCCTCTCTAGTAATCTCCCCAGCACACATCTCAAACTCAGTATCTTTCATTTTGCTTTTTAAGATGCTGTGTCACTGCTGGTTTTAATGGCAAGTGATTACCTGGGTTCACAGAATACCAATTTAGTGCATACTAGACAATATGAAGGGAGCAGGCAGGATGGGTACACAACAGCCTCTGTCTGGAGTCCTTCCTACAAGTCTAATGTCAGTTCTTCCACAAGGGAAAAAAAGTTTAGAAACTTAGCAACTATATGAAGGGGCACAGTCTCTCTTTATTGACTTTAATGGCACAGAGCCAATTAATGCAACCAAGGAATTCCCTTCCCCTGACCTCTGTCCCCTAATCCCCCCCTTATTCCTCTACTAAACCACTCCAAGACATTGCAAATTTAAATTAGGGTTAAGGCCTTGTACCACATATATCATTCCAACAAGAACACTGGCTCTAGTTATTTTTATACTGCCATCACAGGCTTTATTGCTGAAATATACAGTTAATAAAGAAGATTAGTGTATTTAATGATATTCCAGAGTTCAGTATTTAATGACAACATATAAGAATCTGCAAAATGCAATGACCTTTTTTTGGCCTGAGGTGTAAATCTGAGGCCCAGGCTGTAGACAAGTTGATTCAGTATTGTTCAATAGCTATTAGCTACAATGACCTGGTCAAATTCCAGTTTGGGATATTCCATGTACCTTAGTTCTGCATTTTCTATTTGGTATCGTTGTTGTATTATAGTAGCTATAATTGCTTTAATTGCTATTTTTTAATAATGAATTATTTAGCCATTAAGATAAAGTGAATCTTGTTATGATTTATTTTCCATAATAGTTTTCTGGAATTAATCATCTATTTTAAATTTCCTATTGCTTAGCATAAATATATTTGACCCATTGATTTTAAAATCTCATGATTTTAAAACTTAAATTTGGTATAAGAAAAATGCTTATGTAAGGTCTATGGTAATACTGGCATGTTTGAAAAGAGGTAATGAAAGAGTGAATGATGCATGTATGTGACAATGTGAAAGAAGACAGTCCTCTTGCAGCAGGTGAAAATAGCCTTCTGTGGTTTAACAGTTAAAGGTTGCAGTGACATCGAGTCAGCTGTTAAGGATTACTATGTACTAAATCATGCCTTCACCCTGATGGCTGAAGACTACAAGCAACAAGCCTTCTGAAGATTGCAGACGGCAAAGCCAGAAGATCATGTCTACCATCCCAGCCTGCCAACAGGACAAGGAGGATGACCTTCGCATCTGACTCAGCAGAATCCATAGGCTTGTATGGATCACAGCTATCGCTATAAAGAATGAACACAAAGAAAAGGCTTTGGGTCTGTCTACCTGCAAGAACGAGTTTTGGGAGTGTCCTTCAAGACCTGACTCCATTCCTCGTGATCAGTCCAGTTGGCCACCAGACTGACCTGAGCATCTTTAGAACTTGGTAACACCTTAACTTTTGCAGGACTGTCTAACTGTGTGTGTGCGTGCGCACGCGCCACTGTATTTCTTTTGTATGAATGAATGAAAGAATGGATGAGTATGTATGGGAATGAGTGAAGCAGATAACCTTACTGGTTTTTATTCTTTTCTGTTGTATGTTTTATGTTCTAATAAATGCAGCATTGTACCTTATCCCTTGATTAGATTCCTGCTTGTTTTTAATTCACACTGTACACCTTATGTGGACAACATTCTCTCCTGCACTTTCTGTCCTGAAAATAATATAGACTACTAATAAAATGAGTACTACAGTATTATTTGGATAGATATATAGATATCTATTGGCCATGTCTAGATATCTAGATACAGATATCTCTCTCTATATATATTAAAGAACAAGGGGCTGGATTCTCAGCTGAATATTGGTCCAATATCCTGTAGGTATATTTGTATTTGTACTTAATTTGTATTAGATTTGCATTTAAGTGTCTTTGTCTCTCATGGCATTTTACTTCTTTAATAAAATCATGGGGTATTTACAGACGTTCTCTGGGAGATGCAGGGGGAGGGGTGCTTTAATTAGATAGGCTCCAAGAGCTGCTTTAATTAAGGCGCACAGAGTGTCACGTGTATCAGTGTCCCCATGCTGGGGCACTTTAACTAAAGCGCATCATTTGCCTCTACCACCATTTTTCAGTGTGCAGATGCTGATAAATGTGACACAAGTCTGCTGGAGTGCAGTAATTATCATGCTTCAGCACTCGATTAATCGAGTCTGTTCCAATGCATTGTAATTACAGTGCATAGGATCAGCCTCTCTGCATGTGGATAGGAGCCCATGATTTCTAGTTGTGTGGGTTCTTTAATATAGAGAATAATTTTGTATTACCTGACTTTTCTGGTTTGAACACCTTCTCCACAGTTCTCCTTCAAGTCCACATTTGTCACTTTGCAGACACTCCAGGGTTCAGTAACCCATATGTACTGGCTACAGTCACTGTGGCATGGGACAACCTCATATACCTGAAATCCACACATAGTGTGAGCAAAATGTGGTTTTCATTCCTTGTAAAGATCACACGCAGTTAATCCACACACAAAATCTATATATGAAAAGAGTTGAAATGCTTAAGGTTACAGCACACAAAATATCTAACACAAGCGTTCAACAGCAAGGGAAAATTAAGTCCTTCTATGCTCATGGACTTTACCTTACCTTACCTTACCATTGTCATTGCTAACTTACATTAAAGCTTACACATAACTTTACCTTCACCTGCAGGGAAACCTGCTTTCTATTATCTCCTTTGACATGATGTTGCTCAGTCTTTCATTCTACACTCCACATACCTCCCTACTCAGTGCTATTATTTGTTGGTGTTTAGACAAGGTTGACTACAACAGTATCACCTCCTAAAATCACACCAATTTAAATAAAAGCCAGAGCTGGCCCCTTAAACTTATTTTTTAATTATAACTCTTTAAAGTTCTACTGAAATACATTGTGCGTTATTATATTTTCCTAAGAATAAATTGTTTTCTTGATATATAAAATGTAAACAAATGCAACAGAAAAGGGAAAATAATGCACCTGGGACAGTTTGATCAAGAAGGATGCCTTAAGGCTATATATCAATTTTAGGAATTCTTACCTGAGCCTGGAATCAGTGTTTTCCATGAATCCCATGGGACAGCCCAAGGTGTCAAGAGTTATTAAGAAACAGAGAACCAATAGTTAGTGAAAAACACAAATATCTGAACAGCAAACATTTTCATGCTTCATCTATTAAAAACAATAGTATATGGCCTCTACCAAACAGAAGACCTAAATACTTACATCATGGAAGATGCAACATTTTATCCTTCATCTCTATTAATAGAATTTGCAAGATGCCAGAATTTAAAAGAAAGAAAAAATTCTTACACATCACTTTGACGGAGAACTAGTAGTGCATGCTTGTTTCTTTCTTCCTCAGTCCCTAGCACAAAAGTAAACTATTATGGACATAAATTCTTTACAACGTGGGAAATTCAGTTCCTCTAGGATTAGAAAGTATTTTGAATGTTTTTGGACAAGAGAGTACATTATATTTAAAGTGCAGTCATTCTGTTGGTGTAGTGTGGGATACGTACAAGTCGGGGGAAACAGACAAAAGTCCCCAGGGCTGTTAAAATCCTTTACAGCCTGTCCTAATTTTGTGTATATAGGAGACTTCTTAGCTGGTGTCAGAACAAGTATGTTTAAAATATTTAAAACCTCATCTCCCATCCAAAAATGGCCCAATTTCTCCAATCATAGAAAAACTGGATACCTTGTCAGACAGCCAAGACATGGCCAATGCCCTAGCTATACTTGTTTAGTGGAGATCTCCTGACATTATTGACACTTGTGTGATTGTCACTGATTGCGAGCAATTAAAGTTACATGCAGTCATGGACTCCAGGCCTATGTACTAGGTGGAAAGGCAAGGAATGCCTGCAGCCAAAGACGGAGACACTATTTTCCTTTAGAAACTGGGGATAAGTCTTTTCAGTAGCAACTCACTAACATATTTAATTAAATGCAATATTGAACCCTAGTATTAACACCTGAAATCTTTACCAGCGCAGAGAAGATATTTTTATTTTCTTATTATAGATGTTTAGAGGAAGGAGAGCAAATGTTCAAAGTTAATTTCAACAATTAAAGATATATCTTGAATAGCTAAAGATATTAAAGATATTTACCCATCTAAATGTTATACTTTTCTTCATGAAAATGTCCTGGGTATGTATAATTGAATAATAATAAGAAATACACATTTGAAAATTATTTAAAAGAGAAAATAGAACTTATGAGTAAAAATAACTCTAGAGTAATGGTCAAATTGTAGTCAGTTTTGGCGTAGATATGTGTGAGAGGAGAGCAAATTTTGATGCAACCCATGTGGCCTAGGTACTTGAGAGTAGCTGTTGGGGTTAGCCCACGACTTGAATATCTAGGCCTGCTACATTTGTTCTAGGTGTATTGCCTGACACATGAAAAACAAATTATTTCCAATTCATCCTTAGCAGTATTACAGATTTTTGAGGCAACTACACTCAACCTATTTCTAGTATACCTTTGGGTACCAAAGTCCCAGCCTAACCACTTCATTTTATATTATTATATTATAAATTGCCATGCTTATTCTGAAGTTTGATATTAAAGTACACACATATTCTCCACTAGTCTATTTTTTCTAAGCTGTGTATCAGGTGTAGATTAATTAAAAAACATCTTTCTAGGGTGTTTGGTCATTCCCCCATGGCAGGTTTGTGGGCACACCTTTACAGCCTCCTACCTATGCAGTGTTAGTGTTCCATTTTTATTGATTTTATATATACATATATATAATTCTTTTTTTTTTTTTACTGTCAATTTTGAATACATCTCCGCAGCAAATTGGATCTCAGTTCAAGTATCAGTAGAGGGCAGTAGTGCTACATAAGAGGAACAAAATTGAGTTTCAGGATACAAATATAACAGCTTCACCTTGATATGCTGAAGAATAAGAGACTGCCATAAAACACTGTGCTACATGAATATTAAAAAAGAAGAAAGAAATTTTTGCATAAACTATAATTTGATCCTACTGAAATGCATTTTCTTTAATTTAAAACAGTTTCAATGTGTTACCCAAATCCAACAGCCTTCATTCTAACTTTGCATGTTGTATTAAGGTGGATTATAAACTTAGTTTATTAGCTGTAGTTTAACACTGATTTTGAACTAAACTAGAACTAATTACATCCTCTTAAGTAGAAAATTAAATCAACAAACCATTTCATTCTGGGCTGGCAATATGTCAATGGGATGATATTAAGCATGTGCCTTTTATTTAATTGTGAACAAACAGATTTTTTTCACCTGTGAATATTTATTGCAATGAATATAAGGCTGTTCAAGATGCTATTCTGAATGTAAAATTAAATCCAATTGTAAGGTGAATATAAATCAAACCTAGAGAAAGACAAGTGCGTTGAAAAGGCAGTTTTTGTTCTAAATCTGTCTTAATGAACTATGCAAGTAGCAGGCTTGACATGTCTGCCATCCCTGTACTTATATTTATAAACCTTTTTTTGAGAGTTGTGTCCCATCTGTGTAACTATACTCTTTATCTCTAGACACCCTATAACCTAAAATGCCATGAGAGCTTATCCCACATTACTTTGACTGCTTAGGCAGAAGGCAAGCAGGGTGGACCTTAGAGACTAACTGCTTCAAAGACACATAAGGTTCTGTATGACACAGTGTACTTCTGAACCAGTTAGTCCAGGGCATCTATACACATGCAGGGCAGGCATATACAAAGGCACTTTAAGTTTAGTGCTTTCTATAAAGTACTTTAGGTTAAGTGCTTTAAAAATGAATATGCGTGCCATGGCTTCATTCGAGTTTCATGCCTTGCTGTAGTTCTGTGGAGGAGGTGGCAGGGGGTGCCAGATGCTACATAATCTAATTTCACTGTTGTGAGTGAGTGAGCCAGCAAGCAAAGTGTGCTATCACCTTTGTTATAAGAAAAAGTAAAGGAACAGAATAAAAATCAGCTTGGTCAATCTTTTTTAAAAATAATTTTTACAACACCCTCCATGGAGGAAGGCAAGGAAAGAGGGCGTGAGTGAGCAATGGAGGCAAGGGGTACCGATGGAATGCTCCCCACTGTGCCATTCCAGAGAGCTCCTCAGGAGCTGTGCTGGGAGAGGGAGAACACAGGAAGGGGTCCTGATTTGGGGGCAAGAGCCCTCCCCACCCCTATGGTCCAGGAACCCCTAAGGACTTCTGTCCCCATGGATATAAGAGGGCTTCTCTGGTCTCCAATCTGTTTCCCAGAGCCAGAGCAATGATGGGTGAGTTCACACAGCGAGGACCATCTGGCACACCCCTTAATGCATGAGTGGGCAAGCCCCTTTCCCACCCCATACCCCACCCCTGATGATCACCCAAAAAGGGGCCAGCCACTTGAGACCCCCTGCAGCCAGCCCACTACATTACCGGCAGGCTCACCCACAGACTCCCCTGCACTCAGGAGGGGCGGGGGGCAGGAAAGAATGCACCCATGCCCCACTATCACTGCATGGCCACTGCACACTCCCCAAAATGGGGAATCCCCCAAGACCCCTGAGGCCCCCCAAACCCCTGTCAATCAGACAACACTCGGTTCCTATGCACAATGGGGCCCACTGGGCAATACCCACCCCCCACCAGAGACCGCCCCCCCATCTTGTGCACACTTTGGAGAAGTGGCTTAAACACCTGTGTTCCCCTTCACAGTGAGAGGGGAAACCCCCCATGAGACCTCCCCAAAGTCCCCCCCCCAGACTCCCAAGCAGCATGTGGATTGTAGGATGGGAAACTGCCCCCCAAAGAAATGCGCTCTATGTCACCGCCACTGCTGCTCCCAGCACCAGAGCTTGGGCTGCAACTCAGGCTGGGGCTTCTGCCTTGGCTTCACTCCAGTGTCAGCTCCACCTGCAGCACTAGGGGAGGGGGGTGAATTCTAGCTGCACTTAGGGTTTTAGCTGGGACTTAAAGGGGTCTCATGGGGAGGTTGTTTCCCCCCCAGTGGAGGGTTTCCCTTGCAGGCTCCACAGAGCAGAGCTTGCAGCCCTGACTGTAATGCACTTGGGGTGGAGAGATTGGTTCTCAGGTTCCCCCTTTTGCACTCTCTTTTCCACACCTAATGGTATGTTTTGAATAAATAAATAAATAAAATCTAACTAGATAATGATGATTATTTTTATTTTTGTTTTCTATTTTTTCAGTTACACAGAGCAGAATGATTTGAAACAAGCTGATACTGGTGGCTGCTGGCTGTAGAGCAGAGATGGGCAATTATTTTGGGGAGAGGGCTGCTTACTGAATTTCGGCAAGCCATCGAGGGCCACATGACAGGCAGCCCAGGGCAGATAAATGTTAATTGTCTAAATTTTTTAGGGGCGCCACAGGTCAGATGGAATGGCCTGGTGGGCCACATCTGGCTCCCGGGCCATATTTTGCCCACCCCTGCTGTAGAGCGAGCTAGCTACACCTGGTGATAACAATTACCACTTAAAAAGTCCTGGTTAAATACACATGCAATTAAGTAGAATTAGGTGTTCTGACATGCACTACCACATTTCACCTTACATTTAAAACGCATCCAACCAGCTTTAATTAAGGTAACTTCTGTCACTTTAAAAGCACTCCAAAGTCCGGCACATTTATTAATTGATGACTTTAATGTGTTTTAAATGGCAAAAATCATCTTGTGTATAAATGTTCTGGTTCCATCCTAACCTGCCTTCTGTCTGACTTCAGACTAACATGGCTAACATTGTTTCCCTGATGCTTAAGGAAGGACTCTACATCCATTTAGTCATCAGTACAAGCTTCAATCTCAACAGATATCATTTAAAATAAATTCTTCCAAAAGGCTAAAAACTATTTTGACCAATGGATACTAGAAAGGACTAAGGAGAACATAACTATTTTGAGGGCTTCTAGGTATTTTTGTTTTCTTATCTTTAATATCTGTAGTTCACTGAACAAGAAATCTGGTAGTATGGGGGCCTATACAGTTTGCCATTGCAATGCAACATACTGTATACAGTTCTTTTAAATGCCCCAGAATAAAAGCCTTCATTTTGCAACTGAGGACTTTTTGTTCTCTATGACTTTCAGTGCATATTACTTAGTTGCTCAGAAAGGAAGGATCCTTGATTGATCTGATTAATGCGCTACACCTGTGGAATAGAGAAAAGATAAATAAGTGAATAATGTAGAAGTGAGCAAAAATTACCTGATTGACATGATCCAGCTTGGGACAAGGCCGACCGCCATTGTACGGTTTCTCACGGAGCCACTTAGACCTAACTTTTACCCCGCTCCCACAGGATTTACTACATCGAGACCAGTTGGACCATTCACTGAGCTTGCAATCTGAGGGACATGGAATTATGCAGGCTTCCTCAATGTAACCTGAATGAAAGGAAACGAAAGTGAAATCTCTTCAGCACGTCATTCTGCCACTTCTCCCCTGAAGCCTCAGTCTAATTCATTTAAAGTGTCCAAAGTTTGACTTGACAGTGATGTGTGAATGTAGAGATTTCTTCATCATTAGGGCTAAATTAAATTCTGTGGGAAACTGACATATACAGCTAGAGTCTATGTTGGAATAACAGCTGAAAATCCTCAATATTATCTGATTAGGATTCATACTCACCGGATTTCAACATTCTACATTTCTGACAGCTAGAGTGTAATTGACACTAACCTGTCTCTTGTTCCATCATTCTTATACTGCACAGATGATAGCTATGTTAAAAATCCCAGACTCCAGTTTAGTTATAACTCCTTACAGGTGTATATTAAGTAAATCCACTGCCATTGTATCTATGTTGACAGTGTAATTGGACCAAAAGATGTGTGTATTATCAATGGTGAAATGAATGAACATTACACTTTTTTTGACCCATTCCTGACTAGAAAAAGAGACCGGCCTACCACAATAAAGACTTACAGATTAACAACAATCTGCCCCTAGTTGTGCATAGAGCAACTGAAGGGGAAAGCAAATGTTTTTATTTGGATAACACATGCATCCTGAGAAACGGGGAGAGGAGAGGCTGAATGTATAGGGAGAACCATGGGGAAACTGCTTCTGTTCATGGAATGAGTGAGAACCTATTTTTTACATAAGAAGAATATGTCACAGTTTTTCAGTTTGTGTAGTGTAGATCCACATTTACAGCAGAAACCATAAAAAGTCAGTTACCACCATACATTTACTGCAGCTGTCTTCCTGAATGTATACAGGCTGTCTCTAAAAAGAAGATGAAAAACTGTTGCATCTTATGTTCCACAGTGTAATTGTTGGTAAATACTATTTTTAAGTACAAGCTATTGTATATGGAGTTGACATACTTAAAAAAAAATTAATTGTAATGCAGTTCTAAAGCATGCCACATGTACAGTGTAAAATTCTCATAACATCAGGAGGGCTGTCTGGTCAAGGTTTTAAGTTTGTTGTCTTTCAGGTGGATTAAACGTCCCTAATTCTTGTATCATGAGATAACATATTAGCCTTCTCTATACTATTCATTAGTTTGAATACTTGTGTTTTGATTCTCAATCTCTTCTCTACAGTAAGCAATCCCACTCTTTTCAACCCCTCTGCATATAGAAGTCTTTCCAAGCCTGTGCATCTGTTATCCACCTTCAACTGCCCCTTCCCATTTCCCTCTTCTACGGGTAATAGTAGGGCTTGAATTGTACCAGCTCATGCTAAGTGAGGACACTGGCAGACATTGCATTTGTTATGTGCTTCATGTGAGAATTGTATGAGAAACTGTAGCATGTCAGACATCAAACCAATTTATCCTTGGATAAAAATGGTGGATCAGCCACAAAGAAATTGCTCATCCAAAGTATCCCACCATAATGTTAACTTCTGGCCTGTTGGCAAGTCACAATTTGTATCATCATATGTGCATGTTACATGTGCTGTGTGTTATATCTGCCAGGGAGCAAAGTCTGCACTTTTATTGTTGAGACTTCCATCCTGTTCTGCAAAGGCTTGGTTTTCCTAAAAGATCATTCTAAGCATTATGGTTGTAAAGAAAACTTGAAAACATGATTTCAGTGTAATGTACAGAGCAATGTCCACCTGAATCCACAGAAACCAAGAAATACTAACTCTGAAAGATGTAGACTTTCATTTTCTCTACAGGGTGGTACCTGAGATGCCTAATGATAATTCACTGTTAAAACTATTACCTATTATCTAGGGCTATTGATCAAAGAAAGCCCCTATTCAAAAAGAGAGGGGATTTTTTTATGATGATGATATGCACAATATTTTAGTGCAATGAGTTGTGCTTGAGTCACTGCTGCTATGTTATCACCTTGATCCATGGAATCAAACCAGTCAAACAATTAGGAGCCTGGGGAACATTTGAGATCAGTGGAGAAATCATGCTTACCGTTCCCTTAGGAACTTAAGTCCCCAGAGCAGCAGGGCATTAATCTGTTTTGAAAATGCTGTTGAGCACACCTTGTTATAGGGGTACCTTCCTTACTGCAGAGATTGTAGGTAGATATTCTCTGAAGACCAAGCCAGGTATCACTGCTATAATCACTTAGAGATTAAATTTACATTTAAAAACTTAGATTCTGATGCCAGTACTTTACTGGGCTCTGGGCACATATCTGTTTTGCCTATGCCTCAATCCAGTCCAACCCACAAGTACACACACACCAATTAAGGGTAAACCAAACATGACAAGTTTGGGTGTGCTCATGATCATTCTCTGAACAGCTGCACAATCTCCTCTGCATGACATTCATTTTAGCTTCCCAAGCCAGTGGAGCTTGTCTTGTGGACAAGAAAAACAAGTCACTACTTTTGTCATCTTCAATCTGGGTCCTGGATTACAGCACAGTATTTCACATAAGACTACCCCTTGATAGATATATTGGTGATACCATGTTTTAATATTTGTTTTATTATTCCATTCCTTATGCAGTCTAATATTTTCTATTACTTTTTTATTCACCATTGCATCTTGATGGCATCTTCACGAACTGTGATGTTTGCAACTATATTTGAAATGTTAAGTTCTATATGAACTTCAAGGTATCAATTTTCTGTCTTTTCTGATAAAATTGTTTCTGAAGTCAGTTAATGCCAAACACTTATGTACAATGTAAAGATGCAGGGCCACTAAATAGATTTTATTGCCAAATATATAAATACTTTTCAACAATTTATGCACAATAGAACACAATGCACAATAGAAATAAAAAAGGGTTTTTGTAAAGTTAGAGCATGAGCATTTTACTACACATTCAGAAAAGCTCTGAATTCTAGCTCTGTTTTCTATAGCTTGCTGCTGTCTGAAAATGTTAAATGATTAAATACATGTGCAGAGCCTCTCCCAAATTGGGCAGATCTACAATGATTATTCAGAGAATGCATCATCTTGTTAGATGTCAACAACTTTACTGAACTGAGTTATGAACTTGTTCGTCAAGTAACTATTGTCACTTGACTGATTTATCAAATAATACTTTATGAAAGGTATATTGTCTTAGATATAATATATGTTTGAAAAACATACAATATGCAATGGCATAAACTGCCCTGAAGCAGTATGGATGCGACTGATTATGGTTCACCTTACCTGACATCTCTCGGTTACTTTTAAAGATAAGACGTATTTGATTTCATAGCCCCATCCTAGGTTAAATTTTGTATGCAAGTAGTAAATTGTAAATTTTCACCAGATGTGTATTTCAAATGAGTTGAGATTAGTGTAAAACCATACACTATTTAAAAAAATAGAATTTGAAAATGGATTTTACAAGAAAGTTGAAAGAAACAAAAGTATAATATCTAGCATATAGCTTACCTTTAATTTACTTGTTATTCTAACTTCCTGTATGTGCTACCTAAAAAACTTCGAATTTACCTTTGTATATTTTTGTCCACACTGACCTACACATTTTTAACAGTAATGCACAACTTTAGTAATTTGTTAAATTTGTTTCTGTCCAATCAATGTTTTCAAGAATCAAATTAATCTTTTTTTAGGTAAATAATTCATTTTTTTAGTAATTACTTCCGATCAATCAACAGAAACTGGCTCAGAAAGACCACGTATTAAGGCTTTTATATGAAATGCTAAAGTATTTTAACTTTCCTGATTGTAACACAATGGGATCCTTACCATCTGCCTCAGTCATAAATAAAGGCACAGTCTGAAATAAGTAACACAAACATATTTAGACTCTGGAAGATGGAATGGTTCCTGCGACAAGGAAAAAATTGTAGGAATATATAGTTTCTTAAACCGACTACCAGATTAGTACATATTTATCTTTGTTTCCCTGGTCATTGACCCAAAATAGAACCATAAAGAATTTTTTACCTAAGTTAAATAATGTTTGCAGATGATTGTATGTTAAAAAACTCAATCAGCAATTTGCAATCTTGCATTTGGAGGGATATCAGATAAAAACTATTTGTTGCAAGTCATAAGTAACATGTTATAATTACATTCAGCTGCCTTTAAAATATAAAATGCTTCCACAAAATGACAAAAGAATCTGTGCTGCTGCAATCTTTAATCTCAAATACACTTCAGTAAATATCTCTATGTACTTGTATCAGTCGGTTCAAAAACTTTAAATCAAAATGTAATAAAGCCATAATTGTGTCTTTACTACAACATATTTAATCTCAATAAGATTCATAATACAGTATATTCTAGTTCATTTAATGGTCATTGGACATGTTTCAGGAAAGGATTTGGTAGGCCAACCAATATAAGCAACTATTCTGTAAACACAGGACTGAAGCATTACATTTCTTTACTCTTCAAAGGCTGATGGGGCAGCATCTGCTCTCTAGATAAGCTCTATTCTTAGCTCTTCCACACAGAAGACTTTATTTTTGGGGGAGGCAAGGGAGCGTATCCCTATTTATGTGGAAATAAACTAAATGGAAAGACAAGGGGAAGCAAGAGAGGGAGTGTATAGGGGAAAAGACAGAACTGGAAGGGCAGGTGAAGATGAGCTAGAAAATTGAAGATAAGGTCAAGATAAAGCAAGAAGGAGGGAGAGAACTAGAGCAAACAACCAAAAGTCAGAAAATATCTCAAAAAAATGGTAGCTCTTGAGGAAACATGGTTGAAGTGAAGAATGAAGAGGTATTTTTAGGGATCCAGAAGGGTAGTGGGGTGGGGTGGGTAATTACCCTCTTTCCCCAATGCAGTGGTCCTTACTTTCTACATATGGTTCCACCAAATGGTGTTTATAGATCATAAGTTTGTGAAGTGGACAACTAGTATGAACTAGAGTAAGACTACTACGTCAGGTCAACTATTATAACTGACCCATATTTGATCCTTAATGTCTTTCAGCCACTACCACTTGAGAAGAATTCAAAACTAGGGAAGATAACCACCTGGGGTGGTAGCATAAAGTCATTTAAGGGTATGAGGAGTCATTTGTCACAGCAGCTTACATCAATTTCATATTTTACCTCATGACATGGTCATCATCTAATTGGTCTAAGATCCTCTCTCTTTGAATGCTGCACATGTTAGTGCATAAAATCTGACTCTTTTTTGGTTGGTTTCATAGTTTATAGTTTCATAGTTTCTAGGGTCAGAAGGGACCTGAGCAAATCATCTAGTCCGACCCCCTGCCATGGCAGGAAAGAATACTGGGGTCAAATG
>NW_017728886.1:48875360-48878214 GCF_001723895.1 Crocodylus porosus
GCATCTGTGGATGCATGCCAAGGTGCGGTTGGCCTTCCTGACTGCCTCCCCACACTGCCAGCCCATGTTCATCTTGGAGTCAATGATGACCCCCACATCCCTTTCCGCCTCCGTGCTGACAAGAGGGGAGTTCCCCAACCCGTAGGTATGGTGCTGGTTGTTCCTCCCAAGGTGCATCACCTTGCACTTGTCTGTGTTGACAAGTTTCTTTCATTCAAATGTGGAGAACTGTCTTGTGTCTTATAACCGTCTCGAAAAACATAGTACTTGGACTGTACACCTGTCCTCCTCCTTGAGATCAACATCAGCCCACTTCTTTGGATTTTTGAGATTTGGAAAAAAACATAGCTCTTTGAAGTTCTCTTGGCTTTAAAATGTAAAAGGTACACATTCATTATCTGGGAGTGGTTACATTTGTGACTATTATACAATGTCTATGGAGTTATCGTTTCTTCCCCCCCCCCGCAGGATTCCTCTTCAAGACTTATTAGCTACTATAAAAAATTATTATTAAATTGATAATTTAACACAGTGCAATTGCCACATTATTATTATCCAACAATAAGGCCATAAAGAAGTTCATTCAAAATTGTCACAAATGCATGGGGTAATCTATTCCAGGGCAGCATACAACTCGTATGAAAGCTAGTATTATAAATACAGAGAAATTGTTAGCAAACAGATGAGGTATGTCTAAGTTTCCATACCTCACTCAACATTAAAGTCATTACAAACATTGCCAATAATGTTTGTAATGACTTTAATGGTAGTATTGAAGGCCTAAATACCTAGTATTTTGCTGTATTGCATAAAGCACAACCAGGAAACACTCTAAGAAAGCCTCCTTAATAGGTAGTACTGTGCTATAGAACCTCCACTTCCATTTGTAAGTTATATTTCTACCCTTACAGCTGCAATGTTAACTAAGTACACAGCTCAAAACAACATCTTTGAAGCTATAAACAGACATCCTTTTTAGAGAAATATCAGCTGTGCTGGGATTTGTCCCGACACAACTGATCTGTTTCACTGGTGTGTCTAGATGTTGCTACAGCACTGCCCCATAGGGTTGGGCCTCTGACACTCTTAGGGATTCAGGGGCTCGATCTTGGATTAGACTTGAATTAGAGGGTTCTGTGAAAGAACATAATGTGTTTCATAAGGCTGTGGTTAATTTAAAAAATAAGACAAAATAAAACATTTTATCTTAACTTCTATGCCTACAATTTCCTTTTTTAGATATGCAGAGCTGTAGCTTGTGAATACTGGAAAAAGAAAAAAAGATTTAAAGAAAAAAATATTATAAAAATGTTATCAATTAAGCAAGTTATAAATTAATGGCCAAGACCACATTTTGTAACATTTTGAGATTTGACTGTCAGGCACATGAACAATTAAATAAAAAATTCCTTGTTTCACATAGATACTCCCAACATCTGTTGCAAAAATATTCAATGATACACAGATAGCCCTTTCTAATCCCCTGCATAAGCCTTGTAGCCATAGAGAGCTTTGTAGAATCAGCACAAATCAATGCATCTCATTTAATTAATGCTAAAGGGGGATATAATCTCACACTAATAAGGCAACAGACAAACTACCCTGGACTGGTCGACTGTGCCTAAGGTCTTAACAATAAACTGATGTGAATTAAGAGGGGCAATATGACCTATATACAAAATGTTACATCTGTCTGCCATGCCTTCTCTCCCCTCAAAACATACATACACACAAACAAAATACCGTGTCTCAGTTTATGTGGGTCATGAATCCTAATTACAATATGAAGGACAGAAACTAAATACTGTAGCTGTAGAATAAACAAGCCATAAAATAAAATGGTGATCAAGACATAGATATAAACTTTTGATTCTGTTGCCGTGTACATTCTAATTTAAACTTTAAATCACACAGGGGTTTGGCATTTCTGTTTCCACTTCCTTATCAATAAGCTGTAGCGATACTGTGGTAAAAAAAATCTTGCCTGTTAAAGAGAAATTATTCCCTCATACTGAAAACACACTGAATGTGTCTACACATACAATTAATGTGAAGCAATGAACTCCAGAGCAGTTTGAGTTGGAGTAAACTACTTTCAGGAACAGCATCTACACATGTGCCCAGTTTGAGCCAGGGCAGAGCATTTTACACCAGGACTGTTCAGCTCCAGGCAGCTATGTTGGATGGAGTGTTCAGCTCCTGGCAGCAATGATAAAGTAGATGGCAGGGGGATAAGGGTGCTGAAAGTGCAGAGCTTTATGGCTAGGCAGCAGGCAGGAGTCTGGCCCCCAGCTAGCTGGACTGACCAGGCACAATTTACACCCACCATCAGCATCTATGCATGCATTTAATCAGAGTAAATTACTCTGGCATAAGATAGTACTGTTCCTGACCCTCCTCATTCTTTCTGTCCTCCATCTAACACTTTTTAGATGCGTTTCTTTGTGTTTTTTCTGACTAAAGTGTTGGTACTTACCCAGAGTTACAGAGTGAAACATCATTACATTAGTACCTAGGCAATTCTGTTCCAACTGGATAACTACATATCATAGATCAGTCTGTTGAGCAGTGAAGTAGGGACCCACAGGTTTAGCATGAACTCCTACTTCTGTGCAAGTGTCAACTCCTACTTGTGTGCAAGTGTGCTTGTGCAGTTAAGTGACTATGGCTAGGGACAGAAATTACACATAAACTGGTATAAGTGATCAGAAATAAGTTCAAATCTGTAACACAAAAGAAGTTCAATGTGTATAAACTGCTTTCAAAATGGCCTAAATCAGTTTACAATAAACCTGGAAAGATATAGTAACAGACCCAACTGATTTAGGTTAAACTGGTTTATTTAACTTCTATT
>NW_017728886.1:48878884-48885269 GCF_001723895.1 Crocodylus porosus
TTAGCTACAAATGGCTAAAGATAATAAAAAATCTGTACTATGCCTACAGTTGAGTACAGTACTTACTATACTTAATTTGCAATGGAGGTATTAATTCAATGGGCCTGAAATACAAATGGTTTGAAATGGGTAGAAATAACATTAGCTCAAGAGCTAAATGCAAAAATTGATGAGAAGCTGTAATGTATACTGAGTTAGTGAGCACTATCCAATGGGACACCACTGAGTTCCCTGTTAGATTTAGTCTAATTCAGCATCTTTTATTCATGATTTGCAAGAAGGAATAAACCACACATTAAAAACCACATATGATACCAGATTAGAAAGTCTTGTGTGCTCCATAGAGGACAAGAAAGTACCATGGGATTTAGAGGGTGTTAGAAGTATGACCAAGACACAGAATAGAATTCAATTGTGAAAGGACTAGCTAATACCTAAGGAAAAGGAAATTAAACACTGTGATATCAAATACCAATACAATACGACATGAATGGGAAACATGAAAGGAAATTAGAGAAGGAAAAGGACTACTAAGCCATCTAGACCATCCACATTTTAAGTGGAGGGATATATTTGCTTGCACTAAAATCTTCAGGTCTGTCCAAATGGTGGCCTGTTAGTGGTTAAATCATGGCCCACAGGCCCAGAAATTCTTCAGCAGGGCAAGGGTTGGTGGTATTAATCCCCACGTGGTGCTGCTGTGTCACTGAGACCAGCACCTGAGAGAGAAGGGTGGTTAACTTTGCTGTTGCTCACCCCACCACAGAATTTTCAGGATGAGATTTCTGCTGGGGACACTTTTCAGCAGCAGCATGGTGAAGGGGGATGTTGTCAACCATAATGATGCTAGTCTGAATTTCCAGGTTAATATCCCTGTTAGGGATGTCTTTCAGCACTGAAGCTAGTGGTGGCAGTGTGATTAACATTCAGGGGTTAATGCCATTGCTACTTGTCCCACTGCCAGAGGTGGGTTGTATAGCCCATGACAAGTCCCATGATCCAATCCAGCCATCATTCCAAAAAAGATGGACAGATGTGTGCTAGGTAATGTAAAAATATTGATGAACATTTCTAATACAATAGGTGAGCTTTTAGCAACAGGGACCATTTCTTATTGTATGTTTCTATAGCACCTACTATAAATGGGGTTCTGATCTTTTAGGAATACTTGCAATATAATCAGTATTCTGGCATGCACAAGGTAAACAGGATTAGCTCCACCATGATTCTCAGCTGTATCTGTCATCTCAATGCATCTCATCACAAAGGATAAGGAGAGTTTCTCTCTTAAATAGTGCTGCTGAGGTGACTCTTAGAGTATAGAATATAACTTGGGGAATTCATTAACATAAAGATAAGGAAAAGAATTTATCAAAGAATTAAAGACAGTTTAGAGAGACTAATGTATGAGGAAAGAATACAAAAACTACAGTAAAACCTATAGGCTTCCCAACCAACAGTTAAAGGATATTATAACTAGCCACAGATATGTCAAGGGAAGGAGGGATTCAAGTATGCAGTAAAAACACAGTTATGAAACCAAGCAAAGAAAAAAACACTCATTGAATGTCACAATAGTTCTCTCTGGGGTCTGTGAGCACTTGTAGTACTCATAGCAGTAGTAGTCATTATGGGAGATTCCAAAGCAAAAGTAAATGCAAATATTTCATTCATCACATGCATTAAACCGTCTACTGAGATCACTGTGGGAAGATGCAGATGTAATACAGTAGGTCTTACTTCCCCTTTCAGACCACATCATGGGAACAGCATCCCAGAACTTTTTTTAAGTCCCAGAATCAGGTATGAATTTACCCTTTCCTTTCCTATCCATGCTGCTCAGTGGCACATCCCTTTCCCTCCCATTCCTCACACCCCTGCCTGCTGCTGCCACTGCCCCAGCTGACCTACCCGGGGTGGGGGATAGGAGAGCTCCTGAGCTGCTTCTGCCCTGCTCCAGCCAAGCTGCACAGCGAACCAGGCTCAGCTGGGGACAGAGGCAGTAGCGTACATGAATGCGTTCTCCCTTCCTGCTCCCCACCAGCCCCTGGATAGGCTCAGGATGGAGGAACCCACCCACTGCCACTGCCACTGCCCCTGGCTGAATCTGGCTCCCTGTGCAGCCCAGCCAGATTGGGGCAGGAGCAGCTCTGGAGTTCCCCTGCCTTAGGGTCAGCCAAGGACAGCAGCAGTGGCAGGCTGCAGAAGTGGAGAATGGGAAGGGAGGGGACATGCTACTGAGCATGGGAAGGAAGGGAGGGAGTGCCAAGAATAGATGGGGAGAGGGATTCTTACCTGATTCAGAAACTTAAGAAAATTCCTAGCTGCTACTGCTGTGGTGTGGGCTGCTCACCCTGGGGGGGGGGAACTGGAAGCAGCCACCCCTGCAGAGCCATTGACTCTACACAAAATCCTGAACCCACAGAAATCACTAAGTTTGGGTAACATTTCCTGGTAATATCTAATACATTAGAAAGGGCTTCTCAAGGGATGACAATCTTGAGTAATTACAACTAGCCTAGACAACAACTCTCCAGCATAAGTCTTTAGCCCTTTACCTACTTTAAATCCTCTCTGACAACTCATAGGTATTATTAAGTTTAACACAAAAAGTAACTGCTGTCAAGCTAGACCTGTTTTAGAAAAAATCTTTTTAAAAAGAAAGATTTGTAGACACAGAATGTATCTACCAGGAATATATCTACCATTTATAGATTACAGAATATATCTACCCTCAGGAAGTTTGCAGACACCAAGCTGGGGAGAGTAGGAGATATATTGAAGGGTAGGGCTAGGATTCAGAGTGACTTAGACAAATTGGAGGATTGGGCCAAAAGGAATATAATGAGGTTCAACAAGGACAAGTACAAAGTCCTGCACTTAGGACAGAACAATCCCATGTACTAGTATAGGCTCAGGGCTGACTGGCTGGGCAGCAGCTCTGCAGAAAAGGACTTGGGGGTTACAGTGGGCAATAGCTGAATATGAGCCAACAATGTGCCCTTGTTGCAAGGAAGTCTAATAGCATACTGGGCTGTATCAGTAGGAGTGTTGCCAGTAGGTGAAGGGAAGTTATCATTCCCTCCTATTCAGCACTGGTGAGGCCACATCTGGAGTATTGTGCTCAGTTTTGGGCTCTCCACTACAAAAAGGATGTGGACAAATTGGAGGTCAGCAGATGGCAACAAAAATGGTGATGGGCTGAGGGACATGACTTATGAAGAAAGACTGAGGGAACTGGGCTTATTTAGTCTACAGAAGGGGAAACTGAGGAGGGATTTAATAGCAGCCTTCAACTACCTGAAGAGGGGTTCAAAAGAGGATGGAGCTAGATTGTTCTCAGTGATGGCATATGGCAGAAAAAGGAGCAACAGTTTCACGTTGGAGCAAAGGAAGTTAAGGATGCATATTAGAAAGAACTTTCTCACTAGGATGGTGGTAAAACACTGGAACAGGTTACTGAGAGGTGGTGCAATCTCCATCCTTACAGGTTTTTAAGACCCAGCTAGACAAAGCCTTGGCTGCAATGATCTAGTTGGGGATGGTCCTGCCTTGAGCAGAGGGTTGGACTAGATGACCTCCTAAGGTCCCTTCCAACCCTTTTTATGATTCTACCACCAAGATGCCTACAACCAGGACCTGTACATCCTGTAAAAGGACAGAAACAAATGTTACTGCTACAAAAAAAATTATGGGGAAAAACTCCTTAGTTTTTTCCACAAGAAAGTTCTGAAGTCCATAGCCAGTGAGTGATGAAGTATATGAGGTACTGACAGTAGACAGGGAAGTTTACAACTCTGAGGGTGCAAACTGATGTTACCCTTGTGCTACCATAAGAATTTTTACAGCGGCATAAGTTGCAAGCAAAAACACGTCCTACCTCACTACAAGTGTCCAAAAATGTTTCTGCAGCCAAACGACAGTCATGGTTTGTGGTGCCTTACACGTCTGTTTGCTTACTGTGCACCACAGAAATTCCCTTGTAGAGGGTTCCCAAGATATATGTATCTTGTTGCCATGTCCTGAGTTGGGGAACATCATCCAGGGCTGCTGCCCCACAGGATTGAGCCCCTGAATCCCTAAGAGTATCAGAGGCCCAACATCTAAACACACCAGTGAAACAGATCAGTTGTGTCGGGACAAATCGCAGCACAGCTGATCTTCAAAGATGTTGTTTTGAGCTGTGTACTTTGTTAAAATCGCAGCTATAAGAGTAGAAATATAACTTACAAATGGAAGTGGAGGTTCTATGGCACAGTAGTACCTATTAAGGAGGCTTTCTTAGAGGGTTTCCTGATTGTGCTTTATGCAATACAGTGTCTTTTATACCATGACAAGATTAATGAATTTGTAACAAATTAATAGGTAGTACTGCCTATTATTAAAGTTGTCCTGTGTGAAAAAGGCTCTTTTTCAGCTGTTTATAAATTTGCCAAATCTTTGGACATTTAGACTCAAGTTTTCCATACCGATTGCATGTCACAGGGGGTTCAGGAAACTGGAATGAGAAATCTGGAGATGTAAAACTAGATGTAAAACTTACTATTCTGGGTTTTTTTTTACAAGATGCCTACTAGGACTGTGCGAAGCTTTGGGTGCTGATTCAATTCAGAACAGATTCAGGTCCATTCAGTGGCTGAATCTCAAAATCTGAATCAAATCAGGGGACCAATAAAAAGGTCCACATCAATTTGAAGCTCTCTGAATCTTTGGAAAAGATTCAGAGAGCTTTGATGATTCAAACAGACTCTAGTGGCTGCAGCAGGGAGCTGCAGCTGGACTCGGAGCAGGTAAGTACGGAGCAGGGGAGAAGGGGCTGGAGAAGAGGATAGGGGACCATGAGGTCCCCTATTGACCATGACCCTGCCAGGCCCCATTCTCTGCCAGCTCCCCCCACACCACTGAGTGCTGAAATCAGAATCTGAAGTGAATGCTAGCCGCTTTGCACAGGCCTAATGCTGACCTTATTCAGAGTAGATATTAAAGTTTTTGTTTTATTTTTTGCGGTGCAAAAATAAGGCCCCATAACTTATTTACTACCGTTATTGAAATCTGCCCTAAAATCAGATGTTTTAATTTCCTTGTGGGCTTTCTTTCATTATATTATCAGTGGGGGTCACAAACATTATTAGTTTTCAAAGCATGCTTCTGAGGTAAGGGATATTCACTCCCTTTCTAGTCTAAGGATGTCCATGACCAAAAGCAGAGAGAAAATTATCCCTCTCACCCTACTTAGACCTTTGAGGAGTGTGAAGGAGCAGGAGAAGCCTGCTTATGAATTATATGGATGAAGATTGAGTTGGAACAAAGATTGTAACTTTTTGAGCCCACAGTAGGATCCTGAAAAACATCTGTAAATGAAGGACTGGGTAAAGAGGAGAGTGTCTTTACTTTCCAGGTAGAGAGAAAAATGTCACTGAGGAGCTACTGATTACATGGGGATGAAGTAGGTAGGAATTACAGCTCCAGCCTTGGCACTAGGAAGGAATCCTGTAAGGCTGCTGAGATAGTCTGGAAAATGTCAGGCTTGGAGATGATAAGGGAGCCCTAAAAAGCTGATGCAGTAGTGGAGGGTGGATGAAAGTGTGATACTTATTATACTGCAGCTGACTTGAGGCTCACTGAAAAGGAGGAGGCTGACAAGCAGTGAATGCTCAAAGAAGGAGCAGCAGCAAACAAAGCACGTTTGTCATTACATCTCATGGACTTATTTACTTAGAATTAACACAAGGCCCTTCAAAGAACAAGGGAAGAGTCAGACAAGAGAAAACAACAAATTCTGACCATGCTATTAACTGGTTATTAAATGGGTGTTGGAAAATGGAATCCAAGATTAGTCAATTGTAAAACTGTTAGACAAGAGTATCTACATGAGAAAATTTGGGAAAATCCTATGCCACATTACAAAGCATGGAGGAAAAGAGCAGAAAGTCTAAGTCTGGTAGGAAGGGTGCATGTGCACATGCTTTCCATTTTCTTTTTCGTGTGGGAAAAGTGCATAGAACATAGAAACTAACGGTTTTAGGGAAAGCTGGAGGCATAAAGAGTTAGTTCTGATCCATACCAAGAGTAAACAGAGATCATAAGAAGAGTAACTCAGTAGTGTGAAAACTGGGAAACAGGTACTCAGGTGACTTCCTGTATGTCGCGGAGTTTAATCACTTGGGAGAAGACATCAATTCTGCAAGTGCAGAGGTGGAACCTGTCTAGGGCCAGCTGGACAGCATCCCATTCTGGACAGAGAAATAATTCTGTCACTTTATTTGCCCATTAACTGAAGCAGCATGTTTCCCAGCATGCACTACACCCACAATTTGCTATTAGATGGATAACTCCTGCTTCCCATGCACATTGTCTCATAGTAGTTGACACAAAAGTTGACAGT
>NW_017728886.1:48885434-48891115 GCF_001723895.1 Crocodylus porosus
CAGATCTGTGAAAATTCTTCGCAGGCTCACAGACAATGATGAAAATAAATCATCAGTTTTTGACTTGCTATATGTAACAGTCACAACAAATTAAAAATGTGACCTGAAACAGCCATCGCAGAACAGGACATGGAAAATTTCACTGATATTTAGTTTTTATTTCATAATTTTCTAAAGATAACTTCATATCCAATCAAGCGTTATTCCTCTTCCTCCTCTGCACTTTAAGGCAAATTTAGGCATTTGGCCCAACCCTGCAACCAGGTGAGAAGCTTTTAAAGAGGACTGAGGATTCTCAACACTTAGTTCAAAGAGCATTAAAAAACTCAGTTGGGAAGGAAAGTGTTTCCTCATATCAATCACTTGTAACTTTTTGAAATATGTTTCCTCATTCCAAAATGTGACATATGGCAAAATATTAAACATTTTTTTTTACAAATCAATCCTCCCCTCTCCCACCAAAACCTTCCCCATATGGGTGGCATCTAATAACCTTGTTTTGATCATTTCAATCTTTTAACATGTTTAGCTTGTTCAGTATAAACTAGTGGAAATTTCACAAAGAAAAACTCTTTGTTTGAAAGACTTTCAAAGGAGAAGGTCAAAATATTTTGGCACTTCTGATTTACTTTTCAAATTTCTTTTTCTTGAAATGGGACATCTGATGACCCTAACGCTTTCACAAAAACTTCTTTGGTTTTGGTGAACTGAATTTTTCCAATGAAAAACCTTTGATCAGAAAATTATTTACAGTTCTACCTAGAGCTGCTAAGCTTAAGCTTTGGGTTAACTAGCTACTAAAACAAAGTAGTTGTTAACATTTGTCATGCTTCTGCCTGATGCAGTCAACATCCTATAACTTATTATAGGCCAGTGACTCCCAAAGCATGTGCTCTAGAGCAGCAAAAGTGTGCCACGAAATCGATACTTTATCAGCATCAGATCCCGCCCACAGAACTGTGTCATCCAGTTCATGGGGCTCTTCTAGTGTCCAGAAATTTGTTGGTGGGGGTGCAGTGGCAATTAACACTGCCACCCACTCCTGCTCCATTAAATTTCCAAGCTCCACATGCAGGGATCAGGTTTCAGTTGTATCAGCCCTGCATAACTTGATTGAGCTCCAGATATGCCAGCCAATGTAGCTAGAACAGGCTCCTGCCACACCAACCTCACACAGCTTAAACGGGCTCCAACTGTACTGGCCCTGCACAGCTGGATCAGGAAAGACAGACAGGCAAACGTAAGAAAACAAGTATCTACATACCATGACTATTGCATCGTGATGTTTCCACAAGCCGACTATTTTGATCGTAGCATGCCATGGCCTGGTAACGATAACCTTGTCCACACTCCTTAATGTCTCCTTGTACTTTCATTCCCAATAATACTTCCACTTTGCCTTCTGGTAAAATACAGTCAGACCAGTTTCCCACGGGTTGAGCGCTGTACTTGTCACATGGACAAAACTGATTCTCAATCAAGGGATACATCTGTGAGTTTTTGCATTTGTCCCTCTTTTTACTTTTTCCTGTGGGGAAAGGTGGGGGAGGATTATATAATTTTTTTAGACACTGCTTTTTTGTCATCTTGTATCAAAAACTGATAATGTCAAGTAATGATCTACAAATGTACAAGACCGTATGACTTAAGGCCAAAGTTTTCAAGTGCAGGTACCCAACACTAGGCATCTAACTCCATAGCCAGTCAAATTAAGTGGTCTGATTTTCAAAAGCATCAAGCCCCTTTGCTTGCCTTAGCTTCAGTACTTTTTAAAACAAAGCCATCTATTATATCTGAATATGGATTTAAGTTCTTACCTTGTGACACCCCAATGCAAACATTTTAGCAATTCAATAACAGGATGTTCTTTCCTTTCTAAGTCAGTAATGATGCAGAGAGCAATAGCAAATAAATTTTATTCATTTCTAGATAAAAAATTTTCAAGTTTTAAAACTTTTTTTTGTAAAAGGAGAGAACACACATCTGTATACTAATGCACTCTCTGATGTTGTAAAAATCCCCAGTTTAGATTAAATATTGAAACTCAGCCCATTAATGAAATGAGCTCCTTTTGATTTAGTCCACTACCTTGTTGTATTTTTTTTCCAAATCTCTTCTCGAAACTAATTTAAGTTCCCCCCATTACCTAATATCCTTTTTTCTCCTATTGTTTGCAGTTTTTAATCTCCTCCTTTGTTAAGTTTGTTTTCTCTTTCCCCAGTATTTATTATCATACCCTATTGTCAGTCCTGTTTTTATCCTATTTTTAATGATGATGAAGGTTGGAAAGAAACATTTTATAAAATACCTGGTTTCAACTAGACGATAATATAAATAAATACTCTGCGTGGGTTTCCTTGACTTTCAGATTTCACACTTACATATAAGGAAACACTGACGTGACATAAGAGCACTGTTCTACTAGCCACTGATTCAATATGCAAGATGAACATGGGATTTCTCCTTCTGTTCCAATTAGATAGCATCATATTGAAAACATGCGAGTTGCTCCTCTTCTTCATCTTCCCCCAAATGAATAATTAGGCTTTCATGCTCAATTAGCTCTGTAGATTGGACTGGATAACAGTTTGCAAGATGAAATTTATTCATTAAGGGCCAAACCATGATCTCAGCACCCGGCGAGTAGCCGAGCTCAGTAAAGAGAGGTACAAAGGGACCTATAAGTGTCCAGGTTGATAGGAGCTCCTCTTTGTTTAATTTTGAAGGTAATGGCCATCTCTTTCCCCTATGAAAGCAATCCTGACATAAACTGTTTACTAGAATTATAAGGGGTTATTGTGAGTCTTCTCAAAGATTATGACTCATTTGCTATCCTTAGCTCTTCCAATTTTGGTGAGTATCATATTACAGTGGTAAAAAGCAGCCCCCTGGGTAAGTCAGTTGCTCTGGCTCTAGTGCAAGGTTGAGGTATGTGTACCACAATGGATACCACAGTGGCATGGGCAGTTCTGGATTCGGAAGGGGGCCGGCAGCAAAGCATGAGATGGGGCATAAAGCAAAGCAGCAAACTGGGCAGGGAGCACAGAAAAGGAAGCACAAAGCAAAGCATCAGATGCAACTGGTACCACAAGGCCAGGAACAGAAAGCAGAAGAGCAGATTGGGAAGGATGTCAGAGTGGCACTTGGGGGGGGGGAGGGCTTATTTGTGGCACACTTTCCCAAAATGTTGGCCTTCAAGACTGCATCTCTTTCAACCACAAAGAAGAGTCATCTTGATAAGTTAAGAGAAAGCATAGCATAAGGTGTCCTAAGACACCTGGAGAAAGGCTGTGGAATTACATAAATATGAAAGTCTTCAAGTATTCAGTAATGACACACATTAGGGCTGCAGGAGATAAGTTAGGAACTGAACAAAAATATGTAGAAATATTCCCTTTAACATCCATAGGCTCTGTGCTACTTTGAAGATTTCAACTCAATTAATTTTGATAGTGTCGACTTGCCCTTCAGAAAAATAAATAGTCTACTAACTGAGCCATTCTGAAGTCAGTTTACTATGGAATTTTTACTTTTCCTCTGACCACTACTTTACCACAGTATCCTTTACATATATTTTCCTCCTCAGTTCCATCAAAGTTGTGTAGTTTAGGCCCATTATCTACCTGGTAGTTCATCCTGAACATAGAAATTCCTGGTTGTTTGTCATCTGGTAATCCAAGGAAGGAAGTATGTATGTTTAAAACACAATAAATTACAACAGATAATAATAATAAAAAACCTTTGTATCCATATGATTCTTACCAACAAGAATGCGTTTTCTTGCCCTGACGCCTCCACAGTCCCCATTGCAGGAAGAAAATTTTGACCAGCTTGTGAACTGACAGTCATCTTGGCAAGGGATTTGGCAGGTCTGTGTTAATGGTGGTAAGGGGCTGGCATATTTAAGGCACTCGCTAATGTCAGCTTGTCCCCCATCTTGTCTACGACAGGTAATTGCTGAAAGCAAAAAAATGATGGGATTTATAATGAGTTGGCAGGCTTGTAATTAGTCTATAATATAGCAATTGACCAGGAATGTCTACATTTGATTTGATATAGCATGTCAGACAATATTCTGCTACTAAATCACATCTTAAATCCAGAACAAATATGTGCAGAACCTAGTTTTTACAGTCATTTATATATTGCACTTTAAATGTATACATTTGAAATTTATGAGGGGCTTTCTTTGTGCTTTATTATTTCTTTATTGACATTTATTGGCATCGAAACTTTTAAAAACAACTTGAAATATTAGAGTATTACAGCAATACGTATGATCAGTAACTGCTGCCTGTTAGCTCTTCATATAATCACATTATATTACGCTGTTCATTTAGAGATAGTGTTACGCTCCCCAACCCTGAATGCAGGCAGGGACATACTCCTGGGGTACTCTCACATATTCAGGTTACCCTTCTGCCCCAAGCCCCTCGTTGCTGTCTACTGTTTGACTGCTGTGAACCAGCTGAGATAGGCTAGGGGCCAGGTCCTTCATCTGCAGTGCTTCAGCCTTATGCATTGCACCCAGGTCTTCTCAGCTCTTAACAGAGGGGATTTTACCAGCTAGAAGAATCATACCTAGGTCCAGTCATTCACTCAGAAAAAATCAAAGGCCACCCTCTTCCTTGGAAGAGGCCTGCCTGTACAGTCAAATGCTCAAGATTCAGTTATCCCTGACAATAAGTGATTAAAAGATTTACTGTAGAAAAAAATCCATAGCCATATGCTGAGATGCATCCAAGAGTGAAATTTCTACTCAACCCTCTAGCCAAGGGACTCCATTGTTTCCTTATGCTGAGGCAAGGCATAAGTACAGTTTCATATGTGGCCATTTACATTAGGACTGTGCAAAATGCCTGTGTTCTGTTTCAGTTTTGGATTCAGCATTTTGGAGGGACGGTGTTTCGCTTCGGTCTTTTGTAGGGCTGTCCGAAATGGCTGTGTTTCATTTCATTTTATAGTCAGCATTTCAGAGGGACAATGATTTGTTTTGGTGTTTTGAATCACTGTCCCATTTCATTTTGGCCGAAACTGTTTTGGAGCTGTTTCAGAATTTCAACAGTCTTTCAGCCATAGGCTATAATGGGGAATCACAAAATTGCCTATACCTTTCTCATTTCTTGCTTAATTTGGATGAAACTTGTGGGGATGCTAGCCCCTTCTGAGGCCATGAGGCCTGCCAGGTTTCAAGGAGGTAGGTGCAAGGATTTCTGGGAAACTGCACCTCAAATAGCTGACAAGCAAAACTCATGACATGTGTGACTTCATGTATGTGTTAAGGTGCAGCAGGCTGAAAACTGCAGGGATGGTAGCCCCTGTTCTCACCCTCTAGCCCCTGTTCTCACCCTCAACTCCAGTGCAACCAGTAAGCCTCAGGCCTCTCAAAGATCTTACAGGTCTCGTCTTTTCCCCACCAGGACAGTGAGGTGGCTAGATGTTATCAGGTGCCTCCTGCTTCTACCCGCCTTTCACGAGGGAGGTTCACAGTCCTGGCACTTCCTGGGGCTGCCATGCCACCAGCAGTCCCACTCAGGCCTCCCTACTCTGGCAGGGTGAGGTTTTAGGTCAGGCCCAGAATGATGTGGGGCCTCCTCCCCATATAGCCCCAACCCTTATACTTCCAAGTTCTTCCTGGCATGGGAGCTCAACAGGGAGATGTTCTTCACCTATTGGCTGGT
>NW_017728886.1:48891535-48893476 GCF_001723895.1 Crocodylus porosus
ATGCTTCCTCAGCCTGATGAAGGGTTTTAAACCTGAAAGCCCATGCCTTGTAGATGACATTCCAGGCAGCTAAGCTCACCTGAAGCTTCACAACTTCACTGCAACCAGCAAGCCTCAGGCCTCTCAAAGGCCTGAGGCTTGCTGGTTGCAGTGGAGTTGTGACTGGGTCTGGCTCTGGGCTTTCCCCAGCCAGGACTGTGCATGCATGTGGTGGCTGGAGGTTATAAGGTGCTTCCTACCCACCTTTCACCAGGAAGATCCTTGGTCCTGGCATTTCCGGGGGCTGGTGCACCACCAGGCCTCCCAACCCTGGCAGAGTGCAGTTTTAGGTCATACCTAGGACCTGGGACCTCCTTCTTCCCCCAGCCCCATCCCCTACCTCCAAGTTCATCCTGGCATGAAAGCTCAGCAGGGACATGTTCTTCCTCTGCTGGCTAGTGATGCAGTGAGTGCCCCCTCCAGCTCTGAGAGTGGGGCACATTAAATGGTTTAAAAAATAATTTAAAAAAGGAAATAGGTGTGGATGGAGTGAGGAGGGTGGCACTCACTCCGTCTACAGGTGGAGCTTGGGGAACCCTAGCAGCAGGAGGTACACCTTCAGGAACACCAGCTGCTCCACCAAACCAGCATGCAAGGAGTGGGGTGTCACAACATCCCCAGGAATGCTGAACACCCTTTCATTTGGAACACTGGTCAGTGGACAGAACAGGTATTCCTGGGCAACCGTGTCCAGCTCTTGCCACATCTGGCTGTGGCTTGCCCAATAGGCAAAGAGGTCACAGTCCAGTGGCTCCATGTCCTCACCAAGATAGGTAGTCACTGAGGCCTCAGGACTACCTGCCTGATGCTGGGGTCTGGTGCGTCTGGGCCCCACCATTGAAGCCATGCCCTTGGCCCACATTGGCAGTGCCTGTCATGGAGGAGACTGGCTGCTGGTGGGAGAGCTGGCACAGGAAAGTAAATCCCCCTCTTCCACATCCCCCCACCTGTGCTCTTCTGCCTCCTGGACTTAGTTCACCAGCACCTTCATCCAGTGATCTAGGGTTTTGCTGGTGCACGTGCTCCCCTTCATCCTCAAGTCACACATGGCCACTAGCACGTGGACCCTACTGGACCACAATGGATGTAGCTGTTTCTTGTTGCCCTCCCTCAGCTGCTTCACCAGTGTCTGCACCTCTGGTGACAGCAATTTGCCCCATCCAGGAACACTGATCCTTTCAAACTTCTCCATTTGGTTCTCAAGTTCCCTCACTTCGGGGATCACCTGGCTAAGGAGGGTATCGCCAGTGCTGAGGGTCTTGGTGGCCTCAAGAAATAGCTTGAGGACCACCAAGATCTGGGAGCTGGAATTCCACTCTGTTTTGTTAAGTGGGTCACTGATCCCAATCTCCCCAAACAAGACCATCTCATGGATGGCCTTCTGTTGCTCCACCAGCTTTTCTAGCATGAGGGATGTGGAGTTCCACTGAGTCTCCACATTCTGAATGATTTTGTGCTGCAGGACACTCAGATATGCCTGTTTGTCCCATAGCATCTTGCCCACCTTGATACTGTGGTGGAAGTAGCCCACCATCTTTGTGCATTTTGAAATGAGCTGGTCAGTTGTGACAGTGCCATCACCAGCAGCCCTGTCCCCCTCCAAGGTGACTGCAAGGCGCAGCTTGTGTGCCACACAGCAGATGCCAACAAAGTTGGCATCACGCACCACCTTGACCATTGTCAGTGACCATGAACTCACAGATGAACTCGGCTTTCCCAATGAGCCACCCCTGGCTCATTGGGAAATGGCCCTCATGATCTCCCTTGCCGTGTGGGACTCATCCATTACCTCAGCTTGAAAGAGATCCTACCGATGGCCTGACTGATGGCACCAGCGCCCTGTGATGGAGAAGTAGGCATGATCTCCACCCTGGCTGCTCCAGATGTCTGAGGTGAAGTGCA
>NW_017728886.1:48894246-48895339 GCF_001723895.1 Crocodylus porosus
GTTATTGGAGGGGGTGCAGATACAGGCACTGGTCCCATTTCCTTGCTACCACCACCAGCAGAAGCCTTATGCCTGCAAGTGCTAGGGAAGAGGCTGTGTCTAAGTTGTGTGTGGGGGGGGACTTACAGCTCTCCCGCTCCCTCCCTGGCCAGAAGACCTGGCACCTGCCTTTCCAGCTTCATATTTCATGTGCTGGAAAAAAGTGTGTGTCTGTGTGAGAGCGTGTGTATTAAATGTAGATGTATTGAGTGCTTTCCAAACAAAGCACTACTTTCTTTTTGTTTGGCAGGGGGTACAGGGGTGGAATGAGAAGAACAAATAACATGATTTTTGGTGAAGGGCAGGCAATGGTAAATAGGGAAGGATTAATAGCAATGGCTACAACTTGGTAGCAAGGCACTACCAAGCTGCAAGCCAAGCTCACAGGTGCTGCTCTCCGTTGCTATTCCAGACACTCACAGATGCAGCTGCAAAGTGACATACAAAAGTTCACGAACAGCCTTTTTATGATGTTTCTCTGTCCCTCCCCCAGAGCGTTGCAATTGGACCTCAAAGACACATTCTTATCACTGACCAGCTACAGATGTCAATATAAGAGCAGTCCTTCCCCCCATCCCCTTAGTTTCTCTTTCCCTGCAAGCCCACCTCCAAAACAGCTTGAAATAGCTCTGAAACAGCTCCAAAACATCTGAAACAGTTTGGATGCCCATTTTGTTTTGGAGCCTTGTGTTTCATTCTGGATTATTTGGTAATTTGATTGTTGATATGCCTGAATACAAAATGAAACAAAACAGCCACCAAAACTTCACACAGCCTCAATTTATATATATTGCTCATTGGATTTATGGGGAGCCAACACTATGTAGATAACTTCATGCCCCCTGAAAAGTGCACATTTATGAGACTAAAGTCTTCCATGATCTGGTTAAAACCAGGGGAACATTTGCATCCTTTCAGTCTTGAAAATTACTAATCTAGTATCCTAATCCTGTCTCTCACCTTCCCCTGAGGGTTTTGGGGGCTTGTGCAGACTCCCCATGTGATGTGGGGCAGCTGGGGGCAGTGGGGATCACTCCCCAATGGCTGGAGTGGG
>NW_017728886.1:48895724-48903830 GCF_001723895.1 Crocodylus porosus
GGCCTACTTGATGAGTAAAGAAATCTATGTCAGATGCTAATTCTCAACAATTATTTCTCTCAGTTGTGAATAGGTAAAGATCATCACTGCCCCATTAAACAGTCTTGGTTACAACATAAAAATATATCTAAATGTTAATTATATCGAATACTACAATTTACACAGACATAATGATAAAATGAAAAACAGCTTAGCACTGCCTTTATGTGGACATTTCACATTCCATATTAGAAAAACAAACTCAAGAAAACATACATGACACCTGACAAACCTCCCAGAACAAAGCGGGGTTTGTGACAGACGGGCCTATTCATAGACATCAAGTAATTAGCAATTAAATCCCCATTTTGAGATCTTTGCAGAACCAGTGAAAAACGGTGATCTCTGTGATTGCCACAAAAAATGGAATGCAGTTTTCCTGAGATAATCAACAACAAAAAAATTATAAAAATAAAATACTGGTGTCCCAGTTGGAGCCAGCTGTCCTTGCTGCTGCTGCAGCCCAGCCTTACAGCCTGCCTAGGAAGGGAAGGCTGGCCAAAATGGCAAGAGCCCCCTTATGCCTCTCTGGCAATCAGCACCAGGGGAAAATGCTGCACAAAAGGCACTCAGCAGCTAAGATTTCATAGATTTCATAGACATTAGAGCTGGAAGAGACCTCACTAGATCATTGGGCCAGCCTCGTGCCCAAGTCAGTTAGGATCAAATGACCCAGAAAGACAGGCCTCCAAGTATTTCTTGAAAGTGTCCAGAGTAGATGCTTTGCACCACCTCTGGAGGAAAACTATTCCAGGCCCTAGGGACTCAGACACTAAACAATTTTTTCCTTATGTCCAGCCTAAAATGGTCTTCCATGAGTTTGTGACACTTGGACTTTGTCTTCCCTTGGAGTACCCTGGTAAACAGATGTTCTCCCAGTTCCTGATGCAGACCCCTTATGTACTTATAGGCTGTCACCAAGTAATCCCTGAGCCTGTGCTTTTCCATGCTGAAGAGTCCCATGGCTCTCAGGCTCTCCTCATAAGGCCTGCTCTCTTGTCCTCTAATTATGCATATGGCTCTCTTCTGGATTCTTTCAAGCCTCTCCACATCCTTTCTGAATTGCAGAGTCCAGAATTGGATACAGTATTCCAGCTGCAGCCTCACCAAGGCTGAGTAAAGTGGGAGGATGACTTCCTGGGTCTTGCTTGAGATGCATCGGTAGATGCAAGCCAGAGTTTTGTTTGCTTTGCCAGCTGCAGCATCACATTGGTGACTCATGTTCATCTTGTGGTCAGTCATGACCCCCTAAGTCTCTTTCAGTCATGGTGCTAGCTAGTGTAACACTACCAAGCCTATAAATATGTGGGTTTTTTCTCCTGAGGTGGAGCACCTTGCATTTCTCTGTGTTGGCAGCTGCCCCCTCCTCCCTCTGGGGCCTCTTTACCAAGAGGTGGGGCTGCCATGAAGTAACCATGAAATTATCTCTTCATGGCAACCATGCCATGAAAATTGCTTTCTCTCGTTGTAAGTAGGTCCCTAATTATAATTTCTGGAATAGCACAAATGTTACAAAATTTGAACAGAGATTTCAGTAATGCATTTTATAGAAGATGACAGCAACAAAATATGGATCCACCTCTGGGTCCAGATTCTGGATTCCACAAACTTTGGAGTAATTAGCGAGTGTCAGTCACTGACCTCCAATCCATGTGCTTAATGCAAACCACATATGTGCTGTTGTACTGTATGATGAGATTTAGAGGTGTACAGACCATTTAATACTAGGATGGCAGTATGTATAGGTACACTATAAATATATTTTGTGTTTATGAAAACTTGAATGTTTTGTTTGATTAAATAAAACATAGAAATTTCACACATCCCCAAAAAGCAGCAGGATTTAAGAAAAAAACTACAGTTGCCCATATAACACCAGAATATAAAGTCACTTTGCACACTTTGCTCCCCATAGCCCCTTCAAGAATAGTTGAATGCCACTTTATCTTTGCTTTTTTCCATAACTTAAAACTAGCTCCCCAGTTACCCTGTCCATGGGCATCTAAAAAGCTTCAAAAAACAGTTGTGTAGCTGGGACTCCCAGCTGCACACCTGTTTCTTAAATGGCTGGTGTGCAATATACCCAAGATCAGAGAGATGCTCCCTGATGTTGGGCTCATGGTGCACCCTGCCCCACCATCTGCCTCTGGGGAGTGGAGTTTCCCAGGTCCAGAACCTAGTGCTGCCCACAGCCCAATCCCCCTGATTGGAAAGGGGATGACTATGTCCTGGACTTTGGTGTTACTACATGCCAGATCCCTACACTTAGCTGAGCATCAAGATCTGTCATAAGTAAGCCCTTACATTTCATACATTCATCTTAAGACATTATACACATGAGCAACAAAGATGTTATGTATTGTGGGTACTTTTACATGTGCTCTGGGGGTCGGGGCAGCAGTGCTTTAATTCATAGATTCATATTTGTTAGGGTCAGAAGGAACCTCAGTAGATCATCAAGTCCAACCCCTGCCCTGGGCAGGAAAGAGTGCTAGGGTCAGATGACCCCAGCCAGGTGCCTATTTAGCCTTCTCTTAAAGACCCCAAAGGTAGGGGAGAGCACCACCTCCCTTGGAAGCCCATTCCAGATTTTGGCAACCCTTACCATAAAGAAGTACTTTCTGATATCTAAGCTAAATCTGCTCTCCATCAGTTTGTGGCTGTTGTTCCTAGTGACTCCAAGGGGTGCCCTGATAAACAGAGCAACCCCTATTCCAGGGGCAGGTAATTATTTTGGGTGGAGGGCCACTTACCCACACTCACAAAACATCTACTATAACTTATTTTAATTTTATTTTAAAATATTTTTATACTGATTTCTGTGTTTACAAAAAGTGTATCTAAAGGTGGCTGCATAATAGCTCAAAATACAAACCTACACTGTGTTTTGTATGGGCAATAAGGGGGTATAAGTGGTGGGGTATGGTTGGTGGGGGAGAGAGACAGAGAGAGTGTGTGTGTGCACGCGCACGTGCAAGATGGGGTATAGGTATGGTGGCTGGGTGTGGAGTTATGTGGTTGAGGTGGGGGCTGTAGGAGAGTGTGGGGTTATTAAAGTGGTTCTGAGAGCCACTCTAATTAAAGTGCCGCAGTGCCTTGTGCATTAGCGTTCCCACACTTCAAAATGGTGGCAGGGGCATTTGAACTAAAGCTTGTTCAACGAGCTTTGGGTAAAGCGCCCCTGCTACCATTTTTTAAGTGCAGGGACACTGATAAATGAGCCATGGAGGCTGGCTGGAGCATGGTAATTATGGTAATCTATGGTAATCTAAGCGCCAGCAGACTTGATTGAATCTGCTGCAACGTGTTGTAATTACAGCATGTCAAAGCAGCCTCCACACTTGTGTACAGAAACCCTAAATATAGACTTTGTGGTGCATTTAGTATATTATCATGCCATTAACTAGTTTTAACATAAGACCACCTTATGATTAATGGCCTATCACCATAATCATGTCCTAAATGTAACATGTGCCAGGACACTGTGATAACTTACTTCCTCTGTGAATGTAAGAAGGAAAAGAAACATGGAAAATCTACTATTTAGTGCTCGATTGGGTAGGGGACAGGAAGTCAGCCCATTTAGGCTAACTCCTCATCCCCAGTGCTGGGTTGGGCTAGGGGTGGGGAGTCAGGACTTCCCATCCCCAGCAGGACTGACTTCCCATCCCCAGAGCTAGATCGTGTGGGGGGGACGGGAAGCTGGGCTGACTTCCCATCCCTTATGCTTCATCAGGAGGGAGACAGGGAGTCAGCCCAGATGGGCTGACTTTCCAACCCCAGCACTAGATTGGGTGGGGGACAGGGAGTCAGCCCAGTAGGGCTGACTCCCCATCCTCAGTGCTATACCAACTTTTGAAATGTTTCTACTAGCCTCATTTTGTTTCAAGGCTGTTTTGAAGCCCTTTGTTTCATTCTGATTTTGCTGTTTTGAGCTCAAAATGAATCAAAACAGTGTCAAAATGAAATGGCCAATGAAATTTTGTGTAGCCCTAATATATGTATATATAGACTGTTATCAAAGAAAAACTATTGTATATTTAAATTGCTCCCACCTATAAGAAGTTTATATATCTCTATAGCCTGAGGGCGAGCAGTACTTTGTGGGGGTGGGGAGGGCGCTGCTGCTGTGAAGGGAAGCACCAGCCACCACCCACAGCCCAAGAACCACTCCGCCTGCTGGCTGCTTGCCCTCCCCACTGGAGAGGTAGGTAAGTGGGGTGTTTTCACAACATGGGGGTTTAATCAGCCATAAATTGAAGCAGTTTTTTAAAACCCACTGCTTCAATTTAGGGCCCCTGTTTCATTTACATATACCTTATATCTGAGAAGTAGGGACTAATTTCAAAATTTACCTACCATTGTAGCACAACTCCTCACACCATCTTTTACCAAACTCTACCATCAACTCACATCTATTTACTTTTATTGATATATTGCTTGGTGTTTGCCCAGGCCTCACTGAGAGGAGAAGAAAGGAACTATATTTCCCACAGACTAGTTTAAATGTTAGAAAAGAAAAGAACCCCAGTTTTTTTAATTATTTTTTCCTTTAAAAAAATAAATCTTCACATTAAAATGGAAATTCTGACAACTAATGTAGTATAATGTATTCAAATTATTTAGATAAACAAAAATAATATGGTACATCAAAGAGTTCTGTTCAATTTTTAATGAAATACAGCTGCTGCTTATTTTAATTATATATGAAATTAGGGGAAACACAGCTTCAACTTCTGAAAAAAAAATCAGCTTTATAAATAAGTAAAATGTCACATACTGCATTAACTCTATATTGTTTGCAGTCTTTATAGCAAAAAAAACCTGCTTGTATTTACATTTTTTCCCAAATATCTTTACTTTTGGTTTATATTGTGTAGAAAAACTTTTTACCTTAACTACTTCAGTTTACTTGGCAGGTACAGTCTTTTCATTTCGTTCAGTTTCTTCAAAAGTTGAGTAAGCAATAAGTGCTGAAGAAGCAGTGAAACTTGCTTCTTCAAATGTATATATAAAAAACAGCTGGCAGAAAATGAGACCTCCTAATTCCAAAAACCTGATAAACATAAGGTCATTTTTCAAAAGATTCAGATAGATGCCTTAGGCAGGATAAATTCAATTGAAATATTTTGGAAAATATAGACCACAGCAAGCAAAACTAACTTGTCAACTCATGAACTTTAGGTAATACTTCTTGTGCTCAATGAATCAGTTATTGTCTAATGCAAACTTTATTTGACTGCAGCCTGACACAGATCATAAATAAAAGTGATCATCCAGCAAATGAAGATTTTTTAACAAAATGAAAAATGTATGAAATAAGAATGTGAATAAATATGTTAAGTCATGTAATTACTTGGAAAAAAAAGTGTTTACAGGATTGTATTTTTCTCCCTATTGAAAATAAATACTACATTTAGTGTATAGGCTGTATTTATTTTAAAAGACATTTTATGCAAAATGAGATTAAAATTGGCAATTGGAAATCACTTTCTTTAACAGAATCTACCCAGCTTCCAGAAATTCCTTCCTCTCCCATTTTGTCACTGCATTTGTCCTTTTCACTATAAGCACAGACTACCTAAACTTTTTGCTCACTTAAAACTGGAAACAGAAATAAAATGAATAAAAGCCAAAATAAACATTGGTTCACGCACCTAGTTTTGTATTTTACATAGGCTAAACTAAGCAAGTGATCTCCACTTCAGTTACAGAAATGAAACACGTTACAAAAAACCTCAGTGTTACAGTTCCATGTGTACACCCCAGGGAACTATGCAATTATGCGCCATGCAATTTTATGCATAAAAAGCATGACTGTACATAATTGCATAATTGTACCCCAGTGGGCTCTGTGTCTTTGCTTCCACAGGGCTCCCAGCACTCCAGCTGGGAGCCCCATGTAGAGGCACGAACCATGGTGGTGCATGACTGGACAGCTGGTAAGGGGAGAGGGGACCTCCTGTCTGCAGGAGGTGGGGGGTAGGCATGGGGGAGTGTGTGGGTGGGTGTGGGCTATGTGCCATTGAGCTGAGCTGGCAAGCTCCGTGCCTCCATGTTGGGCTTCCAGTACTCCAGCAGGAAGTCGCTTATGGAGGAATGGAGCCCGCCCAGCATGATGGCACATGATTCCATGCCTCCACGTGCGGCTTCCTGGTGGAGTGCTAGAAGCCCCACATGGAGGTACAGAGCTGGCTGGCTTGGCCTGATGCTGCACAGCTCCTGCCTGCAGTGTCATAAGCCCCTTGGGTCTGGTCTGAAGGTACACAGCAATGGGTTGGACTGGGTCAGCTCTGTGCTGCCATGTGCAGTGCCTGAGACTCAGCTGGGGCTGCATGCTGCTGGGGGCTCTGCCTGCTGCAGCCATGAGTGCCCCAAGGGCCCACTTTCTGCTGTTGCTGAACTGCTGCCAGCAGGAGCTATGCACCATGGTGGGGCGGGGGACTGTGTGAGAGGTCTTTCGTTGTACATGTGCCTTCAAGAAGTGGGCACTGCAGCAAGTGTTGCATAGTCTGAGGCACTGTCCCACAGTCAAAGGTGTCTGAATCAAGGGTATAGCCCCACTTTTCATTAGTTCCTTGGAGTGTTTGATTCTGGTATGTAGGTGGTTAAGAAATTGCCACTTTTGCCATGATTTGTCAGCCCCTGGTGGTGAGTACTCAGCTGCTGAATGTCCATTTTTCCTCTGTCAGGTATTTTCTTCAGTCTCTTGTTCCACATCTGTAGTTGTGTCTCACTGGATGTGGCACTGAGAGGTTGGATGCTGGTGTGAAAGCTCCTGCGTGACTTCAGAAATTTGTAAGCTGCAAGATGGTCATACATCTTCAGTTTGTCTCGATCATTCTATGCGGCTGGCCATTGCTCTTCTGTCGTCAGGCTGGCAGGCTTCAGATGTCCTGTGATGCATCAGCAGCTATTGTTCAGAATAGAATTGAGGCACTTAGTGTGTACAGGTCTCTCTATACAAGGCATGCATACTCAGCAGAGGAGATACTGAGAGCCAGAGAGTGGTTTGGATTGTTGAGGGCCTAGCTCCCCATTTTGAATTGGTGAGCTTATATAGAATGTAGTTCTGAGTGCTCACCTTTGCTTTTGTCTTCATGATGTGCTCTTTGTATGAGAGTGCTCAATCGAGGGTGACTCCTGGGTACTCTGGATTTAGAGAGTGGGACAGCAGGGTGCAAAGACCATGTAATGTTGAGCTGGCAGTTTGCCTCATGGCTTTTCAGATGGAAGACACATATTTAGGTTTCTGCTTGATTAGCCTGTAATTGGTTTTCAGTGTAATATAAGGTTAGGCCAATTAGCGTTTTGTTTAGGGATTTTTCAAAAAGGTCAAAGCCAGTGTTTTGGGCTGTTATGCACAGGTTGTCTGCATAGATGAAATATTTTGTTTCCAAATTGATTGGCTGGTCATTCATATAACAATCATGGAGCAGATCCTCAAGGAATCCATTTCTAATCACTTGGTGAAAAAGGTGATTAGGGACAGTCAGCATGGGTTCACCACGGGCAAGTCATGCCTGGCCAACCTGATTGCCTTTTATGATGAGGTGGCTTTGTGGATGTGGGAGACCAGTGGATGTTGTGTACCTTGATTTTATCAAGGCTTTTGATACCGTCTCTCACAGCATTGTCCCAGGAAAACTAAGGAAGTATGGGCTGGATGAATGGACTGTAAGGTGGATAGAAAATGGGCTGGAGCATCAGGTTCAGAGAGTAGTAATCAATGCCTCAATGTCTAGTTGGCAGCTAGTATCAAATGGACTGCCCCAGGGGTCAGTGTTCAGCCAGAATTTGTTCAATATCTTCATCAGTGACCTGGAAGATGGCATAGAGTGCACCATCAGAAAGTCTGCAAATGACACCAAGCTGGAAGTAGTTGATACGCTGGAAGGTAGGGCTAGGATTCATAGATTTCATAGACATTAGGGCTGGAAGGGACCTCAGAAGATCATCGAGTCCAGGCCCCTGTCTGAAGGGCAGGAAGTCAGCTGGGGTCATAGGATCCCAGCAAGATAAGCATCCAATTTGCTCTTGAAGGTGTTCAATGTAGGTGCTTGAACC
>NW_017728886.1:48903930-48942551 GCF_001723895.1 Crocodylus porosus
GTGGCCATCAGATCACCCCTGAGCCTGCGCTTTTTCAGGCTAAAGAGCCGCATGACTCTCAGCCTGTTGTCATAAGGTCTGTTTTCCTGACCTCTGATCATGCATGTGGCTCTTCTCTGGACTCTCTCAAGCTTCTCCACATCCTTTTTGAATTGTGGATACTGGAATAATATTTCCTTTTTATCATGCAGGGAGTAATTTTGGCATCCATAGCTCCAGCTGGAGCCACTGAGGACTCGGCATTTCTGCTCAAGCCCACGGCTTTATAATTGTGTTTTGTAAGTACCAGCTGAGATCAATGATCAGCTCACTATGACAAGTAAAGTTTTCAACTGCTGTCAAAGCACACAGTGCCAGAGTAATAATTAACCCTCCCCAACCAAATCAAATTTATGTATTATAGTCATAAGCAGTGAGAGGAAATAATGTGATTCTTCTCTTACTGGATTAAACCCAAATAAATGTGAAGTACATAAGCACAGGAGTACAGTTAACAGAAAAATCGAATTTAATGTGGATGCAACTCACTTAAGAAACTGTTTCCCTATTTAACAATTAGTATCTCCCAGAAGAAAAGCATGAAATAAACTACTCTCTAAATTTTCAAGACAAGGGACTTTGATGTAATTAAAGCTTTATCTTATACTATTGCTTGAACTAAGCCACAAAGGACCCTAAACTAAATACATTTTGTTGTTAGGGTAATTAAGTTCTAATGGTCTATTTTAGTAAATGTGTCATTATGTACAAGTAAAAAAAAATGCCAGTTTGCACATTCTACTGTAGCATGACCAAATTTTTCTGAGAATAGCTCATAAATGCTGTCCTGCTGTCCCCTTCTGGGGATAGCAAGGCAGACCCTATAAGGAGAGGCTACGGGACCTTAACCTGTTCAGCCTCCACAAAAGAAGGCTGAGAGGGGACCTGGTGGCCATCCATAAACTTACTAGGGGGAACCAGCAGGGAATGGGAGAGACCTTGTTCCCCCGAGCGCCTCCCGGAGTAACAAGGAATAATGGCCATAAGTTGTTAGAGAGTAGGTTCAAACCAGACATTAGAAAGCACTACTTCTGTCAGGGTGGCTAGTGTCTAGGACCAACTTCCAAGGGAAGTAGTGCTGGCTCCTACCTTGGGGGTCTTTAAGAGGAGGCTTGATGATTACCTAGCTGAAGTCATTTGAGTCCAGTTTTCTCTCCTGCCCAGGGCAGGGGGTTGGACTAGAAGATCTGCAAGGTCCCTTCCGACCCTACATCTATGAATCTATGAGGTTGTGTCATCATCCGTCTTCTTTACACTGGAGTTGTACTACTAATTTTAATTTGTACTAAGATACAAATTATCCCTGTTTTCTTTGTTGTTTATATGTTCAACATGAGTGCTACCCATGTTACATCACCAATGCTTATTTCCATCTCTGTGAGGTCTCAGGCACATGGGACCTGTGCTTTAAAATATTTTTAGTACCCTCTTCAGAAGCAGCATGTGGCAAACTATGTAGTGTAAGCACAAATTTGGATATTTTTGTGCACAGGAAAAAATATGGAATTTGGCTCCTGGCTATTCAGCAAATATTTCTTTCTTACTGGCAATTATAAATGTTTATTTTTAGTACTGTTCTTTTTCTTGGTGTGAATGCATAATCTGAGGCTATTCTTCACCCTCGGTGAAGGCTTGGTGCCAGTTTTCAAAGGGGATGGTCACATCCATGATCACTATTTTCTTGGTCTCTTCATTCGTGATCACAATGTCCGGGTGCATCTGGCTCTTGCAGCCTGGGACAGTATAGTTCACAAGAGATCTCCCCTGCTGCAGCTGGGATGGCACTCACCAGGCAGTCCTGGACAGCATTGTGGCGGAGCTGCCAGGCTCTGACATGCAGCCTGCAGCTGCACAGCACATGTTCATATAGCAGGTTCTGTATCTTTCAGTGAGAGGCTTTTACATGTCACTGGGACAACCCTGTCCTGTGAACACACACACACACACACACACACACACACACATATAAAAGAATGATGATGCAATTAGCCCATTATAGATTTGGTAGTGGAGTTTTATTCTGAATTCTCAGATAGAAATACTTTTGACTAGGCCCAGAGGCTATTCCCAGACTAGCTGCTTCTACAAAAGCAGAAAAACAGTTTAAAAAGCGCTTTTTTTGTCAATGCATTTACTAGCTACCATATATGGCTTTCATACCCTGTTCAAAATGTTGTTGACCTCTTTCCCAAATTTCTCCCAAATTGCTAATAATTGTCAAGTCATGAGGTATGTACATGTCACATTGGTTCTTTTTTTATTTTCCTTTGTAGTCAGAAGCACTTTCAATAAACATTTTCTATTGGCTTTATCAAGCTTTTGCTATTTTTCTCTAATTTTGTTTTACCTGGATTTGCCTTTCACTCCACACCTTTCAGTCTTGGATTTTGATACTATTTAGGGATGAGCAGTGAGGATTTAGTATACTTTATGCCTCTTAATCAGGAAGAGGAAATACCTAAAGAACAATAGATTTGATACTACTGCCTAACTGCATTTTCTGTCTTGGTTTCTGCAACTGGTTCATATCACTGTGTGTGAAAGAGTAAATAGTTCACACAATTGGAAATCAGAAGGCTTTAGTTATGTGCTAACGGAGACCCAGAAGAGACAATGCATGACTCATGGTCAGGTCCTCTTTAAAGTTCACGTGCATCATAAAAAATGACAGTTTGATACGATTGTCACTCTGTTCAAGAAAGACTCAAGATTACACTACCAACAATTCTGTAGGTCAGACATAAAGTGCTTTTGAATAGCTGCAATAAGGGAAGCCTCCATTGCACTACACCTGGTTTTTGTTAGGAACATCAAACCATCACTTACAGGACCACTGGAGTTGAGTCACCTTTTTCTTCTTTATAAAAAATGCACGTTTATAGAACAAGCCCTCTTGTTAACACAGTTACAAACTTTGTCCTCATTCCTCCACACCAAACTGAAGTTCCGAAGTTGTGACATGGTTATGTAAACTGATATGATTTGCAATAAAAGCTTAATCATACAGGATAGCTAGAAAGAGAGCTGTCTAGGGCTGAGTAAAGACAACCAGAAAGCCAGAGGCTGAATTGATTCAGTGTTTGCAAGTTAGTCTAAACTACAGAGATTAAACTGAGAAACAACTGGATACACATTCACTTTTGATTCAGGAAATGCAGCCACATGCCTGCAGTGGCTCAGGCCAGAAGCTGGGGAGGCGCTAGAGCATGGCTCTCAGGCATGTAGCCAGCATGGACTGTGTGTCAGCTTCCTCTTTGTGCTTCCCCCAAGGTCTCTGGGACCTGCAGTCCATGTTCACAGTAGCAGAACTCTTTCTGGTTCCAGGCATAGGCAGGGGCTGCTTCCAGGTGTCTCTGGGATTTGTAGTCATCAGTAAGTTTGAGCAGGGGAAGGGGTGTTTAACCCCCTCTCCCCCCCGCGGCTCCAGACCCCAGCTGGGGTTTGCCTGGAGTGGGGGAGGGTTGTCCTTGCCTCACCCCCCGCCTCCAACCGTACTCTGCTGGAGCAGATAGTGAAGCCCAGGCCAAGGCTGGAAAGCATACTGGGATGCTGGGGGACTCGGATTTAACTTGGACCAGGAAGGGGTTTGAGACAAAAGTTTCATAAACTGGTTTGACCCAAATCCTTTAAGTCTGATATTACATTCAGCTAGGGTTATCTTAAACCAGTTTCAGCTCTCAACTAAGCCTAATGTGATAAAAATGCAAACAAGAAATACTGGGTTGCAATATAAAGTTAGGCATGATTTTACTCTACCTCCAGCTTTGCATTTTCAAGACCAACTTCCTCTTAGTCATTTTTAATGATTTCTGTCTTCTAATTTTCTTTTCTGATTTAATGACTATTTCTGACTAAGGTGTGTTCACAGTATTAACAGTACAAAACATCGTTTAAAACAAAATGCTAATGAATGCAAGATTTGCCCATTCTTTGCAATGGCTTTAACACCATGGCTGATGTACTATGTACTTGATACTAAGGTCTAACGTATGATTTTCTTTACACACCAGTACAGTGTGTATGTTTCCACATATAGCTGAGGAGAGTGAAATTTTATGCACTCAAACTGCAAGATAAGAAATTTTATGGATGAGATTTTTTCCTCCAAGAGGAGATATCTATATCTACATTTACAGACATATCTCTAAGCAATAACATGAATAAAAATTCAGACAACTGTAAATGTACTAAACAGAATATCTATCACAAAAAAACAACCATTATACCATAAACCCATACAAACAAAGATTATGGTGATCTTCACTCTGAAAGAAGTGAAGTGAACTGAAGTGCCCTGATGGAAAATATGGAGAGACCAAACAACAACTGCTCACCAGAATGAACGCACACAGGAAAACCCAATTACATGTGAGGGCACATTTCTTACAAGAAAACCACTCTCTCTCCAACCTCTGAGTCCTGATCCTCAAAGGAAACTTACAAAACACTTCCCAGAGACGAGCCTTTGAACTCCACTTCATCAACCTCCTGGATACTAAAAATCATAGACTAAATATAGACATTGGATTTATGATGCATTATAACCTGCCTGACTATTCATCCCCCTTCTCTCTACCCCACCCAGCCTGTCTCTCACCCAGTGACTCCTCAATCTACATTTTCACTGACTACCTGTCTTGTATGCACACCAGCCCAGCCTCTGGCTTCTTTACTTTTCATTCCATCCAGGAAGAGCACACACCAACTGCTGAAACTTCCTTAGCCTGACAAAGGGTTAAGCTTGCTTAATAATTGTTTTCCAACTATTTAAGTTGGTCTAAGAAAAGATAACATATTCACCCAAAGAACTTTGTCTGCCTCTGAAAGATCAGCATTTCGGGATTTTGAGTGTTTGAATTAAGACTATATGCACAAAAGTAGCTCTATACATTTCCATCAACAAAATGCCTTTCATTAAAAGATCCCAAGAATAACAGCTCTAAGAGAAAGTATTATCATGTAGTATTTTCATGGCCTATGGCAGTTTTGGCTCATCTCCTGCACACCATAAAAAACATGAAGCTCCACTTGCTAACCTTTACAGCTAACAAGATCTGAGCCAAGGTCTGTGATATCCTACTTCAGCCCATTCAGAACTTCATGATGATTTCCAGTACAAAGCCAGATGAGGCAGATGTTTGTGTATGGGGAAGCCTTTCTTAGCTCTGCACTAGTATGAAATGACTCTTGTGTTAAGGACCAAAACAAAATATCACACTTCTTAAATTCTATATACCATATTTACTAGAACTCAAGAAGAGGATTTTCCCCCAGTCAGCGTGAGGAGGAAAAGCTTCATCTTGGTTTCAAGAACCATCTGGGGCAGGCAACTGTTTCATTTCTGGCTCCAGGCTGTGGGTTGAAGTTGAAGCTGAGCCACTGTTTGCCCTTGGCTGGGATGTCTCATGTTGAGGGAGACAGGGAGCATGGCAGGGAGAGTGTGAGGGAGACCACGTAGTAGGGGCAACATGGGGGGATACTGTGTAGTATAGGGGATGGAGCCTCTAGGGAGTGGGGGGTGACTGAGAGAGACCCACAGTGTGTGTCTCAGGGGGAAACCTGGGGGAAACTATGCAGCCTGTGTCCTCCCCATCACCACTTAGCTCCAGTGCTAACCTGTCCCAGCCCAGAGTTACTGCTGCTTCTACTGGCTGGGCCAAGTCATGGCTGAGACCACATCTGCTGACTGTCCCAGAGCCAGAGCCACCACAGAAGATAAGCTGCCAGGGGGCACAAGTGGCTGGGAGGGACAGGGTTTGGGGGAGCACAGGCAGTGTGAGGGCAAGCGGCTAGATGGGGCATATGGCAAAGGGGCTTGGGAGGACAGGTACCAACAGGGAAGGTGCAGGCATAGAGAGGAAATGGTCTGGCAGTCTGTACCCTCACTGCTGCTTTTCCCACTGCAATGATTGGGAGGGGGACAAATTAAGATATCCCTGCAATAACTAGATACTATACATGGAGTATTATAACAAACTTATACCATTTCTATGGATAGAATCTATTTTTTGGTGGGGTTTGTATTACATTTGAAATTGCCTTGTATTCAGGTAAATATAGTAGGTCTTATTTTCAAGGCTAACACTGAAACACTAGGGATAAATAATTCTGAATGGAAGTGAGTTTCACCTTGTGTGAAACTTATCAAAATGTTTAGTGTGTGCTCTCTGTGTGATTTTCAGAGGTGCAAAACACACTTAAATCTAAAATAATTTCCTTTAGAATGTACAGAGATACTTCTTAAAATGAATTTCTGAGCCAGAGACTGACTTCCATTTCTCAGATACTTCTTCACTGAAAAAAACTATTTCTGCTCAGATGTAAGAAGAGCTGAACTAGTTTTGCTTATTCCATATACAATGATAGAATGTGTGCTTATATTAACACAGTATACAAATTACCTCACAAAGCACATAAGTTATTTTCACTGTGTTCTGTATCCAAGACCCTTAACCAATCTCATCTGAGAAAATACTGGAATAGTTGGTACAAAACCAAAAACCGAGCCAAAAGAAAAAAAATAAACATCTGAAAAGTCATACACTCACCACCATAAAACCAGATTGATTAGAATCCCAAAGGCTCTTGATAAATGGGAGAACTGGACTACAGGTAGCAAAAGAAAAAAAAAAAATCAACCAAGAAAACCTAAGTCACTGTCCAGCTCTACTTTCCTATGATACAGTGATATAGGGAAGCAAAAAAAAAAGCATAAATACATAATCGGAAATATGATTAGTATTCAGGCTAGGCAGCACAACTGCTGAGAAGCATCCAGGGGTTAGGGTGGATCACAAACTCAAATCGAGTCAATGTGGTGCTACCATAAAAAAAAACAATTACAGCTTTAGACTGCATTAACAGAAGTTTTGTATGCAAAAGATGGTTGGGAGTATTGTATCCCAACAATAGGAGGAAAAGGATGAACTGGAAAGGATGCGAGGGCAAGTGACAAAGATGATAAAGACGCTGGAATATAGGCTTTGAAAGAAAAGATTGAGAGAACTAGGTATATTTATCCTGGAGAACAAGAGAAAGGGGTGGTGGGTTTCATCATAGTTTTCAAATATTGAAAAGACTGATAAAAAAGAGTGATCTTTATTACCACAAGGGGCAGCATACAAGACAATGTGTTTAAATGGAAACAAAGCAGATTCATATTAAAGCTGCCTTAACAGTAAATAATAATAAGACAATGGAACAAATTGCCCTAGGGAATGTTCTTCCTTGGAGGTTGCCAAGAAGAGGTTGAGTAGATGGCTTAGGAATAGCAAAGCCCCCATTTGTGCATAGGGTTCTACTATATAGGGTGACCAAACATCCCAATTTGGCTGGGAGTGTCCCAGATTTCATAGGATAGTCCCAGCCAGTTGCTGAAGATTAAAACAAGCATCCTGGAATTGCAAGGGCATGAGGCGCAGTCCAGTGGGGAGGCAAATTGGCTCAGTGCACAAGGAAGGCGGGAGGACAGGTCCCTCTGCTTCCTGCCTGCTCAGCACACTGCGCCACTCCACCTCTGTTTACAGTGGCACCATTGACTTAGGAAGAGAGGGAGGCAGTGTCCAAGATTTCCCATGGTCCGATGTGGTCACCCTAGTACTGCATGACCTTTGAAGTCCTCTCCTGTGCTATATTTCTATGAAAACCTTGCTGTCTAAATCACACAGCCACAAATCACAGGATTAACCATTGTCTGCTTAAAACTTATAGAACAACTTTTATTTTCCTTCTAAAAACTCATTTGTACTGATCTCTAATTGAGTCACATAAAAAAAGAAAAATTATATTCTTGTTCTTGGGCTCATCAATGCCATACATCACTAGCTGCCATAATCATACATCCAACACCACTTTGCCCTACATTAACTTAGAGGGAGAAGGCTGCTGGATCAATTTACATGAATAACTTTTTTTTGCAATAGTGTCCAATCCTATCTTTAGTTTTCTCATATACATATATAGAAAAAAGGAAGATCAGCATGCAAAAGGCTCAGGCTTAACTTTCAGAGATGCTGACCACTCTTAACTTTCATTGCCTAAAAGCTAGGCACTTGTTACTAATACCTGGATGCACAAATTAGCACAAAGGAGAGAAAAATTGGTGCTAAGGTACCCATTTGAGTGCTCAAAATGGAATAGGTCATCATTAAAAGAGAGCGGTTATCTTTCAAAAATAGTATATATATTTTACACAATCAAAAGCCTCTCATGCACCCTAGGCTTGATTTCATTTACCACATTTACTTGAATATAAGGCAACCTGAATACAAGACAACTTCCCAATAATTAAATTCTATATATGGAAAATGTATACGTGTCTTATGATTTTCCATTTATAGAATCTAATTATTGGAAGTTTGCCTTGAATTTGCCCCCCACCGACTGCTACAGCAGGGAAATAAATTTGGGGGGCTAGGTGGCCACTTGGCCCTCTGCCCCTCTCCTAACTTCTTTTCTCTGCAGCCCTTTCCCCACTTCCTTACTGTCAGACTCTGCTCACTGTGAGCACATGGAAGTGAGAAACAAATTTAAAAACAGTGACCTAGGAATAAACATAAATGTAGTAATTTACATATAGGGACATTACTACAGGTAACCATAGACTTATTTCATCCAGAATTGATGCAGTTTGAAACCCTTTTGAAACTGCTGGAAGTTTTAGCACAGATACTCCATAAACATACTTTTAAGCAGCACTTATGTCCCACTTGTACATAGTACAAACTATGCATGGCATTAGTCCAAAGCCAAAAGGCTCATGATTCACCATGTAGTTCATTGGTCTGAGCTCCAACAGAGACAACAGTGTTTCAAGCCAGAGTGACCCCATGGCTGAGCACTGTTCCTCCCCATGTCCCAATTAGCTCCCCACTCATGACTGGAACTGTGTGTTTTTGTCACAAGTCCTGGAATCCTTCATAACTTTATATGCAGATGAGGCATACGGCAACCTGGTTTGGCTCCATCTCATGAAGGGTGGGGCCACACTAATCAGAAATGAAGGGCTGAGAGGGGAGGAGACAGAGAGACTCTGCATGGGACTTTTGGGACCCCATTTGATTATGTTTCCCAAACATTTAAGGCTAATGACGAAACAGGAATGATTGGAAATGGGAAAGAAAGGTGCAGCTCAGCTGCGGGAGTGAAGAGGAAGTCAAAATACATTCAATGTAGTGGTTCACAATGACTTGAAAAAGAGTTAGTGTTGAGGGGGACTGAATGCAATGGGCACCATCATATAACTTGTTCAGATGGGCTGTACTAATCTACCCCTGTGGTAGGTTTCCCTCAGTATGTTTCCTGGCAAGGGAAACACCATGTATCTGAGTCATGAAGGCAGTTTTCCTTAAGTGTTCACATAGATAACTGTTCTTCTGGCATAGTTTAGTACCTGCTGAGGTGTTAGGGCTTAGAACCCACTTTATGGAAATGGGAAGCTTCTCCCTAACTTGCTCCTGTGGCCATATGGCTGAGGGCAGGCAAAATTTGGGGGCAACTAAACCCAAGCCTCTGGGTTGGGGCTTGCATGCAGGATGCCCACCAAAAGCCTTTGGAAATATCTGAAGCCCCTGGTGTGGGTGGAGGATGTTTGCTGGTTGTAGGGCCACTTATGGTTCTGGAATGACTAATGGATTTGGACTTGGTTTGGCTGATTTGGCTTGAACACAGAACAAACAAATAAATAAAAAATTTGCCTTATATGGACCACGTGCTTTACACTTATGCTTAGTATTGGCTGCATCTGATCCACTTTGTAGTTGGTTTCCATTACTGAGCACATGCTGCTTTTGGAAGCAGTTTAAAGATAGACAATGTATTTAATGAAGTCTCCTTCAATGTGAATGTAAAATGAGGCACTTTCCCCCCCATGTTGTCTTATATTTGAGTAAATACTGCGTGTATTGCATTATATACATATACGTACATGTACACATACACACACACATATGTTTAGCTCAAGGTTCTTCCTCAGTCTCGGCTGCTCCTACAGTTCCTGATTCTAGACCATCAATCCCATAAGCTAGTGAATCTCCTCTGGAAAGCTATTACCAAATCCCTTATATCTGAATGTGCTGGCAAGTTTCTTGCTTGAATAAGTCTGTAGAACCACATTACCATTTCTCAGCATAATCCAGAGCTTCTACCAGGGAAGTATTTCAGGAAAACAGTGGAAGTCAGTTACACTAAGTTTGCAAATATCTGTCCACTGAATTTCCAAAACTATTATTTCCATGTTTGGATATTGTGTGAATGGAGGTACATATTAGAGTACAGATAGTACAGCTGTAAAGCATTCATGGTGAATGGTAAAAAAAAATCTTTGCACTGTGATGATAGAGCACATGCATCAGTCTGACTGAGAGGCAAATGTCAATAATTATGCTGCAGATTTAGATACTACTTCTATCCTGACAATGCAGGAGGCAACATTTTATATTATCCCGAATTACTGCTACCAAAGAAATAAATCTTATTTTCTAAGAGCATAATCTAATTACATCCATTAGAAGTCGATGGGCCCAGAAACAGATCGTGTTAGTGATGTGCTGTCATGAGAATTACCGTCATCAGAAGATTTTTTGTATTAACAGGAGCACCTTCAGGTTTTATTTCAAGTTATACTTTAAACTGATTTTGTTTGACACCCTTAGAATCATTTACAGAAACTACAGCTTTAAGATTTATCATCCAAAATGTCTAAAGTAAATCATAACATACTTTAATATAACATGCAAGTTAAAAACCAGAATGCATCACTGATTCCTGTTCAGGAAATGACTGTGTATTCTGCTAAGTCAATACTTTTATAATGGATTGGAACTTGTACTCAAAAAAGGAGAAAAATCTCTTGATGTTTAGGGTTGATTGGTAGTTCACAATAATTTTATTACTGTAATAAGACAAGAGGCAATTTCAATTTTTGTAATAATTTTCAAAATTATTTCTTACTATATATCATGCAGTCACATATGCATGGTTGTATTAACTTTAAAAATTCTGTAAATAATACAGGTGACACTGAAGCCAAGATTAGACTGCTAAAAGTAGACACTATCATATGCCAGATATACACAAGAAAGAATCTCAGATTTGGCTACAGTGTGTTTGCCCACAGAAATGTACAATCCCCCTTCCTGCATTGAAAACACAACATTTGCACAGACAAACCATATTTTTCATGGAAGACAGGTTAAGAAAATAAAATTCTAACTAAAAATAAATGTGAAAAATTACCATATTTTTTTCATGAAAACACTGGCTTTTCCACTGCAGACACACTGGAATATTTGCCTTAATTAATGAGAATGATTTCTGGGCTCCTTTTTCTCATGGCAAAGGAAAGTGGGTTGGAAATTACTAAACCTGAAATAACCTTATCCTTAGCCACGAACATGGCAGAAGTAAAGAAAAGATTTAAAAATTCTATAAAAGTTAAAACAGTTAATTTATGAATAAAGGATTGATACCAAGCCAGAAATTTAGTCTTTGCACCTGCTGGCTGTCACAAATTTTAATAAAAATTAAGTTTTAAGCCTTTATATTTGCAATTACAACTGCTTATGAAAGAGTGCACAATTCCTGTCCCCTCCCTCCCCTTCCCTCCCTTCCCCCTGTTATAACCCAGGACTTGCAGGGAATTAAGACTAGAAATGCTTGCTCTAACCTCTCGCTTGTAGTCCTGGCCCACATGTTTCATGTGCCCCTGGGCTGTCTTGGCGAACGTTCCATGGTACTAGCTGGCATCTGCGCCGTTTGTGGGTCTTCCACCTGAAACAAGGAAAGCAATAAACTAGAAACAATTCATCTAAATTAATATCTGCCATAAGAAATGGGAGTAATTGTTTATTGGTTAATATTCTTAACCAATATTAACCACAACAAAACATAGTATGCAAAGAACTTATTCTTTCCCTCTGTGCTCCACTTATTGTGCTCACTAGTTTTATGAGAGTTGCAGGTGCTTGACACTTCCCTTTATTTGTAAGGGTCTCTGGAAGCTGGCCATGGTTTTCTTTACATATCTGAAAGCTCTGGAAACACAACTCATTGTTAACAAATATATAGTAAACATATCAACAAAAATCATATCATTGCTAGGATTTGTGTAAGCTGACTTTGTCGTCTACTTTGAAATTTTACCTCAAATTCGGCTGCACTGTGTCCAGAAATATTGGTGCCAGAGACAAGTATTTCTTAGGGAAGGATTTTTTAGGCAGAGTTTCCAGGTCATTTAAGGAAGAATGTCTTGTATTTGAAAGCTTGTCCAACTCTCTCCCAATTACACAGTTGTTTCAATAAAAGATATCACCATAAGAATTCCTCTTGCATAATTTATGGACTATCATGCCTAGAACATAAATCTTAAATTGCTATAGCTATGTTGGTATCATTCTGATCATATTTAGTATTATTCATAGCACATAATGGTCTTGATTTGTGCAAACAACTTAATTTAATGAAAGAGCTCCTTCTGTATGATTATATGCTGAGAGCATGTTGCTATTAGTGATTAAAAGTCCACAGTCTACTGATAACTGAAAATGTTGGAGGGAGACACAGAGGGTTATATCTGAGTCAAATTATGCATTTTAGCATATTCTTTGGGTGGAAATGCTGGATAACATGATTACATAAACCAGTACAGGGTCCCAAATAAACTATTATACAGGTTTACAGGTACCCCTCTACCCAGAAAGATGATGGACACCTTGCTGAATGACTATACTGAGATGTCACCCAGACAACCATTTGGAGTCAATGACTTGAAATAATTCTCTAGTCTGATGCGTTTAAGAGGGGTTTTTCTTTCCTGCACAATGATATGGAAATGGCAGAGAGAACATTATTTGGAGGGAGGGGGTTGAAGATTCCCAAGCTGAACACAGAGAAAAGCAGAGCTTGGCTATATATAATGGGGAAAAGGGGTTGGGCAGGACAGCCATTGCCACATGTACACCAGTAAGCAAATTGCTGGACCAAAAGCACTCCTCAGAATATACAGTGAAACAACTTGCAAGAATGGGAGAGCAATGCTTTTTCTGAAATACTGTTTTAAACAAAGTACATTTTACCCTCATTGAACAAATCAATTGCATATTTAATTCAATTATCAACTAAAATTCTTCTGTACCAACAGAATTTATGTCTAGATTGCCCTGGAAGTGCCTAAAAATCCCAAATCCTGGGCAGGATGGCTACTGTCCCAATCCAGCTGTGATCAAAAGTGACATGAGTGTGTGCGGGGGAGCGGGATGGGGAGAAGTTATATATTTCCAAAAGATGACCCATGCTGCCAAACCATGAGCTCTGGTGTTTAGAGTGATCCAAAATTGCTGATTCATGCTAGATACTCCTTTTTCATAAGCTTCAACTTTCAGTGTAACTTGCCCTACCCTATACTGGTACCTGAACTGAAGCAGAAGTAGATATAAATGATGCTGTTAACACTTCCTAGGAAAAAGTTTTAAAATGATATTCCCTACCATTTGGAGTGCTGAAGTTTAGCCGCTTCAAGAACTGTACACCCTCATATATATTTTTCAGCTAGGTACATCACAATCTGCTGATGGACCAGATGTCATAATTCAGATGAATGAGAAATGTTAAAAAAAAAATCAATGTAATATAGTGCTTTTATAATTTCATATATTATTGAGGCTGGCTGGGGCTGGGGACAGTGGCTTTTCTGGCTTGTCTGTGACAGTCCGGGGGTGGGCTGGTGCTGGCCTGGTGCTTGCTGGAGCAGACAAGCATGAGCCAAGACTAGTGTGCTGTTCTATGAGGGTGGGTTAGTGGGGACCCCCGAAGCAGCCTGGGATACTGGGGGACTGTGACCTAAATTGAGTCAGGAAGAAATCTGGTACCGAAGTTTGATAGACCAGCCTAACCTAAATTGCTTAAATCTGATCCAGACTACATCCATCCAGATCTACCTTAAACTGACATTTTTGTTTATGTGCACCGAATTGTTCTGTTACAGATATAGACCATCTTTTAATCGCTTATAACAGTTTATGTGTAATGTGTACCTAGCCATAGCTGCTGCAGAAAGCTGATTTCCATAGGAGGATCTATTTTGCTTAAAAGCTAAAGAGATGTGAAATAGGAGAAGAGACCGGGAGTACTGTCAGATGGCAAAATTGTCCTGATATGAGTTAACTTTATTAATGGAACATAAAAACCATTACAAAGGAAAGACCATTCTTAAATACCTCTGGTTTAAAGAACAATGAGCCATTAAGTCAATTGATTCCCTCAGCTATCTGAATAGTAATACCAGAGATGCTGTACTGTGTAGCAAAAATCTGAGTAGAGTGCTTCTATTCTGAATAGAAAATCAGCTTCCCCACTTAATATGTGTACCCCAATTGTGTGGGGCTGATTTTTCAGGAAAGCATGTGTATTGTATATGAGAAAATACGATACGTTCTGAATCAAACATTTTTCCTTAAAACTAAATATTTTATAAAATATTTCCCAATTACATCAAAATATTTTTTCTGTTATTTAAAAGTTTCAAACATGAGGGGCTGGATCCACCTGTGCACTATGACTGTTGTGCACTGCACTGGTACAGCAAAACAGCCTAAAGCTTAACTTAACCAACTACTTAAGGATGCACTCTGCTTAGGGGAATCCTCGGATGACAAAACAGCTGTTATAGTAGCTTCTGCATTGACCTACTAAGGTCCCAAGGGGCAAGGGAATGGTCAGGGAAAGGGAATAAGGCCAACAGACTCTTGTTCCTGGCAATCCCCACCTCCTAGAACAGTCCCTTAGGTCCACTGCTATATTGTATTTGGTCTGTGAGGGGAGTTAGTTGATGACTAGTTTTACTTTGCAAGGGACTGAGATGAAATGGGAAATTTAAAACTTCCTTTGTGTATACGCACTTTCTAAGTTGTTGTGCAATTCCCTTTCCCTTTACAAGCTGTCACCCTCTGTTATGGAATATGGTGCATTTCAAGGGGACTATATGTGTTTAGTTTGTGAGGCCTTCTGGAATAATTTAGAAAGTTTTACAATTTGCAGCTAATCTACAGCACTCACAAAGGATTACTAAGTGATAAGTATTCAACCTCCTAAAATTTAGTAACTAAAACTGTTGATATTTGAGTATGTTTTACATTTAGCTGCAAAAGTCAAAGCCTCATGATTAGAAATAGAGCACTGGAGTAAATGAATTATGGATGGATTCCAGATATAAACGAAACAGAATGTTAAATCACCGAGTCAAATACAAGTACAATGTAACCCCATCAAAATCAATGAGATTTAATCTATATTAACTTGGCTGAAAGTGGGTGTATTTTACCTAAATTTTCAGTTCATCAGGCTTGCAAAAGGTGTATGCTAAGCACAGTTCTCTTAAGTAGTTAGCATTACCTGTAGGTATAGCAGACAGGGGGAGCTTCACATTCCCTCTCCTCAGATAATGCATCTGGGCACTCACGACCACCGTTGGAAGGGAGCTGGATGATGACACGATGGCGAGACTGTTTCCTTACTGTGGCAACCCCTGCAAAGAGTGGAATATTTTGGTTCCTTTCCACTCACACACCAAGGATTTCTAGAATGATGATTATACTGCGATCACAGTAATTAAGAAAAAATAATGTATTAAACAATTGACTCTATTGATGGACAAGGTCAAGTTATTTTGACCATGACAGAAAAAAATTTCAATTAGCAATAATCGCGCCTTGGATTAACCTCATTGGCTACGATACTGCCACTCCACTCCTACACTTTGATTTTAGCCAAAAGATAAAGAAGCAGAACGGCACTGCTTTCAAACACAATATTAATGCATAAAATGTACAACTTAGCAAAATGTTGGCAAGGCTTGATATGCTACTATAGTGTACACTTTTACAGATTACTTAGTCCCTAAAATTAAGAAACAGAAATAGAAATAATATGTAATGTAGCAAATAATTAAGTCCTAGAATCTTCCATTCCCTAAATAACAGAATCACAAAATCTAATTGCTTTTCTCTTATCTTCACACCCAGCAGTTAGATGGATTTAATTTATGCATTTGTTTTTGTCCGGGGTTTGTTTTAATGCCATTCACTACACACTTGCTTCCCACATGGGACCCATAGTACCCTATCTAGATATACAAAGAACTTTTCGAAAGAGCAAAGCTAAATGTGAAGTTTTATTTCCTGGCTCTTGACTTAATTTACTGTTCAGATGTTTTAATTATTATAGCTATTTATTATTCATGATAAATAAATTATTCCAGGCAGACTTGATTTGAATCATATTCCAAAGATCAGAGCTTTAGGCAGAAAAATGAGAGAACCATCATTCTGTAGTCACTCTCAGAACACAACAGTTATTTAATTTTAAAGCTACTATAATCTAGCAGTTTTAAACTAAAAAACTGGTTTGTAAAAATAGATTTAGAAAACCTAATGTGGATAAATTGTTGAAATATGATCATAAGACACAACTGAGAATAATATTTAATGGATCTGTTCTGAGATGTACTAGCTGAGCTAGTAACAGCTGCAAATGGCTTATTAAAGGATCTGAAACTTGGCTAGACATGTAGATTCCTAGGCACTCTGCAACACCAGCGATTGAGAGGGAGATGGTAGAGAAGCGACTAAAAAGGATCCTGCCACTTCACTATTCAGTAAAACTGCCATAACAAAAGCTAAGATCTCGCTCCCAAAAAGCAAGGAAGAACTGAATCCCAAGGGTGCTACTGACAGAATCAGCTGAAATTGGTAAATATTTTGAAGCAAACATTGCTTGCATAGTATTGAAGCACTATTTGGCTCATTGAGTAGAAATGTTATTTGTGCTCTTCAACAGATTTGCCACCTCATTTGCTCATGCCCATTATTTGCATTCAGTCCGTCTCAATTTGTAGTGTATATACTTCACTGCATTAAGAACCCTCTTTAAAACAATGGACATAGAACAAGACAATTGTGCATCTTTGTCAGAAAACAACAGATCCTGAAGAAGCATCTCAGTAAGAAATTGATAATTATGCCACAAAGTAACTGATTTCATGTTTTAAGCCATACACCCAATGTTTCATGCTGTCAGATTGATTGGTTCCAGCTTTGTGTCCTTTTTATTGTTTATACATTTAATCTGCTTAAATCCTTTATTTGTTGTAAAAAGATCTAATCACTAATTGGAAATTCCTTTAAAGTGGCTTTATAAATGTATCCTTATTAAAACATTGAGAATTGAGCATGACATTTAAAGAATATATATATTTCATAGATTCAGAGATTGTTAGGGGCTGGAAAGAACCTTGTAGATCATCAGGTCCAGTCCCCCTGCTCTAGGCAGGAAAAGACAATTGGGGTCAAGTGACCTAAATGAGGTGTCTGTCCAGACTCCTTTTGAAGATTTCCAGGGTAGGTGATTGCACCGCCACTGGAAGGAGTTTATTCCACAGTCTGGATACTCTGAATGTGAAGGAGTTTTTTCTGGAACTGAGCCTGAAGCGGCCTTCCAGGAGTTTGTATCCATTGCTCCTGGTCTTCCCCAGGGGTACCCAAGTGAACAGCTGCTCATGCATTCTTGATGTACTCCCCTAAAGTAGCAGGAAGCTCCTACAAAGTTCCCTCTCAGCCTCCTCTTCTGTAGGCTGAAGAGGCCCAAGTCCCTCAGCCTTTCCTTGTATGGCTTGTCTTGCAAGTCCCTGATCATATGGGTGGCTCTTTTCAGGACCCTCTCAAGTTTTTCCAAATCCTTATTGAAATGAATGCCCAGACCTGGATGCAGTACTGTTGCTGTGGTCTCACCAGTGTCGGAGTACAGTGGGAATATCACTTCCTTAGTTTTGCATGACATGCAATGGTTATGCATACCAGCGTGTTGTTTGCCCTGCTGGCCACAGCATTGCACTGTCAGCTTATGCTCATGAGATGGTCGATCACTACCCCTAGGACCCTTTTGGCCATAGTGAAAGTCAAATTGTCGCCACCGAGCCTGTAGGTATGTTGGGGATGGTTTGACCCCAGACGGAGCACCTTATACTTCTGAGTGTTGAACTTCATCTGGTTTCGGTCTGCCCAGCTCTCCAGCCTGTCTAGGTCTGCCTGTATCTGCAACCTATCTTCTGGCATGACCATGCTCCCTCATAACTTGGTGTTGTCTGCAAACTTGGCCAGCGAGCTTTTCACCCCCACATCCAAATCATTGATAAAGATGTTGAAAAGCACCAGTCCAAGCATGGACCCCTGAGGACATCACTGGCCCTGATGTAACAATCTCATACTTTTTGGTTTTATAAGTGGCTCTCAGTAATCACCATGTCTCATAGGAGGATTAACATACTTGGAACATGGAATTACATTATTGACTCGCTCTCTCTATGTGCATATTACATGGAAACCTCCCATCCTGCTTAAGAAAAAAAGGGGGTAAGGCAGAAATACCTGGACAACATTAATTCAATCAATGCTTTTGCTCAAACTATAATGTCAATGCAATAAATATTCTAAGAGCTTTACGGTATTTAATTTTCTTATAAAAATGTTGACAAACACATTGAGGCCTTCTAGTGCATTTTTAAGTCAGACCCTTAACATAAATTTGAATGCTGGTTATTTTTAAAGTTAAACTTCCTTTGATAGCTTTTAAAGTACTATAAATGGAGCAAGAGATGAATCTCCTGCTGCTAATATAGAATTTATATGTTAGAGGTTAACACCTTAGGGGGTAGTCAATACAGTCTATCATATGCATTTTTAAATGCAACAAATTCCATCCTTGAATGCTCAAGCTCCTCCAACAAAATCAAAGAAAATAGCATACATGCATCCAAAGGCAAAATCTATCCTGTTAGGTAATCATAGAATATTGTATTAGCTGTACAATATGATGTTATAGCAATGAATTCATATCTGTTGTTTGGCTCATTAGCTGTTTGAAAATGGCAGATCCAAAGAAAATATTATAATAAAAAAGCCTGCAGCAAGAGGAAAAAAAAGAACTGTTAAAGGAAATACTTAAGAACAGCTAAGAAAGAAAATGTGGGAGTATCTGCCCACGGGCCACAGAGACTGGCAGCTGTAAGTATAATGTTACAATGGACTACATATGGTTTTAAGTAGTGGACAATGTTCTGTTGCTCAGAAAAAATGATCATGTACTATAGAAAGGGTGTCAAAGATCTGGCCTGTGTAGCCCTATCATCTTTCCTATGATGCTGCCTGTGGGTCTGGGAGTGGACCCACATACTTCATGCAGTGCATGCTGGACCCCAATCTAACCTGCAGACCAACTCTATACCCAACCCAGCACCCAGGGCCCAATGAGCTTGACACCCCAATACTACAGCAAATGCTACTTCATCTAATCTTTGATCTAGCTCTGAGAAAGAAGGTAAACCTCTAAGGTAGTGATTCTCAGCCAGAGTGCAATGACCCTGGGGTGCCGTGGAACCCTTAAGGGAGCTGCAGGGTGCCACAGAATATTAGCAGTATTTGATACGGAAGCACCTATGCCTGATGAACAAAATAACCCAAATACTTCAAGTGAGAATCCATCATGTCAACAACATTCTGATCTATTGCTGTCTTTGAATTCTTTGCAACAGAAGAATTGCTCTATTCTTTTTCTGTAGTCAAAAAATGAGTAAAAACTAACAACTGGCATTTTCTGAGAGTGTCTTTGGTCAAATGAGGGTGTCTTGCATCTAAAAAGGCTGAGAATCACAGCTTTAAGGGAAAGAACAGACCAATACCAATCTATCAGAAATCAGTACAGTGTCTATCAAAGAATGTGGTGGTGGGGAGGTTTATTTCTATTTGACTTTTTGAAAGTCTGTCAAATGATAGACAGTAAATCATGTTACCTTCTTGACATGAAGAGGGACATGGTGTCCACTCACTGAATGGTGTCACAATACAGTCTTTTCTACAAGGAAGCAAACAAGGCCTCACTGCTTCTGGTCGAAGGTTTTCAGGGCATCTAGAAAAAAGGAAATGCACATAATAAAATGAAAGATCATTCTGTAACAGAGTGCTGACGTGCGACCGATGCTGGAAACCTAGAGATGCTGCACAGGAGCTGTAGTTGTTCATACTTCCTTTGGGCTCAGAGCTAGAATTTCTTAGCATTTAAATTAATTCCTCTAAATTTGTGAATGTTATACAAGGTTCTAGGTGCATAAGTAGAATTAGTGGAAGTTTTGGCAAGGACCCCCTATGGTACTTTTACAAATAAAAGGCTTAGAGTTACCTTTACAAACAAACAAACAAACCCTGCAGTTGGGAAGCAAATATTTTTTATTACCAATAACAGAGAACAAAGTAACCACGGAATGAATGTGAAATTTGGGGAGCTTGAGAAAACTAATTTAACAGACTTCTTAGCATGACTCTTAAAATCTACAATTTAGGCATGATTTATAGTTAGACCTTGTCTACACCAGAAAGGTTTTCTGGTACACCTATACCAGTAAAGTCTTTTAGGAAGAGAGATGGCTTATACAAGAAAAAAACCCAGTTTTACTGAATTAACTAATACCATTTCCCAAAATAAGCAAAAATAAACTGTACCAACAGAAGCTATGGTAATTGTCCCCAAATCACTCCTACCTAAGAGAAAATCTCCACTGCTCCCAATAGGACAAATAGGACTGTTGAACTGCTGCTCCCAGTAGGATAAATAGGTCATAGTTTGTAGAATCAGAGCTTGTGAAACACGCTGAGTCTATGTGCCCAGTTTCTGGAAGATGGGCATGCTGGAAGCATTATAGGCAGGTTATTGCTGAGAAAAAAAGCCTATTAGTGGGTCCACAATGGCACAGTAACATAGCTACATTGCTGTGGTGCAGGACATTGAACATGCAAAAAGCAGCATAGTATGTCTCTGCAAGGAGCTGCCTGCCTTTCACTGTATAGACATACCCACAGACACAGCTACCTTTAAATGCACAAAATAACCCTAAATGCTACAACCATGACTGTATTTAGTTTGTATGAGAGCTTGATCTTTAATGAAAAACGAAGGCTCCAAATCCTGTGGCAAGACAACTGGTTCGATTAAAATGCCGTTTCAACCTTTTGTGTTGTTTGTATTTAGTATATGTGGCTTAAAGCAGATTATTGATTTTTTTTTCCCCCCAATCCTTATTCAAGGTCAAATTAAACAGAAATGATATGAGTTGAGATCTTGTACTTGTAAAGTAGATAAGGACAATAATATTGATTTTATCATACCGCAGTAATCTTTTTATTTAAGGGGAATTTAAAACAAAGTTCCTATTTACATTTTAATGTCAAACGTCTGCTCTTTAAAAATGATTCAGTGAATTTAACGTGACAGTTTGAAAGTCCAGTCAATACTTTTTTGTTCTTATTTCACAGGATTTGTCTATGACATAATACAACAGTCCTTCTTCCAAAAAATGAAGGTCAAAATAAATTCAAGTACTGTAATAGCAGGTTTAAACATCAATGGTAAGCTCACTGTAAAATGACTTAAACTGTAAACTGGCTGGCAACAAAAATGTTTACTAGTATTACACAACTGCAGAGAACGCTACTAACAATAGCTGAGTGTGGCGGCATGTATGTTATAAAATATGTGGTATGCAAATTACTATGCATAAAATTCTCCCCGTCATCCCTCTTCACCCTTCCCTGTCAAGTGAATTTCTTGACCCTAGTTCTAATGAAACAGGAAAACATATGAGAACTTCTGTTCTTGCTCTGTAATGTACTACCTATTCCACCTCTGAATCTCTCCTGACTAGAGTAAGCTAATCATACTACAAAGTAACAAACTGTAGGGAGATTTTATAAGATGCTGTCACATTCATTTCACCTGCAACTCATTTGTATCTGAACCCTCACCATACACCACAGTAGATCATTAGAGCATTGGGACATAGGCACCCCTTGTGAAATATGCAGGTGTGGTAAGGCTAAAAGCTTGAGATCTTTACTCTGGCTCTGCTAGGCTTCATGGTAAGGATCCAGCTACAGTTATACATCCTCCTACGATCCACAGCTTCAGAGTCCTACTTGGATCCTGAGGTACAAACCCCTATACACCCTCAAAGACAGCAAAGGCTTTCAAGCCACTGTATTCTCCCCAGTGGAGAGTTTGCTTCCCTCTCCCCATGTCCCTAGTCTACTGACTGCCTAATAAGATAATCAGGTGTCATAGATAGCTCAAGAAGAAACACTGACTCTCAATGATTCACTGAAAGGCACAGGGTCATACAGTTGCTCATCAGCAACTGTAGAGATGGATTTGGCCTGGTGTCTGTGTCCCTGCTTGACGACTCTGCAGTGGAAGTGTCAGCAAAAACTACCATAGTGAGAACTCTCCATGGCAAACAAGGGAGAAGAGGAGTTCTATAGCTCTTACACTTCTGCTAGCATGTTAGTTTTATACCTTTAAGAGTTTAGTTATTTAAGAACAGACGTAAAAAAAACAGCTATATCTTTTCCTTGTGCGTACCAAATTCACATATCATTGAATTATCTGCATCGAAAAAACAAAATATAGAGATCATTTAATTTAATAAACAACGCTGCACAGATCCTTACTTTTTTGGTCCCACTTGTCCCACATTCACTCTCACACAGATGACTTTTCTTGTTTGCATCCCAACAGAACAGGTGGCTTCTCCATTCCAACTAGTAGATGAGTTGAATGCAGACACAGACACATCCTCTATACACTGGCCCCAAGGTCCAGTCTGCCAGTGGTATACAGTGCAAGGGTGTTCATTGCAGCTGCGGGTTTCCTGTAGCACACTACTGTTTGGGCAATGAACACCTCCTGGAATAACAAAGCAGTGCAAATGTTCATAATGAAGTAAGAAATAAAATGCTATAAAATGTAACTGAAAAATAGTTTACATATGTTACGCTGTCTGGAAAGTACAGTGATGAACTATATGCTTGTTACATGGCATGAAGCATTCGTTGTTTTTCTCTCGAAAACAGAAGCACGTGCTCTTCTTTAGGATTTATGAGGAAGCATATTTGCCTCCCTGCCTGTCACCCTTGGAATTTAAGTTGGCATCTTGCCCAATTGCTGCACATCAGGAAAGGAAAGGGTATATTAAATGCTCAGTGATGAGAGAGATCAAGTAGGCCTCTAGGTCTAATAAAAGAAATGATGGGTAACTTCCTCTTTCCCACATAAACAAGACAAATGTCACAACAGGATCAAATTCTCTACATTTTAAATAATCATTTCTTTGAACAGCTAGTCCCAGCATACACAAGAGGAGAGGTCACTTTTAACCAAGTTCTAGGACGAAATCCCAGTTTTGGCAGGCACTTATGCATGTTCTATCCCAGTAAGGCTTGACTTTTAGAGTTGGTTGAAGAATTAACTTTCATTGAACTTTTCATAGAAAATCCTGTGTGATTAACTTTAATTTTACAGAGTGTGAAACCATAGCAAAGACTAGTACTGTAAGTTTAATCTTTAGAAAGATTATACACACAGACGCACACACACACATATACACACATATATATGCATCTATACATATATATACTCATACATACATATACACACACGTATGTATGTAAATGTATATGTATATATGTGTGTGTGTGTGTATGCACACACACACACACACCCCTACCAGAATTTAGTCACAGATGGTACAACATGCATAATTTCATATCAGGACAGCACATGCATAGCCCTGAACAAAACCCAGAAGCATAGGGCAAGTAAAATATATGGTTAAATGAAAAGATCCAAGAATTTATTCAAGGCAAATACATCCACTGCAGAGAAATGAAAGCCCGGTGCAAATAAAACCAGCACACAGAAATACAAACTATTTCGTAGACTCATATAGCTTAGTAAAGTAGAAATTTAGAAAGGAAATAAAACCCAAACCAGATCAACATTCTCAAGTTGATCAGAATAAACTGGTGAGTCTGCTACAGTATCAGGAAATAAAAGGAATGATTAAAGAAGATAAAGACATTGTGAAAGAACTAAATGATTTTTTTCTATGGGATTGTACTATAAGGGCTACTGGCAAGACAGCATTCAAAACCTACTTGTTTCAGGTAACAATCTTTAGATAGCGTTGAATACTGAAATGTCAGAAGAGGAAGCACTGAAACAAAGTGCTACATAGAAAGACTGGGGTACGGTTGATCAGTAATGAAGAATTCTGAAGAATTTTAGGAATAAATTCACAGATTAGATTCAGTACTGACAAATATAAGGAAATTCATATAGGAAAAAATAATTTTATGTAGTGTGGGTTCCAAATTGACGAGGGACCTAGGACTATATTATTCAGTTAAAGATGGAAGCCAATATAAATGTATTGGAATGCCCATTAATTTTCTATATCTTCTATTATGTATAAAAACATAACAGACCAGGCAAAAAATAATCAAAATATGTTGTTACATGAGTCCTGTTGTCATTAAAGGTACATCATTGCAGATTCATAAAGCAAATCAAGCCTTCTTGAGGGGCTTGACAGTTATTTCAACACCTGAGTTTATATACACCTGAGTTAACACTCTAGCTAGAGTTAGCAAACAGCAGAATGTCAGAAGAAAAGATAGTTTCATCAGCACAACATCAAGACCATTAAAAAGAAGAGAGGGTCATTAATGCCTGTGGAATGAAGAGTTTAGAGGGAATCAAGTAGATTATAAAGATCAGCTGAGGGCCCTGTGATGAATGGTGTGCCTCTATGGTTGGGAGCCCAGACCCGCTGATGTGGTTCCAACCTATGGGAGCTTGCTACTTGCCAGTGTGGGGTGAGCTCAGGATCACACTCTTGGGCCCCCTGCACCAGCAATAAGGTGATGGGATGTAATGTTGGATCCTGCAATCACACCCTTGCCATGAATGTGTGGCTTGGCAAGAAGCACAATTGTTGGGGATCTTGCATTAGATTCCATTGCACCCACTTGCATGTCTATCAGGGGCTAAGTCTCACTAACTTTGATCCTGAATGAAAAACAGTTAAAGTTGGGGTGTTTGTGCTACACTTGTATTGCTATGGAATCATGTAGGTATAACAGTTGCATTACAATTGCTTAATTGGTATTCTCTGAAAGTATTACAATTGTTATGCCTGTCTATACCATCAGTGTCTACTTATTACTTACACCAAATACATACCAAGCATTAGGGTCAGGAAGAAAAATCAGATGCATCCCTACATGGGATGGAAAGACGTGAATGTTACATAGATTAAAACTGGATCTCTATGACAGCTGTGTGATGTGTGAGGTTACTGACTTGTCCTTTACTGTCGTTTTAAATTTTCAGACAATGATTTTCCTGAGTTTCTAGCTGCATAGGGCAGATTAGCTCAGCATTAACACAAATGAGAAACTGCCTGACTCACAGGAAAACAACTTCATAAATTAATATTCGCTTCAACTGAAAAGAGGAGAATGATTCCAGAAAATATGAATAAGCTAGTGCATTGGCACTAGTTTACACATTTCAAATGCCATGCAAAACCTGTCTTGGGAAATAAGATCCTCTCTCTGAGAAGAGATCCATTCCTGATTTTCATAACCATATAGCATATACAAGTAGGTGTAGTTTATCTGGGTCTGGAAAAAATGCATGCACACCCTAGATCAGATTCTCAATTCTCAAGTCTGCTTCCTACAGGAATGGAGATGATTGCGCCAAGGTGGAGAAGAGAAGAGAGGAATTTACTGCCTTTGTGCTTCCTCCTCCTCAGCCTTGCCTGCAACCTGATTTAGAGCAGTTTCACACCTGCTCAAAATTTATGCTTGTCTTTTCTTTCAACCAAGAACAAGTGAATTGCAACGATATACTCTGGTCGTATCCTTTTCCCTTCCCATTCCCAAACCACAGTACATCAGAGACTGTGAAAAGGGCCAACAAGTTTTTACATCATGGATGTGTCTACACGTGCAAATGCTGTGGTTTGGGTTTACTCCAGAATAATTTACTGTGAAGTAAACACACCCTGGGCAGGCATCTACACATATGCGCATTTGGAAACAGATTTGATTTCAATGGGAGAAGCCGGAAAGGAATGCTCCCACCCTGCTTCTCCCTCCTCCCCCCTTGCAGCGGCCAGGGGGAGCTCTAGACTCTCCCTGGGTGCTGCCCAGGGGCTGGCAGGGAACACAGGGCCAAGAGACAGTTGTTTCTTGGTGGGAGCTGGGAGATGGTTCCCTGCCCCAGGAGCTGCCTGATGTTGGGTGGGAATGGGTGGCAAAGCCTGGGCATAGACAATATCGCCCTGCCCTGGCAGCAGGGAGCTTCCAGCCCTGGCTCCTGATCAACAGCAGGGGGCTTGGAAGGAGCTGTGGGGATTCCCCACCCAGCCAGGGGCTTGCTGCTAGCTGCCCCACTACCAGATCGGGGAAGGGGGCTAGAACATGCCCCTCCTCAACAGCTCTTTCCAAGCCCCATTCTTCAATTGCCTGAATGGGGCTTGGGGCTGGGAAAAAGCTGTGGGGCTGGGACCTGACCCAGACTAGGACAATTTCTGGCCAGGCTGCTTGTGCAGACTTCCCCACAAAGCCTGAGGCTGGCTGGAACTGTTCCAGTCTGGGGAAGGTCCCAGACAGCTCTAGGCTGGATGGGGAACTCTTCCTGTGCAGGGATCTCCCAGACCCTATTCCACAATAGGTGGGGCAGCAGGCAGCTTCTGGGGGCAGGGAGCAACATCCCACCGCTTGGTGCCCAGCTGACTGGGAGCAAATTTGCTCCCGGTCAGCTGTCTACATGCGTCTTACTGTGCAGTAGTAGCAAATTTAGAGGTAGTAAATGAACTGCTGAGTAGAGCAAATTACTGTGCAATAAGGGTCTTTATATGTAGATGATGATGATTATGCACTTATTTGCTCTATCTACTGTGTGGCAAAGCATCTTGTGTAGATGTACCCCATGGGTATTTCCTGGTGTATGGCCTTTTCAGACCACATGGACACCATAAAAGGGCTTTAATAACCAAGAATCAAGATACTATGGTATGCTCCTTCCATGAAACTTGTAAGTATAATATGGGATTGGACAAGACTTCAAAAAGAGTAAAATCCAAGTTTTGACTTAGCTTTAAATATATCAACATTAAGAACCAGAAAGGCAAGCTACGATTTTTATTTTCTTTCAGAAAAATAGAATGATCAAAGATGTTATAATTATGGTGACCATACATCCTGGATTGGCCTGGAAAAAATGGCCAGATTTTGTAGGGTGTTCTTGTGTCCTGGCCACTTGGGGTAAATTCAAGCAAAAGCCCTGGGTTTTGCAGGAAGAAGGCAAAGGCTGCTGCCACGTGCACTGCTCTTCCAGCCTGGAGCAGAGACTGGTCAAAGCAGGGTGGGGTGGGCCAGGGAACAGGGCCTGGGCTGGGGCCAGCCACCTGCACGGAGCAAGCCTGAATGGCTGCCCACTGCTGGTAGCCTCGTACCCTGCTGCTGTGGCCACTGCTGAGGGCTGGGCTGTGTGTGGTGGCCTTTAATGGCTGCTGGCAGCAGGGAGGTGGGGCCACCCCCAGCCAGGTTCAGCTTCTGTGCATGGGGAATGGAGCCCAGCCATGGGCCTCTGCGCTGTTCTGCCCTGCCATCAGGGCTACTGGGAGTTGTGGGGTGGGGGGAGTAGTCTGTGTGTGGTGTGTGTGTGTTTGTATGTTTGCCCAAGTGTGTGTGTGCATGGTGGTGTCCCTCACCCCGTCCTGGATTTCCTTAACAATTATGTGGTCATCCTAGTTATAAGAAGAAACTTACTCAGGCCTTGAAATAATACAGTTCTTTAAAGATAAAAGATCTTAAAATAAAGTTGATAGAGTCAATTTAGTTATAGTAGTAATGGTATTTCAATCCTGGAAGTTTGTCTTTTATTTTTAAATTATATACAGTTTATTGAAAAATGATTCAGCAAACAGACTCTTAGGACAGAAACAGACTTTGCTTGACATTGCCTTTTTATAGCAACACAAATGGTAAGCAAACAGACATCCCTACCCCTTGTTACGCCCTGGAGGGGCCTGAACATGTGTACTCTGGGAACTCCTAGGGTTGGGTAGGATTAGGCCCCTCAAGAGCATCTGCCCAGATTTCCCTATTTATAATGGCATGCCTTGGGGAATCTTGGGGTGCTCCACCTACACAGACCAGCTATGAGATCTCCAGGAGCACATCTCTGTAAGTGGGGAAAGCCCTTGCAGGTCTCAGTCTGTAAGCATGGGACCTTGGGAAACCCTGTTGGCCCATGTCACCATGCCAGGATCCATGCAGTTCTCATGTACATCCATCCTGGGTCTCATGTTAACCCATGGGAGGAGGCATGGGGCAATACAGGACTCAGGAAATTCCTCTGCATGAAGCATGGGTTGGTGTCAGACCCAGTGCAGGCTCCAGAGTGGAGACAAGGGCACCAGGAATTCCCCAGAACCCACGCCACGCTGAACTTCCTTGCCAGGACATTCACCAACCTGTGCTTCATGAGGAGGCATGGGTCACCGCGGGTCCTTGCATGGAGACATGAGGGGGTAGGGATTCCATTGGTCATGTGCTGCTCCATGCCTCTGCACTGGGACCCTTGCTAACCAGTGCCTCATGGAGAGGCATAGGCAGTGTGGGACCCAAGCCCTGGCAAGGCAGTATGGGTCAGCAAAGGACATGGGAAATCCTGGGCAAGAGGAACTTGTCAAATGTTACCCTGCATTGGGCCTCTGTTCACTGCAAGACAAAGGATGCTCTACGTTTCACCCAGTAAACTGGATCAGCTATGACAGAATGTGTCCTGCCACAGCATGATCTGCTTCATTTTACAACATCTGTTTTTACCTTAGACTGAAGCAGTTAATCCCACCCCTATTTAATAAAGCATATTCTTAATTGCTTTGAGGCTTCATCCAACTCCCCTGATTTTCAGTAGTGTTCAACCAAGCCTTTAAAATTTAGTTCATGCTTAAGTTTTTTTTTGATATATTGATGCCTCAGGTATGAGGGTGGGAGGTGTTGAGCACCCACTTCCAGGATCTACTACCTACTTTTTAAAAAGACATTAATGAAGTTAATGAAACTTGGGGGCATGATTTCCTTCTATAAGGATCAGATTTATATTTCTGTGGCACAAAGTTAGGGTGCATTTCTGTTTCTTGCAAAGTAAAATGAGCACTTGAAAGGCAAATGCCTCAATATACGCAGGAAAATAAATGGCTCATGAAAATTATTTTTAAAATTATTATTGGAAAATGCATTTCTAACTTACCTTATAAAAATTGTCAATATGTATTTTTTATTTATATTAAAATTGTAATAAATATGACAGCATTGCCATTGCTTGTTAATATATAATATTGACACATACCTACCTATTTCTTTGTTCAATTGAAATGAATGAAACAGAACATGAGTTGGAACAATACAATTCCTGTTGGTTCTGTGATTTTAGAAAAGTAAGACTGAATACAACAGTATACCACAGAACAATACATAAGCCACTCAAGCATTTGAAGAATGGAGGTTGGATGTCTGGAAGCTTAAATCAAAGTTGCACAGTCCTTATGAAAATACTGTATGTTCAATCACACAGAAGCAATCTTTTCATTGCCACTTATTCTGGCACTGCAAATGTATGAAATTGAACACCTGTGTCTAGCCCTAGTGATTTAAGTCAGAGCATTGAATTAAATTAAACATAGCTAAAAGGAATACAGCCCTCATGCATATAACTTTGGAACTCAGACTATATACTGGCAGGGAGAGGGTAATTTGAATAAACACCTGCTTGGACAGCTCTTGATTAGTAGCCCTCTTCCAATAGAAATGTGTCCAACTACAGAGACCAGCTATGAGAACTCTATGAGAATAATTCAGGACAATGAAGGACCTTCCATACACATCTTGTACTGGACATTATTTATAGTAAAACATTTGCCAGTTTAAATTAAAATGCAAAACAGAAAATCTGTATTTGAAATAAGAATACAGAGAACTTGTTCAAGAACAAAGAGTAGCCCAGATTAGTTTTAAACATACCAAAGAATCCTCTGATTTAAATTATACAAAGCACAAAAAAGCTTTTACTTATATATAACAGGTATTTTAAATAAGAGGAGGAGTAAGGATGCTTTGTAATAACCAGTTCCCTCTGATCATGGAATTATTTTATCACTACAAAGAAAACAATTCATAATCAAACACAAACCCTGGTGAAGTATGCATCCTTACCTTCACCTGCATATGCCAAAATAGAGCGGGCACGCATCTGCTTTCCTTCTGTGGTTTTTCCTGAGCAGGTGTGTGAGCAGGAGGACCATCCAGACCACATGCTGAGAACACAATCCTTTGGGCATGGAACTTCACAGACAATGGGGATTGGGTAGATAGCATCTCGACACAGCTGTCTGTCAACCTCTTCTCCTGGGAAAGAAAAGGCCAGTAACAGTCTATCATTTGTTAAATTAATTTAAAATGAGCAATCTAGCCCAGATGGGCACACAAATAAATTAGATTCTGTTGTTGTGTAAAAACTAAGTAAATAGATTAGTTATCAAAATGACAGTCTTCTATGGCCAAATGCTATGAAAAATGCCACAATACTCATATGTATTCATGAAGCAGAAACTGAAACCCCACTAAAGTGGACATCGACTTAGTTATTCTTTAGCCTAGTAACTGTGTTATTCAATATTTTAAAATATATGAAATAATTTAGAAGCAACTTAATGCTAGTATAATGCACGGTGTGCAATCTTGATGGAGCTGAAAAACAGTCTATTACAGGGCTGGATCCAAAGGTCCACTGAGTGATTCCATCTAGTCCACAGAAGCAGGATATCAGAGACAATTTGTCAGCAAGTCTCAAGTGCATTAGTGGTAATTCAGTGGTGGGATGATAGGCACCAGAGAAATTATGGTAGTGGGTTGAAAATGCTATCAACTTATCCTCAGAATAAGTTGTTTTACTTTGGCCCAACATTCCTATGAGGTTGCTGACCCCTGGTCTTTCACATTATGTTATGGTCTATCACAGGGTTGTCCAACTTCTTGCAAACCCCTGGGCTCTCGCCCACAACACGCACAGTTCAGATCTCACCCTGCAGTGCAGACTCACTCTAGCTTGCAGGCATAAGCTGGAAGAAGGAGGAGGAGGCTACAGACTGGTTTCACCTTGTGGCTCCTTGCAAACCACAACCCACTGATTGGTCTATCACAGGGGTGGGCAATTATTTCAGGTGGAGGGCTGCTTAACAAGGTTTAGTGAGCTTTTGAAGGCCACATGGGTAGTCCCACCCATTGACAGCCCTGCCCCCTGGGCACTGTCTTGGGACCAGAAGTCCCACTCCTAACCCCTGACCTTTGCCACTGGAAGTCCTTCCCCTTGCAACCCCCCCATGATCTTGGGGGTGGGGAGGGGGCTGCCATCTTACAACCAGAAAATAAACCATTATCATATACTAAAAGTCAAATAGGTATTATAACATATTTAAATTTTATTACAAAAATATTTTTTCATGATTTGTGCTTGCACACTGTATATAGAGTATAACACAAAAATAAATTCTTAGCTGTGTATATTGTGTATGGGGGTGCAGGGATGTGGGGGTGTGTGTGCATGTCTGTGTATGGTGGGGTGTGTGTATGGGACGCATTTGTGAGGGGATGTGTGTGGGGGTATAGGGTATGCATAGGGGCTGTGTATATGTGAAGGTGTGGGGGCAGGTTCTGGGAGTGTGGCATTTGTGGAGTGTAAGGAAGGGTGGGGGTATGTGAGGACCCCCCATATTGTCCCCATGGTACAGCAGCAGACAGAGTGCTTGTGCCCAGTGGCGTGCAGCTCTGGCTAGTGCTGCACATTGTGGCAAGGAATGCAGCCTCTGCCAGGCCACCTCTATCACCAGTGCTCCCTGCCATGCATGCGCAGCCCCCACACTTGTGTGGCACAGCAGGGAAGCCCCCCACACTGCAGCCAGCTGCCTTCCTCACTCTCTGTGGAGCAGGTCCCTGGCAGCTGCAGCAATGACCATAAGGGTGGGAGCGAGGCTCACTAGGGTATGTTTGGGGTGTGTGTATACATGGGCGCCTTGCTCCCACCCTCGTGGGTGGAAGGTCTGGGCAGGGTACAATTCATTGGTGGGTACCATGGGCTGAAAGTGCCTGGCAGGCCAGATTCAGCTCACAAGTTGTATTTTGCCCACTCTGGTCTACTGGGTCAATCATTTTGTTTTAATAGCTAAGAGCAATGAAGTATTTTCACTGATTTTAAATCAGGGTTGAGTCCTTAATACAATAAAGCAGTAAAAATGGTCACAATACTCTTTTCCAGCAGTAAAGACACCTAGTCAATAATAATAACTAATAACCCAATTTTCAAAGGTTAACTGTAAGAAAGCTAGGGGTATTAAAAATCAGGACATAAGTCTATAAAAATTGCTTTCTCTTAATCCTAACATTATCTTTTTATTACTGAGTAGATCTTAATCCATTAAGAAATAATCTAACATCATTTCACAATGATGTCAATTTTGTTGACATTTTATACAACCTTAAAACCTCTCTCTTATATGTTAAGAATCTGTACATCAAGTTCAAAATTTGAAAAAGTTTGTATATGAAGAGGAATTCCTGAAAATAGGGGTTTTGACAATGATCTACATGTACAGTTACTCACAGTAACATTAGTGTAATACTATAATATGAAATAAGATTACAAAATTAAGTGAGGTGGCAATGGCGGCGGCTTGTTTTCTTTTGGCGCTCTGTTGTCTTCTAACTGGGCCTTGAACAAATCTTTTATTCATACATGAACTTGTGACACAAGAGACAAATCAACAAAACTCAAACTCTCAGATCTAATAAAGACTGTAGTCCTGCAGCTCATGTTGTTTATGATCCTAAAGTATTGGTACTTATCTGATTTATATGAACCTTTGAAATAAAATCACCTGATTCCATGACCCTCTTTTTCAACCCCGATAAAGGGCATCCCTGTCAACCTTTTTCCATCAGTGCAAAACCTTTTTAAATTAAGCCATTATGGAGGGTCACTGCTGTAATACAGTTGGATTTTACTCTGTTCCATTGAGATGAAACCCAATTGTTCAGAAAAGAAAAGAGTAGATGAGTTGTCTGCAATACCTGTCATACAATAGGATGGGGATCGGACTCGATCTACTGAGGTCCCTTCCGACCCTAAAAATCTATTAAATCTATGGCCAGGGTGAAAGCAGAAAAGCACAGTACCATGTTAAAACTTCCTTATCTTTCTCCTGTTGAAGTACTGCTTAATTAGAAATTCAAATTTGGGGTCATTATCTGATGTTTAGCTTAATTTCATGTCAGTGTGTTTCATAGCTGAAAAAACAAAATCAATCATCCCATTTCCAAATCAGTCTCCTTTCTTTGTCATTTATCTTTTCTAATAGATACACTTTCTTCTTTTTATAAATCAAATAATTTGGAATCCTAATACATTTTAACATATTAAAACCCAGTTGTCCAATTCTTAGCTAACTGAAGGCAACAGGATGAAAAAAAAGAATTAAAAGTTAAAAGGTACAACTTGATAACAGATATTTCATATCTTAAGGGGGTTATTCTAGTTAGATTAAATTATTTCTGGCATTTTACTAATGATTTTATGACCATATTGAACTTTGTTGCCATCCTTTTTAGAATGCATAACATATTAAACTACCAGGAACCATTCAACCATACATTGGGAAGAATGCCAGTATAAAGACAACACCCTTTTGGAATATATCCCACCAGAAAAAAGCTGATAACAATGCTCAAATATTTCATTTTTATTTTACTGTTATATATTTATGTAGCGTGACAAGTGAACATAGCACTTCACAGACATACATGACAACTGGTCTTTGCCCTGAAGAGGTTACAGTCTAGACATTATACCTAGAAAGAACTGATACATTAGGATGGGAAGAAAGTGATTTCATCTCTCTCTCTTTTTCAGTGGGACTTTTCCTTTAGGTATTGGTTTCCTACCTCTCTCTCTCTCTCTCATCAGCCTCAGTCAAAGCCCCAGCTACAGCCCAAATTAAGGTGACAAAGTATGCCAATGATATGACTTTTTTGTGAGCAGTGAGGATGGCATGCAGTCCTTGACTGAGTACCAACAAGACTACAAGAATGCCTCCTCAGCCTATATCAACTGGGCCTGAAGTGACATACTGTATTTCTGTTGGGAACCTGGGCCGACACTCAACCCCCCCTCCCCCTCCCAACCTGCCTGAAGGCTTGTCTTGGTGCCACAATAGCTTCAAAGCCCTAAGCTACCATGGTCAGGTCCTGGTCATCAACAAACTGGAAGCTGCTACTCTAAGGCACAGGTGTGTATTCCTGGACCCACCAATGACTCTGCTCAAAAGTATCCAGAAGCTACTTGTGGACTTCTTCTGGAATAGGCACCACTGGCTCCAGCAGGGTGTTCCGCACCTGTCCACCAGTGAGGGAGGTGGCTACCCTCTGCCTGCAAACACTTCAGCACCTGCTGTTTGCTGGGGCATGCCTCCCTTGGCAAAGACTGGCTTTTGTTTTCCTGCATTACATGGGGGATCTCAACCTTGTTTGGGAAGTTTTGTTGTTGAATCTCAACTGCCTCAGCAAAGATGCCTTACCACTCTTCTACTTCAGCCTTGACCAGGATTGGTGGGCTTACCTCTGACTGAGACACCAGGGCAATTTCAAGAGCAACTACAGGAGCCCCTGGGTCCATATCTTGGCCTTGCAGCAGGAGAAACCAAGCCTTACCTCTAGAAGTCTCCCTGCTTTCTTGGTTCAGTTGCACAAGCTCTTCTAGCTCAGCTTGGTCTGCCTGGCTCTCAGCCAAAGCCCTGGCTTTTTGGCTGGGCTGCAAGCTATCTGTCTTGCTTTGCACCTCTTGTCTGAAGTGAAAACTGTCCTCCCAGGGGATGTGCTTGCCACCTTAGAATACTGCCTCCACACAATTCGAGCCCTCCCTGATGGCAGCTCACTAGACAGACCCCTTCTAGAGCTGCCTTTTTCTCTTGTTTTGGACAAAAATGAGAGTTCTAGACCCAGCACTTTCCTGTTCCTCCTCATGCCCAATGAGAACACAGATAGGATCTGTCTTGAGACCCTTTTAAGGTAGGTGCTGTATACATGGACAGTCAAAGTGCATCATGCCCATGTTCTTGCTCCCCATCCTGTCACAATTAGGAGACAGTGCCTAGTGGCACAACACCAGAGCAAGCAGCCTGGCACACCGTACACAAGCTATTCATCACCAGGAGAACTGAAGACTTCCAGTAGCAGCTGCTGTATGATGCCCTGGCCATGAACACTTTTGTCCTCTATTTAGACCTCGCAGCATCGGTTGCCTGCCCTTGCTACCTGGAGGAGGTAGAGGAGACTATTTTCCATACTTTCCTGGACTGCACCAGGCTGCAGTCAGTTTGTTGCCCTTAGCACCCTTTCTGGCATGGTGGACTTGGAATTCTCTGAGACTGTGTACATCTTTTCTATCCTGTACAAAGTAGCCAAGGGGACCATGATTTGCCTGGCCGACTTCCTGCTTAGCCAGGCTAACATGGCAACTCTGAAAAGCCACAGAAACTAGTTCACAGGGGCTGGCTCTGAGGATGTCCTCCAACTCTTCTGCTCACAGATTCAGGCATGTGTCACGTTTCAATTTGGACACTTCACCTTCCAACAAAATGTGAAACAATTTGTGTCATGCTGGGCCATTGAGGGGGCCCTCTGCAAGTGGAAGATGGACAGCTGCTCCTACACATGTAACACCATAAGGAGCATGGGAGAGGGTATTTCAATCCCTGGTGACATAGTGTGTTTTGTTGCTTGGCCCCTGGGAGGGCCACACACCTTTGCACTTTCACCATTTCTTTTAAACATTTGTATAATAAAGTTTAAAAAAAAAAGAAAATTCTCTCCCACTCTAGACTATTATTTTTTTCTCTCAAAAATCAATTCCTTTATTTAGATATCTGAAGCCATAAGTGAGCTGACGCATACATCCAAATGTAGCTCCTAATGATGGTTTGCATTCACAGGCAGAGGGAGAAAACATTATTTGGAGGGGATGAGTGCATGTGCACATGGGTGCATGCACCCCCCCCCCAACAGGTGAGACTGTGGGGAAAGGGGCTGAGGGAGGGGAAAGGGCTTTGAAGAGGGGCAGATTGAGGCCCCAGTGGTGAAGGAGAGAGTGGGGCACAAGCAGGAGCAAAGGCTTGGGTGAGTTGGGCTCTGGCCAGATCGGGTGATGGGACAAGTGGAGGCCTGGGGGCCATGTACCCTCCTGATCTGTGTGTGGGGTGGAGGCAGCTGCCATTGCATGCTGCACTTTGAACCCCAATGCCCTGAGAGCTGTGCAGTGCCACATGCATCCCACCACCAGATGGGCAGGGGGCATGGGGCAGCTATAGCAGGGAGCAAAGTGCAGTGCGCAGTGTCAACCACTTCTGCGCCACATACAGACTGGGGGGGCATGTGTCCCCTGAGCCTCTGCTTGTTCCACTAACCGGCCAGTCCCTGCTCCTGCCTGTGCCCTGCTCCCTCCCTCACTGCTGGGGCCTCAATCTGCTGCTGCCCCCCCTGCCCCCATGGTGGTGAGGGAGGGAGTAGAGCTGAGGCAGGCCCTGCACAGCTGGGGCAGGGCATGGAACAAAGCTATTAGCAGCTCACCCAGGGGTCACCTGGCCTGGGCAGGGGGTGGTGGCTCCCACCACTGCATGCACTTTGGAAGGACTTATAGCAAGACCTTGTATGAGGCAGCAATGAGGCCTAGTAAATTTAGCAAGGCCTTGTAGAAGTAGTAGTAAGCTTTGTGGCATAGTTAAAACTAACCTTATCAGAAGAATGCAAGGCTTGTACTGCTACTGGTTAGTTCTAAAAATAATTATAATGAGAGAATCTGGATGGCTTTAAATTATCAGCATAGCTCAGAAGTTATCAATTGGCTGGCACATCCAGAAATCATTTAGAAGGAAGATGCAGCTCTGTGAAAAAAATTACTAATTAGCTGCTGACCTGGATCAGTGGGCCCGTGGATCTCGAGGCGCCTGAGGACTGAATACCAGGGTCCTTCCTGGTACCCCTCAGACAGCACTGATCAGGGATGCCTGACTTTGCTGAGTTTGCAGAAGAGAAACTTGTCATATATCAGGCATCAGAGGGGACTGCCGATAAGTTGCTAACGCGAATTATTACTGTCTGTCCTTGTTTTGTTACTATGCGTAGTCATGTTTTTGTTAAGTCAATAAATCTTTCTTACCTTTCTACCCCCGAACACACTCTCAATCCCGAACCCTCTGCAGGCAGCTGGGACAGCGAAGTACAGACATTCAAAAAGCCGAGGCAGAATGCTCAAATCTATGTGGGTTTCTGTAAATGCTCTAGTTTAAGTCGGCAGCAAACAGAAGTTCACTGTTTGGTGGGGTGGTAGCAGGGCATGAGACTGTTTGCACTGGCCAAAGGCAGAAGGATCGGGGCACTTGAGCACACCTCCCACCATGACCCACAGCTTCCCTGGGCACAACCGAGTTAATGGCAGACATCTTCAGCCTGGTCTGCTCCCTGTTACTGCCTCTGCTCACAGGAGGCATCTGGGTCTCTTGGTGGATGTGTGGGAGCCCACAGACAGCCCCATGCCTCCGAAGAGCAGACACAGAGACAGGGAACCACACAGCCTAGAGCTGCTTTTCACACTGACTGCTGACAGGGGATGGGGGATTAGGGTTATCAGCCATGACAGCAAGATGCACATACACAGTTCTGCAGCTCACTCATGCAGAGATGGGGAAGGGGGGCACTTGCTTTATTCTTGCTTCAAGACACAGGTGTTGCCTTGGCCAGAAGAGAAACAAGGATAGAGATGGGGAGCAGCTGAGTCCACACCAGGGAGACTGGGGGAGTAGAGGGGAGGGGAGAAAAATACCCCAAGCAGTGACTCTTGTAAACATGTTGCCCTAGGTTCACACACATCTACACACACACACACCCTGGCCCTGCCATCCTGCCCCTTTCACTATGGCATGGAAAAGTGCAGAGGCCAAGCATGGCAAAAAGCCATGGCTGGGCTGTTTAGTGCAATCTCGCTATGAATTTACATTTAGGCTTTCTACATTTGGAATTTAGTGAGTATTTCTATTGTATTTGTTCATGACTGAATTTTCATATGCTACTAACTTTATTTTAAAAGCTTCCTCCCCGATCCCCCAGTTTAGGAAAGAACTAACTCCAGACTCAGAATTATTTGCATGCTATAGTTTAAAAGTGTTTCCAACATCCCTGAAGAAAAATAAATTGAAAAAGAAAAAGAGGTCAGAATTTTTAAGTGGGGAAAAAAGTTCTTATTTTACTCCCTTATCTCAAAAATAGCTAAAATTACCTCTGGGCAAAGAGTAAACAAAGGAGATTTCAGTTCAAAATGTAAGTGTCAGAAAATTAAGAGCAGGTCAAATGGGATTTGTAATGCTGTAACCCTGCACTAATAAATTTTTTATTGCACAACTATGAAAAATTCCATGCGAGGAAAAGTTCAGGAAAAGTTGCTAAAGGCAAAAAAGGAAAAATAATGGGAAAATCCTACAAACCTGGAACAAATCTGAGACTAGCAAAGTAGAACATTACCTCCAATTA
>NW_017728886.1:48945005-48953829 GCF_001723895.1 Crocodylus porosus
AATAATTATAATGAGAGAATCTGGATGGCTTTAAATTATCAGCATAGCTCAGAAGTTATCAATTGGCTGGCACATCCAGAAATCATTTAGAAGGAAGATGCAGCTCTGTGAAAAAAATTACTAATTAGCTGCTGACCTGGATCAGTGGGCCCGTGGATCTCGAGGCGCCTGAGGACTGAATACCAGGGTCCTTCCTGGTACCCCTCAGACAGCACTGATCAGGGATGCCTGACTTTGCTGAGTTTGCAGAAGAGAAACTTGTCATATATCAGGCATCAGAGGGGACTGCCGATAAGTTGCTAACGCGAATTATTACTGTCTGTCCTTGTTTTGTTACTATGCGTAGTCATGTTTTTGTTAAGTCAATAAATCTTTCTTACCTTTCTACCCCCGAACACACTCTCAATCCTGAACCCTCTGCAGGCAGCTGGGACAGCGAAGTACAGACATTCAAAAAGCCGAGGCAGAATGCTCAAATCTATGTGGGTTTCTGTAAATGCTCTAGTTTAAGTCGGCAGCAAACAGAAGTTCACTGTTTGGTGGGGTGGTAGCAGGGCATGAGACTGTTTGCACTGGCCAAAGGCAGAAGGATCGGGGCACTTGAGCACACCTCCCACCATGACCCACAGCTTCCCTGGGCACAACCGAGTTAATGGCAGACATCTTCAGCCTGGTCTGCTCCCTGTTACTGCCTCTGCTCACAGGAGGCATCTGGGTCTCTTGGTGGATGTGTGGGAGCCCACAGACAGCCCCATGCCTCCGAAGAGCAGACACAGAGACAGGGAACCACACAGCCTAGAGCTGCTTTTCACACTGACTGCTGACAGGGGATGGGGGATTAGGGTTATCAGCCATGACAGCAAGATGCACATACACAGTTCTGCAGCTCACTCATGCAGAGATGGGGAAGGGGGGCACTTGCTTTATTCTTGCTTCAAGACACAGGTGTTGCCTTGGCCAGAAGAGAAACAAGGATAGAGATGGGGAGCAGCTGAGTCCACACCAGGGAGACTGGGGGAGTAGAGGGGAGGGGAGAAAAATACCCCAAGCAGTGACTCTTGTAAACATGTTGCCCTAGGTTCACACACATCTACACACACACACACCCTGGCCCTGCCATCCTGCCCCTTTCACTATGGCATGGAAAAGTGCAGAGGCCAAGCATGGCAAAAAGCCATGGCTGGGCTGTTTAGTGCAATCTCGCTATGAATTTACATTTAGGCTTTCTACATTTGGAATTTAGTGAGTATTTCTATTGTATTTGTTCATGACTGAATTTTCATATGCTACTAACTTTATTTTAAAAGCTTCCTCCCCGATCCCCCAGTTTAGGAAAGAACTAACTCCAGACTCAGAATTATTTGCATGCTATAGTTTAAAAGTGTTTCCAACATCCCTGAAGAAAAATAAATTGAAAAAGAAAAAGAGGTCAGAATTTTTAAGTGGGGAAAAAAGTTCTTATTTTAGTCCCTTATCTCAAAAATAGCTAAAATTACCTCTGGGCAAAGAGTAAACAAAGGAGATTTCAGTTCAAAATGTAAGTGTCAGAAAATTAAGAGCAGGTCAAATGGGATTTGTAATGCTGTAACCCTGCACTAATAAATTTTTTATTGCACAACTATGAAAAATTCCATGCGAGGAAAAGTTCAGGAAAAGTTGCTAAAGGCAAAAAAGGAAAAATAATGGGAAAATCCTACAAACCTGGAACAAATCTGAGACTAGCAAAGTAGAACATTACCTCCAATTATTCTGTCTTAAATTTGGGTGTTTTCAATGAAAATACCCAAATTTAAAGCAGCATAATCATGTCTATTCCAAAATGGACACTTATTCAGATTAGGGGAATGCACTATGAGTAAAGTTCCAGGTGACTGGCAGCCTTTACTTATGAGAGTTATAATAATGGAGCACCAGGTTGAATTAACATTCTCAATTTAGTTTATGCTACATTCCTAGGTTTCCCACCAGGAAGCATATACAGTCTTCTTTCCCTAAAAGACGAAAGTCCTGCATGCATAGTACTAAAAACCTGGCCTTATAGTCAAAACTTTCACTAGTGTCTCATTTCAAATGATATTGCTACAGTCAGTAATATCATATATTTTCTGTACTGAACAGGGAAGGAAGAGGAGGACATTATTTGCAAATGGCAAATGCAATGTATGGAGAAGTCCTCCACCAAGCAAATGGTTTCTGCTCTTATGCAAACCTGACTGCTGCTAGAGAAACACTTTGCTGTCTTTTATTTTTACCATCTTACTTTGACTTTCTCAAAGGCACTGAGATAATATCCAGTATAAACCACGACTTAGAGGTAGACTGAAGCTTCTTTTACAAATTGGTATGTATTGGAGAAAGCTGTCTCTCCCACATGCATTGCTGGCAGAAGCTGACCCAGTTTTTTCCTGTAGAAGGTAGCAGGGAAGTTAATCGCTGGAAACCTAATCGAATAAGCCATTGTACATAGAAACAAATAATATTTACTTGAAATTCATCATTATTTATAACACTCTTCAAAGCCCCCCATTTTTTAGCAGATGCTGTGGAGATAATAAATAGCACATGTAGCAAAAACTGAATACTATAATATCTCTTACACTTATGTTAGCTCAATCTTTTACGTATTGTAAATATTTTAGAAGACATACAAAGAATGGTAAAATGTTTTATTAATCTTAGCAGTATTTATAAATTATGAACACTTTTTCTTCTTATCTGTTACTAAAGACCAAAAAAAAGAAGAGTCCACTTCAGCCTTAGTGCTAATAAAACAACATGGTAGTGTCTTATTAACAATAGCCACAGTACTTCTTTTCTCCATGAAATTTATTTCTAGCCCAGTTTTTGAATAACCATTTCTATGGTGTTTAGGAACCTCTCTCTATGATCTACATAGCAATTTTTTAGCTAATAGACCAAAAAAAATTGAAAAATCACTGATCTAAAGTATGTATGTTTTATACAGCTGTGTTTATCTCAGTGCTTTCCAATAATGCGATGATAAGAAGCCAGTGTTTTTCTTGAAGTGGAAAAGTACAGTCCTTTAAAACTTCTCCACAGTAATTCACCAGAAACAAAGTTTTGATAACAGTTTGCACAAGTATCAGCATAAAAACTGAAGAAAAGTCAAAGCTTATCTGTGATAACATATTTCCAGTGAAAGACGAGCTGAATCTATCAACAACAGAAGTACTTCTAATGGGTGTAATGTCAGCAGGATTTGGAGTTTGGCTGGGTACAGTTTTAAAGAGAAAGTTTTTCATTTTGTTTAATTTATTTAAGAAAAACATGATAAACTGGAAGATTTTATAATAGGATTTTTGGGGGGTTGATTTCTTAACACTTCTTGGAAAACTGAAGGATTCCTTAAGGTGTGGTGTTATGCAGTGACTTACTTCCCCTAAGAGAGGATCACAGGATCATACGCAAATAGGGCTGGAAGGGACTTCATTTAGCGGAGCTCTCTGCTCAAGGGAGAATCATCCCTGACTAAACCACCCGGATAAGTGTCTGTCCAACTTGCTCTTGAACAATTCCAGGAGGAGATTCCACAACTTTTCTAAGTCTGTTCCAATACCTGACCACCCTCAGTTAGAAAGTTCATCCAAATCTCCAACCTAAATTTTGTCTGCTTCAGCTTGAGGCTATTGCTTATAGTCCTGTCCCATATAGCCACAGGGAAAAGGTTATCTTCATCCTCATTATTATCGTCATTTAAGTATTTGATGACCATTATCAAATCCTTCCTCAGTCTTCTCTTCTCCAGTCTAAACAGTCCCAGTTCTTCCAGTGTTTCCTTATAAGTAATGCTACTCACGCTTCTAATAATTGTGGTTCCTTTCTGCTGGACTCTACCCACATTTTTCTTGAAGTCTAGGGCCCAAAACTAAACACAGCACTCCCGGTGAGCCCCCCTCCCCCGTGCAGAATTGCAAGGGAAGTCCTAGACTGCATGCACAACTGTGCAGTGCATTTGCAACCACTGTAGCAGAAAAAAAGTCCCTTCAGCTATGAAAGCTCTTGCATTCTGTTGTACTGCTTAGATGCTTAGCTTTTAGCTAGGTGGATTAACTCCATTACTAATTCCCCTATCGCATGCTTTTCCCTCAATTGCTTCAGTTACACAGCATTTCTATTCAATTGTCTCAATTAGCTCACAGTTAATCTTCTTGAAGTCATATTCTCTTAAGAAGTATAAATAGAAATGGCATTGATTTCAATGAAACAAATATTCTGCTCTACTCATATGCTGAGGTCTAAGAAAGTTTTTGCAATAGTGTAAATTTCTGTGTTGAGATCTAGCTGATTAAGTGGCTTATATCTGTAACAATTTAGTCCACTTCTGGTTTCCAAAACAGAATTTAAACATACTGGTGCTGTAATAGTCCTTCAGTTTATACATGCTGTTTTTTATTACTAAAAACAGTAATAAATCATAATAAGCACTATGCTAGTTTGGACCACTGTTTGCAAAATGCTAATTTAGTAATGGCAATGTAGTAAATAATAGTATTTAATTTTAAATAGGAATTTTGCATGCATATATTTACATGACTGCGTGTTGTGCACTCAGTTACCATGGCTGCACACCAAAACCAGATACTGCAGGGAAATGACTACTGAGTCACTTAATTTGCCCTTTGCATGTGTAAATACTAGATCCCATACACAGCTGTGCGTGTAAGTGTGTGCTATGCACAGTAAGAATATAAAATGGGTTTCTGTCTTCACTTTTTAAACAAATACTCATAATGAAATAATATTACCCACCCTGAAAGATTCAAGGATTAGACAGAAAGGGTGAAAAACAACCACACCCAGCTGTTTCCTAAATCAAGGACAAATTGAGAATAAAAGGTTGGGAAAGAAGGTGTTTTAAACAGAGGAGTGAGTTACTGGGCAGTGCTCTTGGGGTGTTCTGATTGTTTTAAGGCATGGAAGGCTTCATTCTGTGGCAAGGAACCTCTTAAAGAAGGTTCAGGAGTTACAAGGGCTTGCAGAAACCCAAAATTGATGGGGAAGTGTACCTCTAACCCCTGCATCCCAAAATGTTTGTTCATCTCTCTCCTATCTCTCCACAGGAAAACTTATTTTTTAACCTCCTCACATGGCTGCACATCGGCAGCTACATTGAGTGCTGGAAAAGCAGTTTCTTCATGTCAGGTAACTGACAGAAATATACAGAGCTGAAGAACAGTATGCCCCCAGGATGAAATGCTTTTTAGCTCTAAATTTTGCTGCTCTGTTCTTGAATCCACAAAATGTTAGTCCTCTGTTTCTAAAACTGTGTCCTTGCAGCCCGTGCATGGTAAGTAGCCCATAATCAGTCCACAAATTGCAGCAGGAACCACATACCTTTTCAGTGTTTTCAGTTGAAAGTTTGATGATAAAGGTCATCATGAACCCACAAAGCCCTATAGTGAGAATGACATCTAGCTATTCCAGCTATTCAAGGGAGAACATTTCTCATAGTTGGGAAATTAAATTAGACACAGTATCTTTGGGCTAAGTCTGAAAGGATACAACTCTTCTTCTAGTCATAATAATTAGATCAGAAAGGACTTCTGATAAATAAATAATGGGACAATGGATAAGGTATGTAAAATGGCCAGATAAGAAACCATACTTGAACAACCATAGCTGAACAAATGTTTGTCTAAAGTTTCCTGGGCATAAAGTGTTTTGATCCCTCAGTCAGTGGATTTGGTGGCCATCTATAAGTTTGTAAGGGGTGAATATCAGGAGCTGGGAGAAAAACTGTTCATTAGGGTGCCCCAGGGCAGGACAAGGAGCAATGGCCATGGTAAGGATGACCAGAATCTGGAACAGACTTCCCATGGAGGTGGTGTAGTCCCCAACCTTGAAGTCTTCTCTTGATCATTTGATCCAGATCAGATCATTTGATCTGGCTGGAGGTTTGTGCATTTGATCTCTCAGCAGTATTCCTGCCCAGAGCACAGGGACTTGATGACCCTTTGAGGCCCCTTCCAGCCCCTAGTTTCTGTGATTCTATGACCGAGTATAAAAGGCTGCCAGGCAAAGTTGCAGGGAGCCCTGACACAAAGGTCAGAAGCAGTAGTTGCTTTTTAGCTTGTTGAGCTAAGTAGAAGTTGCAGTCTTAGGTTTAAGATGCAGGGTAAAATTAAATTATTGTTCTGAAATTTTCTTTCTTTATTTTATTCTTATAGCTCTGTCTTTATTTCAATATATGGTTACTGGTGTCTTATGTTTGCTCTTATTTTCATAATAAATCTTGAAAAAAATCTTGTATAATATAGTCAATGATAACTGTGTTTTCAGAGCATTTGACCACACAGACAGGCCTCTTCTATGGTGGGGAGGGGAAAGATCTAAAATTTCTAAGCACATGATCAGGCAAAGCTCTGATTCTTTTAGCTGGAAGACCTAGGTGAAGAGAGTAAAGCTAAGGTGTCATTAGTCAGGGAAACTGCTGGAGCATCTCAGGCTGCTCTCAGGGGTCAAGCAGCAGACAGCAAAGAGGAGTTTGGGGCTGACATATCCTGAAAAGTGTGAGAACACCTTAGGAGTCTCTCTCAAAGGCATGTCTGGTGTCAGGCTTTGTCATTAAGTGGATCTGTGAAAATTTGAGTTGTCTATTTGTCCACATAGTTTGCGAACCACTTTTACCGCTTGCTTTCCATAATAACCACATCTATCCTGATCCACTCAATCTGTTTTCCTTCCATATACTGTAATTGTATCTAAGGAATAATACCTGTTATGAAGATGAAGTCATGATAGCAATAAAGGAGCAAGCTTAAAATGAAAAGGCAACAAGAACACACTTTAAAAACTTTTATCTTCTTTAAATATATTGTCTTCTGAAAAAAACCATTGTGATATATATTTAGCATACAACCAGTGAAAAATAATGAACCCATATTTGAGATATAGTATTATTCTGTTCTGTAATCCCATTGTCATGTCTGGAAATTGGAGAACATATGTATCTACATTTATATTACAGTCATTTATCAGGATTAAAGTTATATAGATATAATCTACACTTGACAGGGGGAATAAAAACAGGGAAAGGAGCAATATTTTTCCCATCCCAACAATTATTTTTATATATAAAATGCAGTGCCATCTGTTACATATGTGGGTGGACTAAAATAAGGAACAAGAAAAACATATTCTTTAGCTTTGTTAACTCAGAAATGTATTTAAAAATTACCTTACCCTCAGATATTCATTGGGAAAATAATAAAATATCCAGCAACAAACACTTCTCTTTTGAAAATACAAATCTCTGAATTCTGTTAGTGCAGAGTGAAAAAGGAAAAACAATTGAGGCCAACAGTAGAAAGTTTAGACAACAAAATTCAAGTTCTGACAAGACAAGTACATCAACTACCCTTGAACTGACAAAACCTCAAATTTTTATCAGCTGATTAACACCCTTCCCTGAACTCACTGCCACCACTGATTTAAGTTAAATTGGTTTACTGAACTTCTGTCCCAGATCCCCTCCAGATTCACAGTACCCCAGCATCCTAGGATGCTTTGCACCTTCCCCACATAACCTGCCTTGCTGGGTGGGTAGGATAGCCTTGGCCCCAGCTGTCTACTCCAGCTGAGCAGGGAGATGTGCTCTAGCACCTCCCAGCTTCTGGCCCGGATGAATGCAGGCATGTGGCTACATTTCTGGATCAAAAGCGAATGTTTGTTCACTTGCTTATTGGTTCAATCTAATGCAGTTTAGACTAACCTGTGAAGATTGGTTTGATTCAGCCCCAGGCTTTTTGACTGTCTGTACTTAGCCATGGTGGTTAATAGAAAATATGGGCCTTGTTATACATTGTGCTTTGAGCTGCTCAAATGTTGATTGGTATTAGTGCTAGCCTGAGTTTGTAGCAGTCACATCTTGACTAAGGACAAAATTTACCCATAAACCGGTATAAGACAACAGAAATTCAGTGCACATAAACTGCTTTAAAATGGCCAAAACTGCTTTCAGATAAACCTGGATGGATGTAGTATCAGACTTAATTAATTTCAGTTAAATTGGTTTATTGAACTTCTGTCCCAGATCTCCTCCAGATTCATGTTAACTCAGCCCCCTCCCAGCATCCCAGGATGCTTTGCACCTCCTTCACAAACCCCTCCTCACAGGGTGAGCTAGTGGGCTAGCCTTGGCTCAAGCTGTCTGCTACAGCCAAGCAGGGAAGTGTGCTCTAGTGCCCCTCAGCTTCTAGCCTGGGTCACCAGAGGCATGTGTCTGCATTTCTGGAATCAAAAGTGAATGTCTATTCACTCTATACAGTTTAGACTAAACTGTAAAGATCAAATCCATTCAGCATTGGGCTTTGGGACCTTTTAGCCCTTAAGGCTACAAATCTTTTCTGTCTGCTCAGGCTGTGCGAAGCTTTGGTTGCTGATTTGATTCAGAGGTGATTCGGCCTGATGTGGTGGCTGAATCTCTGAATCCAAATCCAAACAGGAGACCCTTTAATCTCTTCAAATCAAATCAGAAGCCTCCGAATCGATCCAGAGATATTTGAAGCGACTTGATGATTCTGCCATAGACACAGCTTTATATGTTTTCTGGCCAAATTGCCAATTCTCTGAATCAGAATTGAATCTACAGATTCGACTAAATCAAATCAGGACAGTGATCTGAATCTGTGAATCAAATCACTGCTATCCAAATTGAGCTGAATCCAAATCAAATAATGCCAACCTTGCACACCCCTACTTACAGCCCCCCACCTGCACAACAGTGACTTGCCTCTAGAGGGCTGGAGAGCAGGAGCCTGACTAGGAGCCACAGCTGTGAGTTGCCACTATGCAGCTGGTGAGC
>NW_017728886.1:48954889-48956507 GCF_001723895.1 Crocodylus porosus
GATGCTTTTGGTGAGCCATGGGGGCTTGTGTGCCCTCCTGCTCCCTTTGATCCGTGTTGGGATTACCTCCCTTTGGGATTACCTCCCACAGTTGCATTGTGGCTGCACCACCCAGCCAGAAGCTAGTATGGCGGGAACAGCCACAGTAAACAGGAGGATGGACCACAGAGACTACAAAGGACCAGGTCAAGATAAGTGCAACCTTTTTTACTTCTTGTTATTGATTTGTATTTTCAGTTATAGACCTGAGGCAGGGAGCCCAGGGCCTGAGAAGAAGCCCATCATCTGAGGGCAAGTCTTAGGTGCAGCTGCTTGGGGAGGCCACGGTGCTGGTCTGTGGATCCTCAGCCAACTCACTGTAGCTAAAGTAAAAGGGGGAATACATCTAACAACATGTCCAGCAGCACCCCTCCTGAGTTATGGTTGCCCACATGGCTCACAGAACCCAATTCAGCCTAATCCCTCCCCCGGCAGGACTACCACTACTGCTGGCCTGCTGAGCAACCCATGCAAAACCAGTAGGCCAAAGTACTTAAGAGAGCCCACATCTGCCCCAGCCCTGGTACAATCTGTGGGCAAGGCAAGAGCCCCCAAGGGGACACTTGCCTGCCTGTACACAAATGCCAGGAGCTTGGAAAATAAGCAGGAGGAACTTGTCCTCCTGCTTAACACAAATAATTACGACATCATAGGGATAACGGAGACCTGGTGGGACTCCACCCATGACTTGACCATGGGTATAAATGGCTATACCTTGTACAGGAGAGATCAAGTAGATAAAAGGGACGGGAGTGTAGCTCTCTATGTTAAGGAAAGCTATGCATCCCTGCAAGCTGATGTTGGTGACCAGGGTGGATGACTGGAGACCCTCTGGGTTAAAATCCATGGGGAACATGGCGCAGGGGACACAACAGTGGGAGTCTGTTACAGACCTCCCACCCAAAGTCAAGAGCTTGACCAGGAGTTCACCCGGGAACTGGCTGAATGCTCCAGGACCATGGTTGTCATGGGTGACTTCAATTACCCAGACATTTCATGGAAGGATCACTCAGCAAAATCCGAGCAGTCGCAAAACTTCCTATCATGCATGGATGAGCTCTATCTGACTCAAGAAGTCTACGGGCCAATGAGAAATAAAGCGCTGCTCAACATGGTACTGGCTACTGGGGATGACCTGATTGGTGACCTAGTGATCGATGGGAAGCTGGGTGACAGCGACCATGAGTTGATCACCTTCACCATCCGCCATAAAGCTGGCAAGTCAGTCACCAACACTGAAGTCCTTGACTTCAGGAAAGCTGACTTTGACAAGCTCAGGAGTCTTGCAATGAGGCCCTAAGGGACCACAGCTCAAAGGAGGAGGGAAGAACAGGAAGAGTGGTTGCTCCTCAAGGGAGCGATCCTCAATGCACAAGCTAATTCTATTTCATCTTGGAGGAAAGGCAGCAAGAGGGCACAGCAGCCCCCCGGCTCTCCAGGGATCTAGCAGACTTCCTGAGGCTAAAAAGAAAGGCCTACACAGGATTCACCTCCAAGGAGGAATATTTTGCACTGATCCAGTCCTGCAGGGAGTGAACCAGGAAAGCCAACTAGCTTTGAGTATCAAGGACAATAAAAA
>NW_017728886.1:48956703-48974898 GCF_001723895.1 Crocodylus porosus
GCTACAAAACACTTGGAACATTTTCTCTTCGTTCACAACTTTGCAAATTCCTTTATTTTTTAAGTTTGGTTTGCCATTACTTCTTTGTAATGTCCAATTGGTCACATAATGTTTTTTCTCTGATCTGTTCATTCTTCTCACACCTTTGGCATTCCACCGCTGTTTAATGATATTTGGAATAAAAGCTTCATTTGGGGATTCCAGTTTCAAATATGATTATTAAAAAGCTGATGTCTGACTACATATATGAGCATGCTACAATCAAGGCCATGTTGTTTTAAAAGCTATAAGCATTCCAGTCAAATCACAGGACTTGTGTGGCTTTCATGCAGGCCTCAGTTGCATATTTGACAGGAATTTTAAATGTTTTTTAGTCTTCATTTGTTAATGTAGTCATTCTGAGAATGATAAGAAGCAGTGAACACCAGTGTATTGATCACAACAAAGTATAATTGCCTTCTGCCTTCAAATAAGCCAATCAAATGTCATCCTGGTATGATATGAAAAAATAAGTTTGATGACAGGATAAGGTCCCATTGGGAATAAAATCAATTTTAGTCATGGGGTTAAGTTGATCAGTATGTCAGACCAATAGGCCACATTTAAGCAGAATGGGGTGAGGAGAGGTAAAGTGCTGACGGTGCTATAAATGAACAAAAAGGCATAGTGCTCTTTAAAGGATTACACCACTCAAAAATTTCAAATGTGTTTCTAAAAATGTTTACTAAACATATTAATGCATTACTCATAAGCTATTTCAAATACTGCTGTCAGCTGGATATCTTCAGTTTCTTACAAGAGGCTTTGCCGAACCAAAATTTTCTATGGAAAATAAATTGTGAGAAAAATATATAGAATAACGTTCTGAGAGATGTTTTTTTATATATTCACTATAAAGTCACAGGGTTATTCTATTACATTTATCAGCAATGCATACAATTTACTTTGATCAGATTTAGGGTTATTCTGGCATAATTTGGAAGATTTGCAACAACAACATATTTCATATTCAATTCCTTTGGAAATGCATGCTTTTTTAAAAATTCACTGGGCATATACACATATTATTTTTCACTGTTGGATATTCACCTAGCTTTTAAAGCTATCATGGATACAGAAAAAGAGACCTTGGTAGCAAAAAGGTTTCACAGGCCTTATTACTATAACTATTGGTAAGTACAAGGTTTCAAACATTTTTCCCTGCAATAAACCCCAAATCCCTCACTGCAATGGGATAACATTTTCAGGGAAAGATGATGGAGTGTTACTGAATGTAAGCCTAGTTCATAGCAATGGACATGAAGTCTAATATTTAGGCTTGAATTGGATTTGCATTCAGGAACTGTCATCATCAAGACTATTCTAAAATATATAAGGCAAACAATTAGAAAGATCATACCATGAGCATGGAAACAATACAGTAATGGCATTTCCCTAAATGCTAGCACTGTAGCAATAATTTCTATAGCTACTCTTTTCACTCAATTATCTGAAATTTGGCTCTTTATAAGTAGACAGCTACCTTTAAAAGACCTGATTTTGCAAAGATACCAAGTATTCACACTTTCTATTCACTTCAGTGGAAACTGCACATATTCAGCACCTCTGGGAACCATTTTTCTAGTGCTGAAATATAGATTTAGAAGCCTAAGCATTCCAGATCGAACATTTTGACTTATAACTGTATACCAAGTCACACTTTGAATTGATTCATAACACTTTTCAGCACAGGGCAGTGAAAATGTATTCTCTAAATATTTCTCCATTAATATTTCAAGATCTTTCCTTTCTCCAATTATGAAGCATGACAAAAAGTGACAGCAGAAAAAGTGTAACAGAGGATTGAAGCAGGTACCACAGAACATCTACAACAAATAATCAATTTGATAAACTTGTCTGTCCATTAATTATCTGTTATAAAATTTCACTAGGTATGAACATTTTTAGAGTTTGCAATTCTTCTTTCATAAATATTGATGTTATACTATTCAGGCATATTTTTTTGAACACCGGCTTGTACAAATGTGAGGGGAACCAAATAGAACCCATACTTGAAAAACAGCTATTTATTTTTGAAAAGATGTTTCCAGGTTGTTATTTTAGATTATGCATTCAGCTTTGCCCAGTGCCATGCTGAAATTCCTGCTACAACAGTGACATAACTCAAATCATTCCCAATCACACAAGCACTGAGGCAGAGGTGTTTATTTATGACAGGGCTTTTGGCCATCACTACACTGTTTGGATACTTTTCAGATTATTAAAACTTCTTAGTGAAGTCCTAAATATGTTAAAGGGGGGTGTTTGTTACTCTCCCGTTTCTGCTTGAGTAAGGCTATCTTTGGAGAATGATGGGGAAGGAGATATTCATCAGTACATGTCCTTCCTTCATCATTACTAAAAAGATGGCAGAGTAGGGTGACACCTTAAAGACTAACCAGTTCAGAGAAATATAAGCTTTTGTAGGCAACAGCCTACTTTACCAGATGCTATGAATAGGGACCTACCCGAGTCATGGTAAAACAACAGGTTTTTCACAGCCTGCTCACACCACTTCCACGGGCATTTTGCGGCAGCTCTGCCCCTTGCCGCTGATAGGCCCCGGTGGTCCTGTTGCTCACCGTTGGTAGAGGGGGCCTTTACTCAGTCTACATTGCTATTGCTTTTTTTGTTGATTTTGCAGGAAATTGCAGCCAGTGCCGGATTTCCCAGTGACCACAGAAAATGTTTTTCGCTGTTTACACAAAATCTGAGAAACCACAATTTAGGTAGGTTCCTAAGTATGAATGACACCTGATGAAGCAGGCTATTGCCTACAAAAGTTTACACCTTTTAGAATGAGTTTCTCAGCATGCCTTGCAGGTGCTCAGATTGTAAATTAGTCATCTCTTTTGGAAACAATTCCATAATTGATTCCTTTTATTTTTTTTTTTGTTTGTTTTTTTAGAAGACAAGAACTATACAGTCCCTCCTATTTATTCTCTCCTTCAGGTTCCTCTGCAGCAGAGAGTAACAATCATTAGAAAATTTAGAGTAAGAGACTACTCCAAACAAACAGAAATATGTAGTGCTACATATGACAGCTCTAAATTAAACTAATCTAACAAAGTACAAGAAAAATGTCAGGCAACACAAGCAATAGTTACCAGGGCTGTGCAAATTTTCGCCCAGTTTTTTGTTTTGAAACTGTTTTGATGTGTTTTGAGCTCAAAACAGCAAAATCAAAATGAAACAACAGCCTTTGAAACAGCTTTGAAATGAAACAATGGTGCTCAAAACATTCAGAAAGTTTTGAAACGTTTCAAGTTTCGAAGTCAGGCTCACTTGGCTTTAGCGTGGGTCCCAGCCAGCAGCAGCAGCCTCCTGTCATCCAGCAGGCAGATCAGGGGCCCTCCCACACACCTGGAAGGGCTTTGGGGGTGTGCTGGACTCCTCCTGGGGGTTTAGGCCCCCAGCCTGCCTGCCAGATGACAGGAGGCTGCTGCTGCCAGCTGGGATCAGCACTGGGTGCAGCCTGCACCCAGCGGTGGGAAAATCAGCGTTGCCGCTGGTCCCAGGAGGCAGCAACAGCCTCCTGTAACCCAGAAGACAAATTGGGGGCCCGGACCATTGGAAGGAGTCTGCAACAGCCCCTGCAGCTCTCTTGGGGGTGCAGGCGAGCCCTCTATCTGCCTGCTGGACGACAGGAGGCTGGTGCTGCTGGCTGGGGCCAGTGGCAGCACTGATCTTCCCAATATGGGCTGCACCCAGCACTGGGCCCAGCTGGCAGCAGCAGCCTCCTGTGTTCCTGCAGGCAGATAGCCAGCTTCCCCCCCACCTCCGGCATCCCCAGGAGGAGTCAGCAGAACCCTGCAGCCCTCCTGGGAGTGTGGGGGGCCCCGATCAGCCTGCCAGATCACAGGAGGCTGCTCCTGTTTCCTGGGATGGTGCTGGGTGCAGCCCGCACCCAGTGCTAGGAAGATCAGTGAAGCCACTGGCCCCAGCCAGCAGTACCAGACTCCTGTCATCCAGTAGGCAGATCGGGGCCCTCTGGAAGAGCTGTTGGGGGGTGCTGTGCTGGACTGTTCCCAGGGCTCTGGGCCCCCTGATTTTCCTTCTGGATCACAGGAGGCTGGTGCTGCTGCCTGGGGCTAGCAGCAGGCAAGCCTGGGGCAAATCAGCTCATGTCAGGACCAGCCCCGACCCAGGGAGGGGTGGGGGTGCGTCTCTGCACAAGCCAATATGCCCTGGGCCCCGTACTGGAGCTAGACTGAGGAGGGTGCAAGGCCCGCAGCACCTGTCACCTGGCAGGCAGATCAGGGGCTCACCTGCACCCCTCTGGGGTAGCTGTGGGGGCTGTGCTGGACTCCTCCCGGGAGTGTGGGCCTCCAATCTGCCTGCTGGATGACAGGAGGCTGGTGCTGCTGGCTGGGGCCAGCAGCAGCACCAATTTTCCCAGTGCTGGGTGGGAAAAATGTCAAAACAGCAAAACAGTTTCGATGAAACAAAATGGAACAGTGCTTTTGAAACAAAACAAAACTCAAAATGAAACACTGTTCCACTGAAACAAATTCAAAGAAGAACAGTGCTGTTTTGCACAGCCCTAATAGGTACATCAAACATAGCTGTGATTATGGGGAGTATTGTGACCTTTATATTTTTGGAACACGTAATTAGAGATTAAACCAAAGATTTAGAACTGACATTACTTCAAAAATCCAGCCCAAAAAAGGTGGATGACATAGGACACTGTTGTCACAAAACTTAGCAACTTTGGCTTCCATTAGCATTCTCCTGTTTCTATGCTGCAAAATTTGCTATTGATGCTATCTGAGATGCTCAGAATAAGGCACTTGATTTCATTATGATTTAACATCTCTTTGCAAGTCCTAATGCAGTAATTTACTGTTATAGAATAAACTCAGTATTAGACAGAGGAGGTATCATATCATTTGCAGCAAATAAAAAGCAAAACATTTGATGATTACGAAAGAGAAATTTTCACAGCTAATCACTCTCTCTCTTACACATGCACACGCAACACTCCCAAGCCTATACTATGATAACAGAACATTAACCATGTGAAATCAAGCACACAAAAGCAGGACAATCCAGAACTAAAGTTACTTGTGCATATGCACTATGATAAATTAATACATTCCATGATCACATACCATATTTTTCCACAGGGCCCAATATTATTCAGTGAACAGACTGAATGGTGCTCATCAGTAACCACCTATTCAACATTTTTGTTTTATCCTCATTGTTTGGTGTATAACTATATGCCGTATTTACCTCAAATGAGTTAAACCAGACTACAAAAACACAATTACCAATTTTCTTTAGAGTTTTTTCATGGTGATCATCCCCGTAGATGACTGACATAGAAAGTGAATTTGAAATGAGGCAGAAAACTGGCATAGTCTTTATCTACATCACAGTTGACTATGACACTGTATAGCAAGGCCTCAAATATAAACTACAATGTTATCTGACTGCAAGCTATGTGCTTTCATCATGAATATGATCTCTAGCAGATCATTCAAACTACCAACTACCAACCAAGAAAAAAAAGAAGAGTATGAACTCTGAAGAATGGAGTCTCCCAAAGGTCAGTGTTAGCACAAATACTTTTACAACATGTATACCTCCGACTTCCTGTATACAACACCTAAGCAATGCATGTATGCTGACAATGTGACCATAGTAGCCCAAGGAATAGACATGACAGAACTGGAAAAGACACTGAGGACTGACATGGAACTCATTGCTGACAAGTGGCACTTGAAGATGAGCATCAGTAAATATCTTCACTCTTCTACCTAGACAGTTGTCGAGCCACAAGCATGTTGAATATTAGAGTAGGCAACCATGCCTTCCCCATGAACATACCCCAACCTGCTTAGGAGTCACATTACATTGTTCCCTCACCTATAAATATCACATTAGGGAGGTCAGCAGTAAAGTCTCTGCAGGGTAGCTGCCTTAAAATGTTTAGCCAGCATGACACGGGGTGTCAACTTCAAAGTGCTGAGAACCACTGCACTTGCAATGGTAGGGTGTGTTGACATGAGATGTTTATTGCACAGTTGACTAATTAGCTGCACAGTAAACGTCTTTACATGTACACATACACCCCTATTAGTTTGGAGTAAACTAATTTACTCTGTAGTAGGGTAGTTCTTGTAACTACAAGTACTATTCTGTTGTGAAGTGAAAACTGTTGTAGTGCACATGTAGACATTGCCCAACTGACTGGGGCACAGGGGTGCTTCAATAAGGGGGCTACCTGCTAGCTAGCCTCGCACTGAAGATCCCTTGTACCCCAGCCAGCCCCTTCAACAGCACACTGAACCAAGGGGATCAGCCCCAGGCTGACCACCCCTCCCCACCTCCTGGGTTCCCAGCCAACCAGGTGATCCACCCAAGTTCTGCATGCAGAGCTTATTGCTCCCAAGTTAATTGCTCCCAGGCACATGTTCAAATGGAGTGCCAGGAACAATTAACTCCAGAGAAATAAACTCCACAGTTTATTCAGGGGCTGTAATTGCATGTGTAGATGTGCCTGTACATGCCCCAGCACAGTATTGTGTTTCTGCATGGTCCAGAAGTTGTCACGCTAAAAAGACTGACACTGTACTTAACAATGAGCTGAAACATAACAGGCTGCACAACTTACACACACACAGATGCACTCATTGTACTCTTGGGTATTAGACGAACTGATATAAGAAGACAGACCTTAACACCATTACTAGCAATAGGAGCAAGAGATTACGAAAAACACCTGCTCTATCAACTGTTAACCAAGGAACCAAGCAGATAGAGACTTAAGAGGCTTAAAAGCTGTAAACTGTACATGAAGCCCACAAGCTCCTGGAGGAGATTCGGGATCCTGAACCAAACCTATGGGCAGCAACAGATTGGACCAACTGCTGGAAAAGATCAGAACTATTCCTACAACATTTTATACCAGCACCAAACAAGTCTCCCACCAGGCACAACCTTGAGAGAAGCACGGGTCAAGTTGAACAGACTGAGATCTGGATATGGACTCTTCAACACTTCACAAGATGAACATCTTGGCCATACCCCTGTGTGAATGTGGTGTCCAAAAACCAGTGCTGCACTTAACTGAAAGCTGCAATCTTTACAAATGCCCACATGGGATCAATGGAATCCACACATTAAGCAATAATATCAGAGATTGGCTCAAAGATTTGAAAGTTGATATCTGACCCCACATGAAAGAAGATTTCCACAGAGATCTGAGGGAAGACCCTGGATGTTTCCTAACCTTTAATTACCCCCGAAACACCCACGGATGGTGAGGCAGTAACGTTATCCATATTTTATGGGTGGGGAATTAAGGCACCAATAGGGCAAGATGAAAAGTTTCCACTAAATGTGGATGTCCAATTTGACAAGACCACAGCTTAACTCTTCAGAATTTCTAGCAGCATGCAGTATTTTATATATCTAAAGTACAGCTTCTGCAAACCTGACTACAGGGCATTCAGATCATAGAAATCTGGTGTCAGGGTCACATACAAGCTGGGCACCCAGAAAATAAAATACAATCAGGATATGATCACTGTCACAGCACTGTGCCCCAGCCACCATGCTCCTGAGGATGCCCTATACATCTGCTCCTGTTTTCATGCTACAGATGCAGAACTGCACAAGTCAGGCACCCTTCTGCAGTCATACTTGAGACCTCGGTCTCTGGCCAAGCTATCCTTTGAAAATTTGAAAATTGTGTCCAAATGTCACATCTCTGCTCCAGAGCATGGGAGCACTAGAGATGCTCAAAGAAGGTTGCCAAACTATTTAAATATGGACATATAATCCTGTTTCCCATATCCTCATTCTTGGAATCAAGAAAACATTCAGGTCAAAACACTGGGTGCAGACAGAAGTGCAGTTCCCAGCTGTAACTCAGAACACATTCTGCGAAGTCTTCTGAGTTACAACATTACCCCAGACCAAACAGAAGTTCACTTTTGGTTTTGGGAGGGGTGGTGGGGGGAGTGAAAATCTAGCTGCTGGCTGGAAGCCTGCAGCCAGGTTCCCAAAGCAAGCTCTCTGCCAGAGGGGGGCGTTCATTCCTGCAGCTCCCCAGCTGGTACTGAAGGGTGGGGTGAGTGAATTGGAGCTCTCCCTCCCACCATGGGGAGGGGCTCCAATAGACCCACCCCACCATCCAGAGAGGCTGAAAACCCCCCAGACTGAACTCCCTCTGTTCCCTTCCCCCCTCCCATTCTGAAAATAGCGACAAGCTAGGAACTCCACAGACACGAGTTACAAAAGATGCTACATTTTGAAATCTCTTTATCTGATACCTCATGCAATAAGGCCAGCCCCCCACCCCCCAGTCATCTCTATGTAAGGAAAGGGAGGGCTGCTCTAGCGCCCCCCCCCGTACTTCTAGAGTGAGCCACTGCAGGCATGTGCCTGCATTTCTGAGATGTTTATACGGTTACAAAACTGATTTGGCCTAGCCAGGTTACACTAACCTGCAAAGATTGAATCAATTCAGGATCAGACTTTTTGAATGTCTGTCCCTAGCCCCAAAGTACTGAGGCTCCTTGTGCTTTAGGTGGGGAATGACAATGTTGAAGTGCTCCAACCAGAAAGCTCTACAGGGCCTGTATGCATGTCCAGGAGCTCATAAAAATAGCTTCTGAAATGCCTGCAAGTTACATTTGGAAACATTTCAACTCTGTTTACACCCATAGTTGAATATATATATAACCCTGAGCATGTACGTATTTCCACTAAAGTCATATAACTAAGTGTTTTTTTAGATCTTCACTTACCCCCACTTCATTCATATTTCTCCTGGAATGTGTATGAAATCAATACTATGACATCCACAAGAAATGATTTCAAACACGGAAGGGAGCTACTGCAGTTTCATTTCACTTGTATCACTACAGGTTCCTTCACAAGTACCTGCTACAGCTTACAGCTACACATGGTAGTATCTTCCTCTCCCCTTTTGAAACTGCTCCAGAATATGTATGGGTATACCTTAAGTAACCTGTAAGGCCTTCTTATTCCTCCTGCTGGCCTACACACTTGTCTGACTATCCTTCAGGGCCTCAGTACCTTGTAAACGCTTTGGGACAAGGACTCTGTCTTATTTCTGCTTGGAGACATCAGCTTAATTATGAATAAATATTAGATTAAAATTATATGTCAAATCACATCTTATCTATTCAGTGAACTGAAGAAGACAAAAATATTGACTAAATTTGTGTACGTTGTAATGTCTTAGAAATAATTTATGATCTCTTGAAAGCTTATCTACAGGCTGGCTTCTTCAAGCTGTATCACTTGAAACGTGTCTTTCTTCATTTTTATTTAAGCTGTTAAATAACATTCTTTGACCCAGTCTGTTGTGACTACAACTCTATCAATTATGAAATGACATACACTATCCTTGGGTCCTTCAAGCTGCTACTCTACAATGGCCATCTTGTGACACCAGATATGCTTTGGCACAAAGCGTGATTTTACACTAATCAGAACTCTACACAAATTATGATCTGAAAGAAAGGTCAGACAGCAGCTTTAGGCTGGAAGAATGAGAATAACGTTCCAATTATGTCAAGCCAAAAGAAACAACAGGCTAATGAGACTGTTTCGATCGTCTCAATTTATCAACATTTTATTTTCAGAGCTTCATAGCTGGATAACATTTATTAAGATAATTCATCATCCCCATGCAGCATGTCATAAAAATATAATTATAGTATTGTGCACAACTGGAATATAGTTATATAAAAGAACACGCTGGCAAAATAAAACTGTGTCTGTATATGTATTTTCCTCTCAATATGTACAAATATCACTCTCAAACTATCTGGCACAAATTTTTCAGAATTGATTAGTACTACACAGGTATTTAATTTAATAGATACAAGTCATTTAAAAGATCTTTCTTCAATATCTTTTGTATAAATTTGTAACATATTTGCAGTGTTTAATCCAGTTATTTCACATTTGGAGAAAATAAGAATTAGAGTGTTAAAAACATCCACATCCAAAAGCAAAGAAATACAGCATAAAGGCTGTAAATCCAGTCCAGTAATCTATCTATAATCCTACAAATCATGCTATTACGTCTTTTCCACTTGTTTTCTTAATGGTATGGTTGAAAGTGAGAATGGCAAGAATGAAAACTGTTATATTAACCTACCTTAAAAACAAATGTTTTAAAATTTCTCCACAATTGTTACAGTTTATTATAGTATTAGTATAAAGGTGGAAGCTAAAGACCCTAGTTATGAACAGGCTCTCATTTTACAGGGTGCTGATCAACCACAGAATTTAAAATGGCTCAATCAGCTCTTTCTAAAAAAAAAATCCTACCTGCAACATAACGTATTTTCAACTAGCTGCTCCCTTGAAAAATAGATGCAGGATTTTGGGAGTGCTCACAATATGAATCTCAGAGCTAAACCCCCAGTGCTGTGCTAGAAGACTGTACATATTGGTGCTTTTCAGGCAAAACACAGAAGTCCCAGAGTTCTCCAGGCAGCCCTTTGATTTTGAGCCATTCTTCCCATTCTTATTGTTTAAATCAGGGCTATACATCTAAGTGGCCAAGGCCCACAGGCCACTTTCCATAGAGACCATATGCTATGCCATGCACATCTCCCCCCTGCACTCCACTGATTCCTCTGTGTTGTGCCACATTGCCACCACAGGAGCTCCTACCTGCTGCACCACATAGCAGGTGAACTCTGCCACACTGTGCAGCATCCTCAAGTCCCTCCCCTGCATGGGATCCCTTGGTCCTAGCAATCTGCACCGCCACACCTGAATGGCTGAAGACTGGAAGCAGAAGCTGGAAGAGAGAGAAGCAGCCCAGAGACTCCAATGACAGCAGCAAAAGCAATGTGGGGAACAGCACTTGGACTGGGAGCCTGGGATTAACCAAGGGGTGGGCAATTATTTTGGCTGGAGGGCTGCTTAACGAGTTTTGGTGAGCTGTCGAGGGCTGAAAGAGTAGCCCTGTCCCTTGACAGGTGTCCTGCCCCAACCCCAAAACCTTTGCCACCAGAAGTCCCTCCCCTAGCCCCGCAAGTACTCCTTGTGGGGGGTGGGGATTGCCATCTTGGAACCAGAAAACACACAAATGATACACTAAAAGTCAAACATCTACTATAAAATATTTTCGTTTTAATTAAAAATATTTTTGTCTTAATTGATGTGTGTTTGCATAATGTACATAGAGGCGACTGCATAATAGCTCATAATAGAGTCTTGCTCTTGAATATTGTGTAGAGGGAGGTGGTGGGGTGTATTTGTGGTTGGGGAGTAGGTGAGTGTCGTGGAGTGCGGAGGGGTTGTGTGGGTAGGGGGGTGTGGGGGTATGTGTGTGGGTTAGATGGGTGTGTAGTGGCGTATGGGGGGGGTGTGGATGTATGTGTGGGATGTGTGTGGGGGGCTCCTTGGAGTCTGCAGAGCATGCAAGTCCCTAGAGCCACATATGGTGGCAGCATGCAGGGCCAGCCCTACCCAGCCCCATAGCGTACAGCTCCCCACACTCCTGAGTCCCCAGCTGCATGTGGCAGCAGCATGAAGGGCCAACCAGCTCAGACAGGCCCCATAGTGCATGGCTCCCTGTGCTCCCAGCCTCCTTTCCCATAATGGGAGTCCCTGGCCCTGGCCTGGTGGAGCCCTTACCTAAATTTCCACTCCCACAAGGAGGGTGGGCTGGGAAACAGCCACAGGGCCACCAGGCAAAAGCCACTGCCAGGCAGAAGCTTCCTGTCTCCAGTGCCCCACCTTGGGACTTGGGGCAAGCTGGGTCAGGTGGCTTGACCCATCTTGCCCCAAGTCCCAAGGTGGGGTGAAGTGGAGGGTGGGGCAAGGTGGGTCAGACCAGGCTGGGGTGGGACTTGGTTGCTTAGCAACCAGAGCCAGGGCTTTTGCTGCAGGGATCACTGGCACTTCGAGGGCCAGGGCAGGTGATAATTGTCTTTTGGCTTTCAGAGGGGTCCCACCAGCCCACAGGCTACATTTTGCCCATCCCTGGGTTATCCCCTCAGAGACTGCATGTGGCCTAGAGCCACCAGTTGGAAAGTCCCAATTTAAACAAACAAGCAAAAAACAAATATGCTAAACTTAGGGGTTGAGCTTAGGCAGCTAATTCAGTAGAACAGGCTCAAGACAGATATTTGGAAGCCAAGTTCAGCCAGCCACTTGAAACTTTATTATACTCTTTCTCAAAATTGATATCAATACTAACTATTGGCACAAAAGCATATTTTAAATTAACTACAACTCAAACTTTGAAAATATTTGACAAATTAGAAGCAAAGGTTCATTGCACTCTGATCAATGGTAACGGTATACTGTATCATATAGATGCAACTTTGGTTCCGCTCTATTTATTCTTTTAATTGAAATCAATGCATCACCCTTCCAGATCAACGGAAGAGGAGTTGGGAAATGCAGTGTTGTATTTTAAGTCAAGTCTCCTAATGAACTCCCATTAGTTCATAGGATCATAAGAAAGTAGAGCTGAAACGGACCTCATGAGGTGATCTAGTTCAGCCCCTTGCTCAAGGCAGCACCATCCTTGACTATACTATTCCAACCCAGTGTTTATCTTAGCATTATGTTATACAAATGTAAAAGCATCCATTCTGATCCAGGTTGCAGTGGAGACATGTCCACTTTTCTAACACTAATTTGAGAAACTTGAGGAGGAATTGGCTTCTCTTTCATAGATTCATAGACTGTAGAGTTGGAAGGGACCACAATGGATCGTGTCTGACACCCCAGCCAGGTGACTATCAAGCCTCCCCTTGAAGACCTGCAAGTTAGGTGATAGTACCACGTCTCTTGGAAGCCCATTCCAGATTCTAGCCACCCTTACTGTAAAAAAATTCTTCCTAATGTATAACTTAAATCTACTCTCTACTAGTTTGCACCCATTGTTCTTAGTTACTCCCTGGGGAGCTCTGGTAAATAGCGCATCACCAATTCCCTGTTGTCTTCCCTTGATGAACTTGTAGGCAGCTACAAGGTCTCCCCTCAGCCATCTCTTGTAAAGGTTGAAGAGATCCAGATCTCTCAACCTCCTTTTGTAGGGTCTTTCACGGAGGCCACTAAGCATGCAAGTGGCCCTTCTCTGAACCCTCTCCAGATTCTTGGTGTCCCTCTTGAAGTGCGGCGCCCAAAATTGGACACAGTACTCCAACTGCATCCTAACCAATGCCACATAGACGGGGAGCATCACCTCCCTTGATCTGTTGGTCATGCATCTGCTAATACATGACAAGGTGCGATTGGCTTTGTTAGTGGCCTTGTTACACTGCCGGCTCAGGTTCATACATTGCTGGCTCATTTTCATAAGCTGGCTTGTCTTCATGTTAAAGAAGTCTTTAACTTGCTTAATACACATCAAAAGATTAAACTTTCCCCTATCAGTGCTATAATCCTGTACCTTAAAAGAGCAAAGTCTATTGAACTATTTTAAAGAACCATTACAAACCTGATATGAAAGCCACTGCATATGGTAAATCCCACCCGCTGCCTCTGCTTAACTGCAAATGCCCTAGCAATCTAGCACTATGACACTGTGATTGGGTATCAACTTTAAATCTTTTTAAAGTACTACTTTTTCTCCTCAATGATTTCCATAACAAATCCTTACTTACACCAAATGTCCCTGAAAGATATTCAATAATTCCATGTGGGTAGATAAATCAAGGGGAAAGGATTTGATTATAAACATCAATCCAGTATGTTTTACTGTAAAGAACGAACCCAAAGAATGCTTCTGAAATATTCTCTATTTGTATTAAAGGCAGCATGATGGTCAGACAAAGCTGTTAACCAGGAGACCATTTCTAATCAATCCCATAATAACATTACCTAGGGAATTAATCTTAGAAATGATGACTAATGGATACATAACTTCAATTCCTGTAAGTATTAGGTGATTTGCTGAAGGAAACTGTCATTAGATCGTATGTTTTTGTATTGCCTGTAGGCACTTGGCCAGTTTCTGATGGGGGCTCACTTAAAGAACAAGCCCAATAATTCAGTCTAACTGAACTCTGAATCTGGTTCATGACAACATTTAAAATTAAGCTATAAATCTGCCTAAGAAACATATTTCTTCTGTTATTTTCTTTTTAAATATTAGAATAAACAAAATCAGATACAAATAGTTTCCTCAATCTATGCTGCCTGACTATTATGGCACTGAACCAAAACACACCAATATCAGTGGGATATCTATTAACTTGGGAGATTTGGATCAAGCCCTAAATATACAGAAGGCAACAATTTTCAAATCTGTAGAAATATTTTAAGTACAACCATTATAATGTTAATTCCCAGCAAAAGCAGCTCAAGTGATGTTATGATGCTACTAGACCATAAAAAAGACTATTTATTGCATGGAGGTACCCCAAGACAAGGTTACTCTGGAAGTTCACCTTGTGTCACGCATGGACTTATGCTCCCAAATTAGGTTTGCTGTTGTAGTATTTGTGTCTAACTGTAGCTTGTGCAAAACTGTGTCTCTACTGTTCTCCTATCTATATATGTTATAGTATTTGCTATAAACTCAAGTTTGATGCAACTTTATGTTTCAACTAAGGTCCCATCAATAAGGCGTTGATTAATTTGAATTGCCCATGACTGTCCATACTTAAAAGAGTCAATGGATGAGAATTAGCATTTGACTTGGTTTGTGTATTGGTCCTCCAAGCAGATGTGCTCAGAAGTACTGGAAGCCTGAGTCTGACCAGACAGTGATATATTTACATTTCAAAAGAAGCCTAATACCTACCTGGTCAAACTATCATATAGGATAGAGAGCAGAGCAGATCAGATCAGATCAGATTAATTACTCAAATCTGCATGTCTAAACAGGATGCAAAAATATAGCCTAGTAAATATGAACCTTTGGGGGATCAGGAAGTTAGTGGTACAATGTAAGCCCCATAGAAATGAAGTGTGATATACTTTAATACCCAGACTAGCAAAGATACTTATGGCACTACAGAGTATGGCTGGGTCTTCAGTCTGCCCAGGTACAAGGTACTGACTAAGTCCCCCAGCCAAGGAGGCTGGGTAAAACAAGCTGATGGGAATGCAGGAGGCCCAGCAGGCAAGATCAGAGTCAGGGTCTGCACTTAGACCCTTGACACTGATTAGCATCTGCATATCTGGATTAAAGGTGTAGGGTAAGAACAGGTCAATGTTCTGGTATTTTCTTTTGTTCATTTACGCTTTTATCTCTGTCAGTATGTCAACATATGGTTACTGGTTTCTAATGCTTGCTCTGTTTTTATAATAAATCATTTTATTGTATGTCTCCTTACTGGTTGCCTGTGGAATGAGTGACTTTTGAGCAGGTGATATCCAGGCTGACCCTCTTCATGGAGAGGGGGACCTATAATTTCTTCTTTCATAATCCAAAAGTGGTGACCACTTGGGGATGGCAGAGATTCCTCGCTTCAGCTACACAGTCTAGTGTAAGAGCAGAGAAATGTTGCTGCTGGGACAGGGGCTTATCTCAGGGCAATCTCCCTGCCTTGAGGCAAGAAGCAACACAGTGAGGAGAAACATGGGGCTCCGGGAGGTTTTGTGACAATAACTTTAAAAGGAAATTGACTGGAAGTGACAAAGCCACAGGCTACAGATTCAGACCAAATGAAGAAGTCAGTCATAAAGCTATCTCAAGTGAAAATGTAAGAATTCCCACACCACTGGAGCTGACAACTATTTAAAAAACACCACAGATTTCTTAAAGAAACTGGGCTCCTTTGAAAAGCTTCCAGCAAACACCATATTACCCATTATGGATGTCACATCTCTGTATACCAACATCCCCTATGAGGAGAAGCCAAAGAGAACATTATCCCTGATGAGGACACTGCTTCTATTTCCAAACTATCCTGCTTGGTCCTCACACAACTATTTTAGATTTGGGGGATCCCTATACCTACAAACAAATGGCACAGCCAGAGCACATATATGCTCCTTTCTCCCCATTCCAGCAATAATGCAATATATTTATGACAGAACTTGAGGTCCATTTCCTCCACAGCTGCCCTCTCATCCCCCTGATACACCTAAGGAACACAGATGACATCTTCATCATATGGACACTTGTGAAAGACTCTCACAAAAAATTTCACCTGGACTTTAAAAAGTTTCACCCCTCCATCAGACTAACTCTGGAATATTCCAGCCAGCAAATCCATTTCCTAGATACCACAGCAAAGGTTTGTAATGGCTACATAATCACCACATTGTATCGGAAACCTACCAACTGCTACAGCTACCTTCATGCCTCCACAGTTTTAATCTTAAGCACGCCAAGCTCTACAACCAAGGTCTATGCTACAATTGATCTACTCTGATCCCACTAACCACAATGTACACCTTAACTATCTGGATTGGGGATTCCTGCAATTACAATACAATCACAAAACTATAGTCACTCAGATCAACAAAGCTAGACTCAGACCTTGCTGCAACTAGTTACAATACTAACACTGAAAAAGAATCTCTCTGGCAGTCACCTACTCCTGCTAAAACACCATGGACACATCATAATGACCTTCAGCATGGGAACAAACCAGTCCCAGCTTACAGATACCCCCTAAACCTCAAACATTGTCTCTAACACAACAGGCTATCTAACTCCTGATCTCAGGCACCAGGCCTTGCAAGAGACCCAGATGCAAGCTATGCCCCCTCATCAATACAGACTACACCATCACTGGACCAAATAGCATAGATTCTAACATCTGAGGTTCATTTAGTCGCACCTCTACCAGTGTTATATATGCCATTACCTGCTTACGGTGCCCCGCTGCTGTCTGCATGGGACCGATGGGAAGATCCCTACATGTAAGACTCAATGAACACCAATCTGACATCAATTCCAGAAAGTTGCACAAACTGGTGGCAGAACCCTTTAACCTCCCTGGACATCCCATTGTGGACCTCACAGTAGGTGATCTTAGACAACAAACCTTTACAAATAAACTTGAATGTGAAACTACAGAACAAGAAATCATCCATAGGCTGGACTGTATTCAGTATGGTAAGTACTTATCCCATTACCCATCCCATAAGTACTTATCCCATTACCCATCTCATCCCATAAATTAAGTATTTATCCCACTACCTGGATTAGCTTTTGTGACCCATTTGTCCCTATGGGTTTATTATGTTTGCTTCTCCCAGCACTGCTCTCTCTCCCCTTCCCCCCTTTTCTTGTCTTTTGTATGCAAAACCCTCTTTCTATTTGATAAACTGATATGTACAAATCATTTCACAGCACCTGATGAAGTGAGCCTGGGCTCCTGAAAGCTCGTACTTTACATCTTTGATTTACTTAGTCTATAAGGTGCAAATCTGCACTGCCTTCTGCCTGGCTTCAGACAAACATAATTAACTACCTCCCTTGGGCCTCTTATCTTATCATCCAAGAAGGCTTAGTTCAACAGTATCAATAACAACTAGAATGTCCAGATAATAATTACTTAAAATACTTTGGGGCTACAGAAACAAGAAAATAAGTGTAAATATTCAGAACAGTCAGGTACCTCATGGTCCATAATATTTTTTTCTTGATATTATGCAGATGGCTCATGATTTGAAAATGTGGCCACAATTAACTACATTGCAGCATATTTATTTAATTGATACTTCATTCATTGGATGCATTCAATTCTTTGACTTTCAGTTGGAACTTCCAGCCTGAGTGCCACTTTTGGTTCTGTACTCTGTAGCAGGTCCCTATGTTTTAGGAATTTGTTTCACACAGGCCAGTATCACATTGAGCTCATAACTCTCGTCAACTAAATACACAAAGAATCAAAAAATCATGCCCTCATTTATATAACACAAGTTTCTACCAAGCCAACTTACAAAACAGTTCATTACTTCAATCAACAGAGGGAGTTAACAGGCACAGGCAGCAGTCGTAACTCAAAATTTAACGAGGGGCATTTGCAAGGCATACTTTCCAAGGAGTGCTATCCCTGGTGGAATCTGCTCTACTCAGTTGTAGGCTCTCAGGACCTTTGCAAGAAGGAAACTCCTTTTCAGTGTTTTTATTGTTTAATAAAGTGGTTTAATGACGATTTACAGTGGGCCACTGTTGTCCTGGTGGGCTGCATGCAGCCCGCAACCTGCATGTCATGCATCTGTAGTCAGATTGTC
>NW_017728886.1:48975948-48977527 GCF_001723895.1 Crocodylus porosus
AAAACTTTACAATTAAACATATATTTGAAAAGAGGAAAAAGCATTTAAAAATCTAATTTAAACTCTGCATGTAAGCTTAACATTGGAAGTCACCCTTTTGTTCTCTAAAGTTAATCTACATGAAAAACTTTTTGTCAATCACTGTCAACCTCTAGCAAGGACAACAATATCAAAACCACAAATGAGATCATCCTGGATCCAATTTTAGTTGTCCTGCTTGAAAAAACTCCTTGTTTTTTTCTGAAGCAGTTCTGTTAAAAGGAGCCCTGCCTTAGAATAAGTAGATAAATATTCTAAAAGGGTTCCTTGTCACAGAAAAGGGCTGAAGTTCCATTTTTATAATAAAATACATCAAAGTTCATTGTTATCTACACAATGACAATCTGGGAAACTGACTGTCAGATTTTTCAGCCTGAATGAAAATTCTGATTTCTGCAATCCACAGTGGAAAAAGAATGACAATCACAAGCCTCCAGTAAAACTGGAGGATAATCTATTACCTTGTATCGTCTCAAAGGCTGTAATGACTCTTATCTTTCCAACAAACTGAATAGACAACCTCATTCTAATTATATGCAACAATCCCACAAACACTGTTATTCGATTTTAATTGTAAAATAAGAGACCGCATGTTGAAACACGATCCCCTGGCTAATTATACTACAAAAATATTTAGTGGTGCAAGTACCAACAGAAAGAGAAAATATTGATTTGTTTTATGGTTTGGTTTATGTTAAAGACAGACATGCTAGCCTGTGGCAGAACACTTTAACCTCCATGGACCCTCCATTGCTGACCTCAGAATTGATGTTCTCAGGCTGAAAAAATTTAAAACCCAGTTTGAATGGGAAATTACCAAACAAGAACTCATCTACAAACTGGACTGTGCTAAGTGTGGTCTACAGGAAACTACAGATTATCCATTACCTGGATTAGTTTTTGTGACCCCTTTGTTCTTAGGCGTCCTTTACTTATATGCCTCCAACATCACTCTCCTTGTTCCCTCCTCCTTCCGCTCTGCCTTCTACCATATTGTATTCTAATTTCTCATTCCACTTAATACTCTGCTCTATGCTATCCTTTCACAGCATCTGATGAACCTGGGTTCAAGAAAGCTTGTGCTTTCTCTCTATATATATCTTATTTAGTCTATAAAGGTGCATTTCTATCCTGCCTTCTGGCTGACTTTAGACTAACATGGCTAACCACGTCTCTTGGTGTATGTTAATCTAATGTAGCTATAGTATGGCACTTATTTTCAATCTAAAATCATCAGCTTCTTTCACTATGTAACACTGAAGCATACAAAAATACAGAGACATATAAACATACTTACGCATCTTTGACTGATTTTATATTTCTAGAGGTTGACTTAAGTTTGGCTATTTAATTTGCACTAAATTAAACAGAAGTCTTTTCAGAAGAGACGGATATTTGAAGGAAAGGTTTTGATCTATTTAGTTTAGTTCAACTTTTGAATTTTTATGCTAATTTAAGATTCAGTGTTTTTGCTAGTATTGTTTCCTTCCTCTACACGTAACCGAAATGACATGAAGCTCACTGTCTGGTATTTAAATTG
>NW_017728886.1:48978048-48978514 GCF_001723895.1 Crocodylus porosus
AGACATATATTGCTGGGCTAGAGGAGTAGCTGCAGGGAGGGACCCACCTCAACCTTAACAGCAGCCTGTAAGACTGGGCTACAAAAGCATTACAGGAAATGACATTTGAAAGATTCATTCATTACTTCATGGTGCTTTACTGTAGTCATACATTTCAGAAGAAATGCACATAATTAAATGAACTGACAGGTTCAAACAGTTTTAGAAGATTGTGGTGGGAAAATACCATGTAACCTATTCTAGTACAAATATTCAATAAGAAGCATTTGAATTCAATATAGCTTCTGTGAGATGAAAGACTGTAGTTATGCAAATAGATTTACATTTATTTTGTTACATTATGATATCTTAGCCAATTTCTAATACAAGGGTGGTATTAACTGCAAATCAAAGATGGAAACAGCAAGTCAAGCAATCTCCATGTAAGCTCCTACTTTTCCTGATGTGTGCATGACAGTGTTCATGA
>NW_017728886.1:48978614-48992722 GCF_001723895.1 Crocodylus porosus
CCCATAAAAATTGTTTAACAAAAAAAATTCATCTCTGAAAGACCAATTTCATCAGAAAAATAATTTTATGCATAAAAAGCCTCTAAAATAGTTTCAGTTTTCGTACCAAAAGGAGCAGAACAGCTGTATCTTGTGTGAAGAAAACTTGCTTTATGAAGAATATAACATGCGAGTCATGTTTTCATGTCAAGTTATACTATTAATCTCATTATGGGGTGTAGGAAGTGTCAGGGCCAGTGGACACATAATTCTCTTTGCTCTGTACACAAAAATAAAGCTTACACTCTAATTCTTCATTTTCCCAGTTGAGCCCTAAACTCAATTACGAAACAAAATCTAGAGCCACAGCTCAAGCCTAGATACAGAGTCTGCACAAGTAATCAACTCCAATTCCCTCTGCCCACTGTAATTACAAAACAACATTTGGCACAGCTTCTAAACAGTCACCGGGTGACCTCTTGGTTAATATGATATGAGGTACTTACAGGTCTCTTGTCTCTGCTACACTGTAGTCAGTATGATTATTTTTAATTTATATGCAGCTCAATATAGGTTACAATATCACAAAAAAATAATAATGATTCTCCCGACATTGAAACTAGAGCCTCATGTCAATAAATATATTTTAAGAGTGTAGCTTTCAAAGTGAGTAGTTAAGATTTTACGCTATATATAATGATTTTTTCCCATATATGAACCGTAATTGAAAATAGTGGTATTCTACTTGCCCACTTTAATTTATTACAGCTAGAAGGACAAACAAAGTGAGGCAGGCTGATGCATGTCACAGGCTGTCAAACCAACTTCATAGCGCACATCACACTTAGCTTTTTAATACTAAGAGATTGTGTAGCTCCCAGATATGTAAGGCATTTACTTGGCTCACCCTTTAATATTTATTTAGAATTGGATTCAGTGGGCCAAACTGGCATTGGAATTACATCAGGGAAGTTACATAAGGGCCTTTTTTCCTTTTCTATGAATTCTGATTTTTTTTTTTTTTTTTTTATTTACTGTGTCTTCACAGCTTCCCCTTCCTGCAGAGGCTGCTCACAAGCCTTCACCTGAAAGTGTGTGGGAGAAAAGAGTTCACTGCTGCATACAGCAGAATTTCTACTCCAGCTGGCATATACAATAGCACATGATAATTTTAACTGGCTGGCTTTGAAACCCAAATGAAAAGAACAAAATACATTACCACCTTACTTTGAATTTTAGCCTCTGAAAAGTGAGCAAGTGAAGCCACACATTTGTTGAATAGCCATCTTACCATCACTGTTGATACAGACAACCACTGGAACTTGCGTGCCGGGCCCACAATGCTTCTCATTATCTGGTATACATTTTTCTAATTCCACTATTCGCCAATCATAGCAAGAAGGCTCCTCACATGGGATAGCTTCAAGGAGATGAGGGCAGTTTCCAGTCCCTCCTGTAGGTTCATTTGTGATGCGTCGTTTCCTGAGTTTAAAACCTAAAGTGCCGGTAGAAGATAGAAGTCAGAAATAATTCTGTGTGAAAGGCAAAGTGAAAAGTGAGGGCTGGGTCATTTGTTTTGTTCTGTTTTTTATCTACCACCAACCATTTCTCCTACAAAGGGTTTTGTGTTTCTGCTGTAACACCCAGTGATGTCACTACTGTGTAAAGTAGTGCAGGGAATTGAATGCTTACACTGCATAGGCAGTAGATGTTTCCAATTGCAAGAAATACAGAACAATGAAAAGCTTGGCATGCATCATGATTACTGGTCAAGCCATGCCTTACCTCTTTCTGTCCTTTGGATAACTTCCATTGCTTCCTGCATCTTACTGTGGCCTGAATTCTATGGTCCAAGATTTTTTTTAGACTGAATTTCTCAACCATGTTAAAGCAACAGGACCACTAAGATTGGTACCAGGAAATTCTCTAAAACCATGTTGCCTCATTTTTTGACACTTGGGGTGCACTCTTTTCTGGCTTAAAAATGGTGGCACACTTTACTCTTACACCTCAAATGTTATATATGTTAGACTAATGCAGTGGTGCCCAACCTTTTTGCCCTGCATGCCAGATAAGCGGTATTGGGTCGGTCCACAGGGCAGTACCAGTTTATGGGCTCAATCCCATGCCCAGGTCTGCCCAATTGGAGCCCAGTCCCAATCCCGCTGCATGGGGCTAGCATGCCCAGGACCTGATTCCACTGTATGGGGCTTGGAAATTTGATGGTAGGGGAGTGGTGACAGTGTTAATTGTCATCACTGCCCCCCTACTGTCAAACTTCCATGAGGAGCCCTGTGGGCTGGATCACGTGGCTCTGTGGGCCAGATCTGATACAGATAAAGTATCTTTCTACTGCTCTTGTGATATAATCTTTGGGAATCACTGCTCTAGAATCTTGCAAACCCTGCTGATTAGCACATCAGAACCAGTTTATTTAAACCAAACAATTTCTTATTCCTTCACCCAGGGACACAGCAACTGGCTTCATAAACAAAGAGTCCTATGTACATACTACCTTTTAATCTTCCTATACACACACACACACACACACACACACACACACACCCCCCTATACACACACCTATAATTTTCTTTGGAAGTGTTTTTAAAATGCACAGCTAGCACCTATCTTTGACTGGGAAGTGATGACCCCACCTGCAGCATGGTCTCTCTGTCTTGATCAGTGTGGGCATCACCCCAGTATATTAATAACCCTCTTTCCCAACACTTTGATTTCTAGATGGTATCTTTCAGGTTTGGCCTGGATGCTTGATCTAGGAAGACTATACCTCACCAGACTAATATGATCCAAGCAGGTAGGATCGCCCCACTTAACAGATTTCCTATTGGCTTGCAAAGGATTTCTTTTATACCTTATCTGAGCATATCCTTGCCACTGTTTCTTTTTTTTATTGGTTTCTGTCTTACACCCTCCTTTTATTTACCTCTATGCATTCAAGCAGGATAATATCATAAAGATATTATAAGGAGCATGGGATATTTATTCCAGTTTTCACAACATGAAATATACCGATGAGTTTTCAAAAATAATTATGTATTAATGTCAATTCCACACAGAACACTTTAGGTTCAATAAGGAGGGTTTTTTTTTAATGTATCATTATTTTTAAAAATAATTTATAAATAATATATTTCAGTTAATCTTTTTTTTCTGGGATTATTTGAGCACAATTCTATAAGATCTGTGTCTGAAAGAATCTGTCACAGAAAACGTCTGATCTGGTACAAAGTTGCTATGATTGCAACTATTACAACCCCGGAGGCAACTGAGAGTCAGCATGTGAACCAGAAACTACAGAAAGCCTATTACTGAAATATGTAGAGCAATCAGTTTCTACTTCCAAGAATGCACTTAATACTTTAAAGATAGAGGTATGGCTTCTCTGAATCACACAGAAACTGCATCAGTTTTGATGTAAGAGTACATTCCATAAAAGTAGTAAGAGATGCCAGAGGAGGAAGCAGCACTGACATGAAAACTGAAAGAAGAAGAAAGAAGCGAAGAAGAAACAGTGCGGCAGGAGAAGAATGAAGCAGAGACTGGAGAAGGGTAGCGATGAGGGAAATACAGGAAGGAAAGATGATACATGAGATAGGAGGGAGAAATGATGAGAATGAATGTAAGGATAAAAAAGAAGGAACAGGCTGCCCAAAATCATGTGTATGATTAGAGAGGGAGAAGAAAAAGGGAATGCAGACTGTAAATAGGCAAGAGGAAAATATGAATTGAAGACAGGGGGTTGGGAGAAAGGGAAGAGGAGGAAAAAAGAAGCAACAAAAAAAGAAAAGGATACCATTTGGGGTACCATTTCTCCTTTCCACAGATTAATATGACAATAAATATAGAAATGTTTCAATCTAAGCTGCATGTGTATCAAGGTGTTTTCTAAAGTGCTTTGTAAATAAACCAATAAGCAAGAGAGTACTGGTGAACAATATGCTCACGATATAGGGTACGTGAAGATATTACATTTTGACTAATGTAACTAGAGTATGGTTGATCTAAGGGCCTTGTGACATGTTAACTTTGGGTGGTTCCTGGAGCTTTAGCCTCTGGATTGTTCACATGTTAACACCTTCAAGTGTCTTAAAGCACTTATTATGAGGAACAAAGTTATGCCACTCCAGGGAAGGATTATTTCATGATCATATGCAATGCATGCCTCCTGAGGCTGGGGGGGCGCATGGTGACTGCCTGAAGGCAGCAATGCAAGTGTTGGCAGTGAGGGCTGGGCAAGCGGGGACAGTCTGCAGGCAGCTGTGGTGGTATCTGTGGCAGGGGAGGGGGCACCAGCGCTCCACCTGCCCCCCCTGCCTGTCACCTAAGCTGAGAGCACTCACTCTCATGGGGGGCACCAGCACTCTCAAGGGGTGGATATGCACCCCTGTGCACTCCCTACACATCGCCTATGTTCATGATCCACATATCCCAGTTCCTGTTCCATTGAGCTGTGGCCACTCCACACAGATGTGCCCCTCAAGTTGAAGGTATGACCACAAGCTAGCACTAAGCTAGCTCACAGCGTAACATGTAACAAGGCCTTAAGTGCTAAACTCTACAGATGTTCAGGGACACTGAATAAAGCAAAAAAATGGCTGGCCTGATCCAAGTTAGCTCACCTGAGGTGGTAAACTAAGTTAGACTGGGAATGGGTTAGTCTGATCTACTGAACAACTGCACACATTCAGAGAGCAGTCCTGGGGCTAGGAAACCCAGCAGCTCATCCCAGCTCTGGGGCTGTGCTCTTCCTACCCCTCTGACCCTGACTAGTCTATTTTTAGCCACCCCATTCCCAGATAGATAACTTCCCTACAGAAACCCCACCAAAGACCTACTGGCCCCACCCCTGCAGAGCCATTACTCCACTTCTGATCCTGCCCATACCTACCCCTATGTCAGGTTATTTAGATCAAGCTTCCAGTGTGGCCCATGGCACCAGCAAATATGAGCATCAGTCACTCCTGATTTACAATCATGTGGCTTAAAGCAAGACACATGATCAGAGATCAGGTGTGGTGAACATCTTCACATAACCCATAAATTCTGGAATTTTGTGGTCTCACTTTCAAGGTGCCTTTGCTTTCAGTTACCTTGCAAAAGCATGTGGGAGAGAAAAGAATTCTGCATCAAATTTATGGGTATATAAGAGCAGAAATGTGTTTTTACATGGAAGATTCAGGTTACTTTACAGGAACACATTGGTGATATTTGAGTTCCTCTTGACTTATGAATGCAGCAGTTTCTCTAAATTATCAGCCAGAATTAGTCACAATTAGAGGGAAACAGTAAGTGGAAAGTTTCCTTTAAATATTGATAAGCAATAAAAACACTACAGTGCACACTGCTGCCTCTCCTTAATCTACCAGTTAAGTAATTGTTATATATCACAATGAGATAGTGACTATGCATATATGAGAGAGACCTTCACTGGTGTACCTATTTATGATACACAGAACTGTGTCCATGAGTCAGCTATTCACCTAATACAAATCACTTCAAGAGGCAAAAGTCATATATGGGAGCAAATTGCAAGGCTACAAATGAGCAAAATTTTCCCATGGAACCAAAGCTGGAGAAGGATAACAGAACTTTAATAGACTTTTTCCTGCATTTCAGATTGTAAAATTTACCCAGCCATGCAGCCTCCTAAGATCAGAAGTTCAGACTCCCATATTTCAGTGTTATCTTTGTCAGAAACAACTGGATATAAATACAGCAAGCCATGTCATTCCAAAACTGCAAGATAAATATTTATGGGGTGGAAAATTAAACAGGTCAACGGAATGAAATGCCACTCCCAGGGCATCCCTAATGGCAATGAAATTGTTAATGCCTTTCAATAAAAATAGGAAGCTGAGTTTACCAGCACCAAAGAAGATGACTTCTAAGCACCTACTTTCCAGGACACACACTGCACCACCCCTTCACCACTGAGATAATTTTTCTACATATTACCAGCTAAACTCAGCCAACCTCAATATCTAATGGAAAGGATATGAAAAAACAAATCATCACACATGCACACATCAACTTTTCTTTAACCTGCCTGTGGGGTAAATGCTTACAGAGTTAAAAACTCATACAACATCTTTCACATATAGTTTGATACAATCTCATCCTATTTTGTTCTATCAGGGCTTTCAAAAAAAATGACACACAACAGAAAAAGAACAGATTCAGAATAGCAATGAAGAAATGCATTGCCACTCTCTAAGTCCCAAAAGTAAAACCCACACTTACAACATAGCTAAGCAAAACAATAAATAGGAGATATGGACTAGACTGCAACTCAGATCACACTATCTCCAGATGTCTAAAAAAACCCAAGCTATAGCTACACTGACACAGATATAATTTTAATACATTGTACACCACCAACATATGTGCTGGGGAGGAAAAAGCAGAGCTATCATGTGTACTGCTAAAGTTTTAAAATCCAAAGGGTATAGTTCACCAAGGCCGTGTCTACATGAGATGCTGATTGCACTACTGTGTAGTAATGCTGCATGGCAAAAACCAGGATGCAATACTACTGTGCAGTAGTATTAGGCTACTGCGTGTTGTGTCCGAGGACCAGTGTACCCTTGACCTGCGAGCCTGGGTCAGCACGACTGGCTGGACGCAGGTGGGGTAGGTAATCAGGCAGGTGGGTGAGCGGGAGGAGTCAGGAAGTTTAACGCGTCTTGGTTATACAGAAAGTTTATTTTTTCATACACTACAGGAGATTGCAGCGTAGGGAGAAAGTTGTGGTTGCGCGGTGTAGAAAGAGAAGTTGAGCTATTCAGTTCAGCAGGCAGATGTTTTCACTGCACAGATTACAAACTGCGTGGTACAGATTTTAAGCAAAGCATACAGGTAACTTTGATCTGAAGATTTTCGTGAGCTCTTGGCAAGAATGAAAGAGCTGGCAGAACAGATACACCTGAAAACTTTTGCCGTAGGTGGGGAAAGGTCAGCGACTGGCCAAATCGCTGACTATGTCTCCTGGGCGTGCATGGAGGTCTCTGCAGAAGGCGGAAATCTTTCCAAAGTTATAGTTTACTGGGTAGCCTATTACAACATGCCAGGCTTGAATAATTATAGGACTGCCAATCATGACTGTGAACAGACTTTGTGTGTTCTTAGGTTTCATGTGAGATAGACTGCGCATGTGTTTTACATTCAAGCTGGGGGTGGAGGAGGGGTTTGGATACGGAACTATAATGACAAAATATGTTATATTAGCCTTTTGACCTTTTTGCCACCGGCATCTGAAACCAAAGATTTTTCTTTGACACTGTGGAATAGCACTACAAAAAAGGCATTTGTTGGCACTACTGTGCAGTTACTCGGGTATACAAGTTCTAAATGAACATGCAGTAACTTGAGTGACTCTGCAGTAGCACTGACAAAATACCTTTTGATGAATGCCTGCACAGTAGCACCAATGTCATCTTCATATACAAGTACTAAATGGCTGCGCAGTCAGCTTCTCACATAGACACAACGCACAAGTGTTGGAATCATTCTGCTTATACAAAGAACTAAGAACTTGGCCTGCCTTCGGTAACCTTACCACTGATAAAATTTGCTTCCGTGCCGAAACTTTTACCATATGTATTAAAACACATAGAAGGGTTTCCTGAGATCTATCTTCAAGTTTTTTAAAAATGTATAAAATAAATTGATGTACTACAACATATTTCTAGTGGGCAGGTACCCAGGTAAGTCACACAAACATGCCCCCACCCACAAACACCTTGCAACTCTTTGAGCGGTATAGAAAAAAATAAATTAATTACACAGCTGCAACCTTGGTAATGATAATAGGCAACCTTGTTACTATCCTCAGAAGAGAGGCCAAGGTGTGAATGGACACAGAAACTGACTTACTCTTTAACCTCTAAAATCAATCAAAATTGAATCATATGGGCCAGAAGGCAGCAGTAGAAAACTTGTACTACCATTGCAGAGAGTAATGTGATGCTGGTAATACAGAAATATAAGGCACCTTATTGCTGCCTTATTAAATAATCATGTGTGCCTACCATTCATTACAAGACTTAGCAACCAAGGTGATTCTGCTGAATCCACAGCTGATGATCTGTGCTCATGCTGCAGTAGGGACTAGGGCCGATTCTCACAACTACGGGTAAACTTCAGTTGTTTATTTGTTTGGACCTCACTACCATGATTCATGCCTTTGGAACAGGGTACTTGTAATTCGATCTCCATGAGCTGTTGCTACTGCCACGTACTAAGAGACAAACTTGTAGAAGGCATTAAAATGCTAATTACGCAATGCATCTCACCACAGGCAAATGATTCCAGCCCTCCAAGTACTGGACTGGCTGCCTAATGTTCCTCATGAATTTTAAGGTGGGATTAAGCTATAAAAACCTGAGTGGCTTGAGTCCTACCCAGCTCAGATACTGCCATACCTATGAACTAGAAAAATACTCAAGCTGGATTCCTTTCAATCTGAGAGGCAACCCCAAATCCAGAATTTGAGGATAAGTTCTTATTCATGGATCTAAAGAGCTCATTTAAAAACCTATCTTTTCCACAAGCTTTCAGGGAGGAAGGAAAATACCTGAAGGATCATACTTACGGTAGATTTTGGAATTGTTATTTTCTGATGTTCTGGATGCATTTTTGTTGGTACAAGCAAGAATATGCTTGCATAAACTAAATTTTTTAGTGTCTTGGATATTTTTTCTATTACTGTGTAAGCCTAAGTAAATAATGATGAAACTGAAAGTTTTTTAAGAAAGAATTTTAAAATATGTACATACCCTTTTTGGCTTGTTGGTCATCACAGCTTTCGTGAGTACATGGTCCCCAGGCTGACCAAGCGGACACCTCACATTCTATTGGGCAAGGAATATGACACAACTGGGTGGTGCTGGGTACAGCTCCTGTACATAGTTTCCGATCCACTGGTCTGGATGCTGTATAAGATCAAGGCAAAAATATTTCTTATAATTGCATAAAGCTCTGCTTGCTGTATGTTGACATCCACTCTGGTTAGTCAGAGAATCTGTCACATCATTTTAATCTGATTAAGTGCTAGTACAACTACCACTTCAAACAATCTAGTGAACAACAAATATCATTGTATCCTCTAGGACCTAGAGGAAACCTTTAATTTAATTAATAGATTATCTTACTACAGTAAGTCTTCACATAGTCCTCCATGTAAATCAATATCCTACTGTCTTAGCGAAAGCATCATGACTGAAAAAATTGAACTAACAGAAATGTAAATTTCTATTTGCTGTATACAGTGAGAGCTTTCCTAACTAGGCATTTGAAAATGTAACACTTTCAAATTGCAAATCAAAATGGTGCCACTGAAATGTACTAATGACAGACAGTAGAGTCTTTGTTTTCCTAAAACTGTAAAGTCCTTCCAGGCACTGAAAACAACATCCCCTATAAAAGCTGTGCATTGGCAGTCGCTCAATTTATACATTACATGTATAGCTATGTAATTTTAATCCATAGATATAATTACTTTAATATATTACCTTCAGTAATTTGAAACCAGACTACATTAAAGGTATTTTTACAGGCATGTACCTCTGCTATCTAAGGACCAGGCAAAGCCCATTCCAGAGCAAAATCACTCTGCTTCTCCTACCAGGAGACATTCCTATGCTCCATGTCCTAAATTTTGTCATCCCAGGACTTATGTGTAATTGGGCATACTCCTTAACAAGTAAGATGTATGCTTACGCCACCAAAAAAAAGGACTTACTTTAATATAATAGAGATTATAATCCTTTTTACCACATCTTTAAACATAATTTGGTTACTTGCAAAATACACAAAACCAATCAAAATATAGTAAAATATCAATCACCTGCATCAGCTTGCTGTTTCTCTGTTCAATTGTTTAAGAGAAAAAAAGGGAGGGTGTATGTTCCCAGTTAAAATTCGAGTAGTGTACCGGGGGGGGGGGGATATAGGAAGGGTGCTAATTTAGATGGGTACAAGAATGGCGGCGCCTGGGGAGCCTGTGCCATGGCATCAACACCCACACTGTAGAAGCAGTTTAAGCAGGCTGTGCATGGGAAGGTAAAACTCACTCAATCCCACATCTCACTCAGTTCCCAAGGTGCTAAATTCCTATTTATGCCTCTGGAAAATGCTATAACTTCACACTTGCAAGCTGTGGAACTTTAAACTAAACATGTGGCATGACCACACTCCAGGGCTGTCAGGGGCCTGATGCCAACAATCACCTGGTTGTTAGCCTTGGGCCCCAGGGTAACCCTGTGTCTCCAGTTGGGCCCAGGGCTGCTGTGGTCCTGCACTCCCAGCACGGGCAGTTAGGTGTGAGTGATTAAAAGTTCATGGTGGGTGGAACCAAGGGATCCCCCTTCCCCTTCTAGGAAATTTAAACCCCTTAGCCCAGCAGCCCAGCCAGTCTGCCACTAGTTGTACGATTGGGATCTGTCCATGATCCCCATAATTTCATGTCCTGCCATGTACATTTGGCATGGCAGGATGTGTGATTATTGGGATCATGGATAAGTAACCATCATATGACTATTTTAATAGCTACCAGGGGGTTTACGCTGCAAATAATCTCACTGATCACAAATATTTTTGGAACAGAGAAGAACTTTGAGGGAAAAAGAGCGACAGAACAACTCTCTTAAGAGTCAGTGACAGAGTAATAAAAATGGAGTTTGGGAAATAAGTTGAATGAAATGGTTAAAGAAATAGAATCACTTATTCCTGTGTATGCGTGTTGCATTTGCTTGCATGTCCTTGACTCTGGCCTTTCAGGATTTACCATATAGTTCATTGGGCTGGGCACCAGCAGAGTCAACAGCGTTTCAAGCCCTGGTGACCCCACAGCTCAGCACTACTCAACATGTTTGTGTACTCCAGATACGCCCCCATAAAAGATCTATGTCCTAATTATCCTCCCACTCAAGACTGGAACTGGGTGCTCTTGTCATAACTCCTGGAAGCTTCATCATATGCAGATGAGGCATAGGACAACATGATCTACCTTCACAGCATGGAGTGCTGGGCCGCACTAATCATATGTGATAGACAGAGAGGGGATGAGAGAGGGGTTCTGGGTGAACCATCTGGGGCCCAGTCTGATGATGTTTGACAGACTTTCAAGGCTGGTGAAGAAACGGGAATAACTGGAAATGGGAGGAAAGCCACAGGTCAGCTTGAAGAGGAAGTCAAAAGTTATACAATGTAGTGGCCCACCATAACTTGAAAAAGAGTCAGCACTGAAAGGGACTACTCAATGGGCCCTGCCGTATACTTTATCCAGATGGGTTGTACTAACTCATCAACATCTCAAATGTAGTAACTCTAGCACCAAGAAAAAGGTGTCAGGGTTAGCTCTGCCCTCCTGGTGCCAGTCTGGTGGCAGTTCTCTGCAGAAGGAATACCTTCATGGTTTTTTTAACAGACACACACACACACAGAGTTCCTATCAGCATGTTTGTCCAAAATGGGCCATGTACTTCACAGTCATGCTCAGTGTTGGTTGTATTTAATAGACTTCCATTGCTGAACTGGTTTCCATTGGTTGGTTTTTATTACTGAATACAAAAGCCTTTAGCAGCAGTTCAAAACTAGACAGCATATTTACTGTAGTGTCTTTGTATGCATAAAATGAGAGGGTTTTCCCCATGCTGACTGGGTGTAAAACCTTGTCTTGTGTTTGAGTAAATATAGTGAGTATTCATTTGTGCCTTTGAGATGCAAACCTGCTTCAGGGGCCTTAGAGTCCCAGCAGGAGCAAAAGAAACACTTTAAAGAAATCTTCCCATTGTTTAAAGGTGCATAATGACAAAGCATCAACTGTTACACTCATCCATAAGACCATGCAATAGATCCCAGTCCATTATATTACATTCCTCTTCATTGGTACTTTGACCTATCATGCACTACTATTGCATTTGGGAATGAAGAAAATGTTCCTGAGCATCTGCAAAAGTCATCATAAAGCAGACTAGGGTAGGCGGGTTACAACCAGACATACTCTAACCCACACTAAAGACTTTAGTTTCTCATCTATTAATAATATCAAGAACATTTTTTCATACAAGTCTACTTACTTATAGACAATATCTGCCACTTCCAATATTCATATATAAGGCTTCAAAAGCAAGACGTATATGGGCTACATACATAGTACAAATAATTCTCTCATATTACAACAACATTTTAAAGTATCTTATTATCCCTAAGTGTAATACACAGTCTAAAGTTCTTAAAAACATCTGTGTCTGTTACCAGCTCAATCCTTTCGCTCTCAAACTACTTAACTAAAATAATGCAATGGTAGGAGAGAACAGTTCTTTGCCAGGTTATCTGAATTGTGTGTCATACTAGATTATTCAGAATTATACCTTTTAGCTGATTGGAAAACAAGAAAACTTATCCCTAGTCTGGATCTCCTCTTAGTATCTCACTCCCATAAATCTCAATTGATTTTCTCCAGCTTTACCACAGTGTAAATGAGCTCAGCATCTGCCTTTTATTGTTTGGCTCAACATGATTTGAGAGAGAAAGCTGCTGAGTTCAAAAATTCATATTTAAAGAGGTTTTTTTTCCTGCTCATTGCTGGTTTTTCAGACTTTTTTCCTGTGCTTTTGCTTTGGGGATGAGAATAGTGCCTTTGTTTTATGGCAGCTGTGTTGAGAACAGGTTACAAACTACTTAATGTTGCAGACATCAATTTAATACTTAGTTATTTTGCTCAAATTTGAGGTGTATTTTGATAATAAGCTTTTCCCCCATCTGCTAACACAAAAAGTTAGCTTCAGATTTGGAATGGCTTCCAGATTCAGTCGAGAAAATCTAAAAATGAAAGATGTAATCTTCCCTTGCTATTGCATTCTGTTGCTGTACAACTTTTTCTTACTTTCCTTTAAAACATCTAGAACTTGCCTTCTGCCCCAAAAGCAGGAAACAGAATCAAACGTGAGGACCTGAGTTTTTATGGATCCTATTTCACTGGGCTAAGTGAAAAAAATTGCTGCTGTGTTACCAGCAGCAATTACCTGGAAAATAATTATCTATCCTTCCAGGTAGTAACAAGAAGCAGCCATTCCAGAGTTCCAGCCTGGTTATACAGACTGCTGGAGAACTTCATACAACAAGGCAGCAACCTAGGAGCAGGAGGACCTGAAGAGAAGCCACACTTTGTATTTTTCTAATGATTTTTAATTTCACTTCTCTTGCTATATTCATGGAAAAATCTGTAATGTCTTCTCCTCTGCTGGGTAATCACAGCTACCAAAGTGGCCAACAAAGGGTCACAGCCTGAAGGGTACTGAAGATGAAGTGATTCATTGCATTTTCTGAGGCAATTTTGCCAATCTGATAAGGACAATTTGCTCTTGTCTGCTTCAAGCAAAAGTAAATTCAGTTCCTCATTTTTCTGTGGCCATTTGTTGCACAATTTCAAAACAGCAAAGAAATCACCTTTAGAGATCGTTTAAAAGGCCATATTAACAAGAGTGGTGAAAGATAATATGATTTTCCTACCCAGTTTTCCTTTTATGATTTTCTTCCGTACTCCCAATGCTGAGTGTTACAGCCAAAGTGTAATGCTAGTTTTTCAGCATCAGAGCCTGAATTTACTTACAAACCTGTATAACTCCATGCATAGGATAATCTCTTTGAGATCAATTGGGAAGACATATATTCTTTCTTGATCAGGGTCACCATCTGCTGTAACAGAAAACCATTTTTCCAGGGATTTCCAAACACTGTACAAATGTTAAAGAACCTACTTCACAGGATGATTGTGAAATCAAGTTCACAGTTATAACATTTGTACAGATGGGCAAAAAGAGGTTGATTTCTTTGACTTATGTCATACAATTCAGTGGCAGGGATTATAGGAATCCTATAGACTACAGGAATCTTAATTTTGAGTATCCCACTTTAACTGCTGCATCCAGCACTTCATAATTCCTTCTCAAATATTTACTGGGTGTTTGGTTGTAACTGTATTGGTGTAAAGACATGGGCAGGCAAGGTTCATTGGGTAGATGTGATATCTTTATTAGACCAACTGAGTAGATGGAAAGAAGTTCTTAGCAAGCTTTTGGGTGCAGTCGCCCTTCATCAGGCATAG
>NW_017728886.1:48992902-48995438 GCF_001723895.1 Crocodylus porosus
CTATGCCTGATGAAGGGCGACTGCACCCAAAAGCTTGCTAAGAACTTCTTTCCATCTACTCAGTTGGTCTAATAAAGATATCACATCTACCCAATGAACCTTGCCTTGTCAAATCTTTGTAATTTCTGAAGATAGCTAATTGTAATTTCAAGATAATTCATTTCTGAGCCTGCCTTGGAATTCTGATCCAGATCAGTATCCTAAACTCAGCTTTTTATCTGAATCTAATATGAACTACGAAAGTCTTTTAAAACTGCAAAAAATCTGAAGTAGAAAGGGCCACTGGAAATATGAGAAGAAAGAAATTCCTAGCACTTTTGGACCAGAAGGTTCAAAGGATTATGGACGGCGGTGGTTCTTACTCTATCAAAGTTGATCAATCCAGCATATTAATTTGTATTTCAAGCCTGTCACTTGATATACTCATGTCTTTATTTATTTATTCATGGTATGTGTGAGAGTCCATCGGGTTGAAATGAGATAAACTATTTGAGAGAGTTATCCTTTTAATTTACATACAGCCAACATAATTCCCCCAAAAGGGACAGTGCCTCCTTGCACATTTTTGAATGAAACATTAGGTACAAGACCTTAATACCTACCTGTTATTTCAAAAGTGATTGATAGAAGTGGAGCAGCACTAGACTTCGATGTGCTCTGAGACTGACTTTCTGAAATAACAGGGAAACACCACCATGAGTATGTGAGAACGGAGGTTTCCAGAACAGCCTTATTGAATTAAAACTAGATGTTATGAACTAAAGAGCTACATAGTAAACAAAGGCTTGCCCACTGCTAAACTTTGTAGCTTTTTCCCCCCACCTTTCCTTCCTGAATCATTCCCAGGTCTTAAATCTCATCATTTTAAGAGGCATTGTTTCTAAGAGTTGCAGTTCTCCTTCCACTGGCTTAAAAAAATAAAAGCAACTTCAAAAAAAAAAAAAATTCTCCTTCTACAGAAATGTCCCCAGAACTTGTAAAACCCACTTCACCCCTAGTTTGAGATCTTGAAAAAGTATCTCATGTTTATGCATCCAAAGACTAGTTATAGTTACATTTTAATCAGTTTTCTCCAGGGTATAGAAATTACCTCCTGATGGGTTCTGCATATTCCTGTTACATTCTGATAAGGCAGATTTCATGCCAGCCTAAGCCAGCAAGACTTTACAGGCTACAAACTCCTGCTAATCATTTTGAACAGGAAGCGATTCCAGATTTTACTGTTGATCACCCTTAGATGATCAACACCCTTACTCTTTACTTCGAAGGCAGAGCATCTAAACTCTGTCCCACTGAGGTGATTTGCCAAGAGCCCTGGAGCTACAGCATATTTTCATTAAATGAAGCAGCTTGAAGGCTCCCTCCTTCTGGCACATAGAGGGACAGTCCATAGGATGCCAAAGTCTAAGCAAAACTACTCCAGCAACAGTATTAAAATGGATGCTAAAACCCTCCACAGGCTGCACCTCTATATTAGGCATGAAAGTTACCTTGTCCTATGCTACAGTACTTTGTTGGATGTAGTTAAGTCACCTCTGTTCTAAATATTTAATGTGTATGCCATTCCCACGTTAAGGATGTCCCTTTTTCTGGACTATGTGGCTGTATTTCTTCATAGCAATGTAAATTTGCATAACCCAGATTCAGAATACAATGTTTAAAAATAATGTTAGAATAATGAACTAAATGCATTTAGCATAACTTATCTTGAAGGTTTTATGAATTATTAGTTGATAGACCTTCAGTATAAATTTACTTTAAATAATGCAAAATACTGCATATTAATATAAATTTATTCACTCAAGTTATGTTCTTCAAAAAAATATAATTATATCACAGAAGATATTGACATTTATTTTATGTTAACTATCTATATTTAACTAAGTCTTTGTCAGACTCAAATCACCACAGCAACTGGTAATTTTTATTATCCACATTAGACAGATTGTAAATTGCAGTAATAAGAACCAGGTATTGAACCCAATCTCACAAGCCTTTACTCAATGTACATTAGCTAGATCATAATATCTTCCTTTATCCTAAGAACAATTTTGAAACTCTCATTAATGTGTGTATCCTTGTTATACTGGGAAAATAACTTCCAAAGTTTTCCTCTCTTCACTTGAGGAAATTTAGGGGACACAACAGTGAGAAACTTTTTGGTTTCAGTTTGCAGAAGTTTTCTTCACTTTAACTTTGTTTCCTATGTCAATTTTTAGAAATACAATGCCATACAAATGTCAGGTAATAGGTCTGCACAACAATCTAGAATACAGTACTTTTCTGAGTCTCTACAGCAACTTCCTTTCTATATATTTCCATATTGCTTTTAAAGCTATATTTTTGTCTACAGTGCATGGGGGAGGGCGAGGGGGGATCTACAGATGCACGGAAAATTTAAGTGATTTTTACAAGGTAACACAGGAAACCTACAGAAAAACCGGGACTACAGCCCAGGATTCCCAGCTCTCAGTTATTTGTATCTCTTTCTTATCTTAAGCATATCCTTCAGTGAGGATAAAAACATTTTTCAAGA
>NW_017728886.1:48995449-49043623 GCF_001723895.1 Crocodylus porosus
CATAATTCCCCCAAAAGGGACAGTGCCTCCTTGCACATTTTTGAATGAAACATTAGGTACAAGACCTTAATACCTACCTGTTATTTCAAAAGTGATTGATAGAAGTGGAGCAGCACTAGACTTCGATGTGCTCTGAGACTGACTTTCTGAAATAACAGGGAAACACCACCATGAGTATGTGAGAACGGAGGTTTCCAGAACAGCCTTATTGAATTAAAACTAGATGTTATGAACTAAAGAGCTACATAGTAAACAAAGGCTTGCCCACTGCTAAACTTTGTAGCTTTTTCCCCCCACCTTTCCTTCCTGAATCATTCCCAGGTCTTAAATCTCATCATTTTAAGAGGCATTGTTTCTAAGAGTTGCAGTTCTCCTTCCACTGGCTTAAAAAAATAAAAGCAACTTCAAAAAAAAAAAAAATTCTCCTTCTACAGAAATGTCCCCAGAACTTGTAAAACCCACTTCACCCCTAGTTTGAGATCTTGAAAAAGTATCTCATGTTTATGCATCCAAAGACTAGTTATAGTTACATTTTAATCAGTTTTCTCCAGGGTATAGAAATTACCTCCTGATGGGTTCTGCATATTCCTGTTACATTCTGATAAGGCAGATTTCATGCCAGCCTAAGCCAGCAAGACTTTACAGGCTACAAACTCCTGCTAATCATTTTGAACAGGAAGCGATTCCAGATTTTACTGTTGATCACCCTTAGATGATCAACACCCTTACTCTTTACTTCGAAGGCAGAGCATCTAAACTCTGTCCCACTGAGGTGATTTGCCAAGAGCCCTGGAGCTACAGCATATTTTCATTAAATGAAGCAGCTTGAAGGCTCCCTCCTTCTGGCACATAGAGGGACAGTCCATAGGATGCCAAAGTCTAAGCAAAACTACTCCAGCAACAGTATTAAAATGGATGCTAAAACCCTCCACAGGCTGCACCTCTATATTAGGCATGAAAGTTACCTTGTCCTATGCTACAGTACTTTGTTGGATGTAGTTAAGTCACCTCTGTTCTAAATATTTAATGTGTATGCCATTCCCACGTTAAGGATGTCCCTTTTTCTGGACTATGTGGCTGTATTTCTTCATAGCAATGTAAATTTGCATAACCCAGATTCAGAATACAATGTTTAAAAATAATGTTAGAATAATGAACTAAATGCATTTAGCATAACTTATCTTGAAGGTTTTATGAATTATTAGTTGATAGACCTTCAGTATAAATTTACTTTAAATAATGCAAAATACTGCATATTAATATAAATTTATTCACTCAAGTTATGTTCTTCAAAAAAATATAATTATATCACAGAAGATATTGACATTTATTTTATGTTAACTATCTATATTTAACTAAGTCTTTGTCAGACTCAAATCACCACAGCAACTGGTAATTTTTATTATCCACATTAGACAGATTGTAAATTGCAGTAATAAGAACCAGGTATTGAACCCAATCTCACAAGCCTTTACTCAATGTACATTAGCTAGATCATAATATCTTCCTTTATCCTAAGAACAATTTTGAAACTCTCATTAATGTGTGTATCCTTGTTATACTGGGAAAATAACTTCCAAAGTTTTCTTCTCTTCACTTGAGGAAATTTAGGGGACACAACAGTGAGAAACTTTTTGGTTTCAGTTTGCAGAAGTTTTCTTCACTTTAACTTTGTTTCCTATGTCAATTTTTAGAAATACAATGCCATACAAATGTCAGGTAATAGGTCTGCACAACAATCTAGAATACAGTACTTTTCTGAGTCTCTACAGCAACTTCCTTTCTATATATTTCCATATTGCTTTTAAAGCTATATTTTTGTCTACAGTGCATGGGGGAGGGCGAGGGGGGATCTACAGATGCACGGAAAATTTAAGTGATTTTTACAAGGTAACACAGGAAACCTACAGAAAAACCGGGACTACAGCCCAGGATTCCCAGCTCTCAGTTATTTGTATCTCTTTCTTATCTTAAGCATATCCTTCAGTGAGGATAAAAACATTTTTCAAGAAATCTTATAATTTTAGTAAGGAACTGACATTTGAAGAATAGGGCACCGAATCCTTTTACAATTCGATATTTCCATTTCAATTAGATTTTTAAACCACAGATCACAGTAACCTATAATGAAATAAGGCACTTGTGACAGATAACAATGGAGGTCAGAAAGTTCTGGCATGCTGAAGTGTTCACTTGTCATAGTAATTCAGTTGTAAATGAATCAAATTTACCTTCTTTTTCCTTAAGGGTATTTAAATAGGAGAGGAGATTTTCATTAGCTTGCACACAGTACACTTCACGGGTCTGAATCCCACCTCCACACAGAGCTGTCTGATTTCCTCGTCTTTTGTCCTGTTGGCTAAGTAGAGGGTCAACACGGCATTCAGTCCATTCTGTAGTTCTCCAGCCATACCTGAAGCAAAGTAATTGAACCTTTAATTAAGTTCTTAAAAGAGTTAAAAACTTGCTATGCAATATTTGTTTGCAAGAGAAAGCAACATATCTTCACTCATCTTCTAAAAGTAGTGGACCCCCCCCCCAAATCTAGGATGCACAGCTATGCATTCAGTTTGGTATTCTGTGCAGATTGAACTATTTTTCCAACATGATACATTCTTGCATCACATCTTTAAAAGTCCTCCTAAAAATAACCTTTTCAAAAGCAAAGTACCATACTTTCTTGCATAAAACATGCCCCAGAATATAATACACACCTTGTTTTTGAAAGACAGAAAGAAGAAAAAAAGTTTTTTTTCCAGAGTTATGGCTGTGACAGAGCCCAATTTTCAGCTGACTCACCCTCCTTTTCCTGTTTAAGTTAACAAGAACAGCTAGCAGACAACAAAATCATCCTAAGAAAGATTATCTTGATTAGTGGAACATCGAGAACATTAAAAAGAACAGATGATTATTAACACTTGTAGAATGAAGAACAATGGGCTTTTAAGTCAACTGACTCCCTCAACTACCTGAACTGTAAAGTTGTTGCACTGCAGAGTAATAATCAAAGCAGAGTACTTCTACCCTGGACATAAAATCAGCTTCCCTACTCAAAACACGTACCCCAATTTTGCGGAGCTGATTTTTTGGGGGAAAGTATATGTTGCACATGAGAAAATATTGTACTTTGCTTTTGTAAAGGTTACTTTTAGGTTTACTTTTCAATAAGTGACACGTATTATAGGCTTAATTATTTTACTAGAGGGAAGGGGAAAAAAAAGTCCATAGGAAGAAATGAAATTTGATATACAAATAAGCTAACCTTTGGGCTTGTGACTCATAGCTTTATTTAGAATTAGGCAGCTAGAATAGAGCACTGTAAAACAAAATCATATAAGTATCAACAGTGAGAAACATGAGACAAAGAAAAAAAAGGAAAAGCCTCCAATTCCCCTTTGATAAGAAGCATAGTTTCTCTTGCATATCAAGGCAAAACTATAATTGTATGTTTTTTCATTAAATATTTCAGTGAGTTTTTAAATGCCTTTCCTGCAGCACTTGAGCTTCCCTGCTGGGTACTGATGAATGATGAGAAAATGTGAATTCTCTAATCAATGAGTGCACAGGAAAAAAGATCTGTGACTCCAAGTTAAAGCCCAATCAGGCTTATGAAGTGACATAAATGACACAGGATTCTCTGCTCAATAACAAATTTAAGGAGATATCAAGGGAACCATTTCCCAATGCTGCTGAAGATAGAAGATGATGATATTTCTCCTCTTCAGGGAAAATGATGTTCCACAATCAAACACAGAGCCACAAAATTTGTATCATCAAATGCCATTTCCCCAACACTTCTTTTTAATCAGATAGAGGAAAGGAACTTCTCAATTAGATGATGATGATTAAAGCAAGCTCCTGAATTTAAAGTGCCATTCCTCCTAGACTCTAAACAGGGTTAATTTATTTACTACTTTTTGAGTCTTTTCTCCTGTTTATTTAGGGCCTATATCTGCATTTGTTGAAGAAGCCCAATTCCCAATGAAATCAAAATGGAATTTTGGCTTTTCATGGAATACACATCCACTCTTTACTTCCTGCAACACCTTGTATGTGCTTATGCATCCAAGACGTCAAACACCAATAAGGTAGGGGGGGAAAAATCACCAATTAAATAATCAATAAAACTAATATAACATATCCTTAAAGCTGGTCCAAAGGAATGCACCTAAGTGTGTCTGTATGTATACTCTCCTTTAAAAAAATACCATTTACCCACTTAGAAATTATTTCTCTCTATTCACACTAAAAAAGAAACTTCATTATAACTGTGACTACATACAAATGCCACTTTTTAGTGATCATAGTATACACATATATGTAAAAACAAATGTCCTCATAATATCAAAACAGTCATTATGAATGTAGTCACCCATTCAAAGTAAACTGTTCATTTCATTAGGATTGAAAGAGCAGGAGTGAATTAACACTTACGTAACACATGGTGCCACACCATCTCCTTGAGAAACACATTGCTCAGTTTCTTCTAGTTCTGGGCATTCACCTTCACTGCCAATAGGAAACTGCTTAATTGTCCGTGTTCTCGTACGCTTTCCTTTTGGGGATGTCATATCAAAACAGGTTTTGGAACATGGGCTCCACTCGGACCACTCTGACACCTGGCAGTCCTTAGTGATCACACAGGACTGGAAAGTAATTGGCAACTTCTCTTGTTGGCAAAACCTGTAAGAAAGCATTAAGATTTTCAGCACATGTATTCACAAGCACTTATGAACAGGATAATCACTGCATCATACACTACCCTGAATGCACCTAATAAATAATTATTTCTGCATGCAGCTTGTTATGACTTATGCTGCAAGTTCTTCCTATCACCTTACTCAGACGAAACTATATTTGACTTAATTGGTTAAGTAAGAGTTGGCTAAGAGCTGCTTTATACGGCCAATTACATAATACCACAAATAAAAACAGCAGCTATTGTTTAAGGAGGTACTGGATCATATCTTAATTATATATTTTCAGTTACAGATGAGAACTGATGTAAAAGAGAAAATAGCATATGCTATAAGGGAAAATGCATCGGGTTTTTTTAGTTCTATGTTTATTTGGTTAGTTTTTCTTGGGGGGAAAAAAGAATGCAAGTGTGTTATCAACAACAGAGAAGCTCACAACGTGTCATGAAGATTACTGAATAGTCAAGGAGCACTTCCTCATTTTGAGATGATAATTTGCTATAAAATATTACAAATACATTAAATCCTTTCCCAATATTACTTTTCCATTTAAGTAATTGGTGTATTTCCACAGAAATGTTACATGTTCTGTAAGGTCATAAAAAGGGAAGTGGTAATGGCCCCTGGAGATACTCTTCCTATAATACTGTAATCCACACCATGACATGGAATATAACTGTACACTTACATTTCTTTCCCTTTGAAGTCCATTTTTCCATTCCAAATGTAACTGGCTTCACGCATTAGATAAACTTTTAATAAGACATATGTACCTAAGTGCCTATACATTTTTAAAAATGTACAAGTTAAATAGGGTTTTTTTGCTTTTTAGGTTGATTTACAATAAGAAAAAATATACAGTAAAAATAAATTAAACAGCTCAGAAGATTAATTCTTCAACTGAAGTTACAATATATACATATATAAACATGTATATCATGTTAATTTTAGTATACACAGCTGCATTTTGAGATAGTTATAACTAGTTTACCTACCACTGCATATAGCTCAATCAAACACTATCAAGTCATTGGATGACACTAAGATGTGGGGAGAAGTGGGCATGCTAGAAGAGAGGGACAGGCTACAAACAGAACTGGACAGGTTACAGAGGTGGGTGGATGAGACTAGGATGGGTTTCAATACTGACAAGTGCAAGGTGCTGCACCTGGGGAGGAAGAACCAGCAGCATACCTACAGGCTGGGGAACTCCCTTCTTGTCAGTACAGGGGCGGAAAAGGATCTTGGAGTCACTGTTGATTCCAAGATGAACATGGACCGCCAATATGGGGAAGCAGTCAAAGGCTAACTGCAACTTGTCATGCATCCATAGATGTATCACAAGCAGGTCCAAGGAGGTGATCCTCCTCCTCTGTGCGACATTGGTCAGGCCACAGTCGGAGTACTGCATCCAGTTCTGGGCACCACACTTCAGAGGGGGATGTGGACAGCATGCAGAGGGTCCAGAGGAGGGCCACTCATATGGTCAGGGGGCAGCAGGGCAGGCCCTACAAGGAGAGGCTTCAAGACCTGAACTTGTTCAGCCTCCACAAGAGCAGGCTGAGAAGGGATCTGGTAGCCATCTATAAACTTGCCAAGGGAGACCAGCAGGCAAAGGGAGAGTCCCTGTTCCCCCTGAGCACTACCAGCCATAAGTTGACTGAGACTAGATTCAGGCTAGATATCAGGAGGCACTACTTCACAGTCAGGGGGGCTAGGAGCTGGAACCAACTTCCAAGGGAAGTGGTGCTCACTTCTACCCTGGGGATCTTCAAAAGGTAAGTTTAGATTAGATAATCACCTAGCCAGGGTCGTTTGACCCCAGCATCCTTTCCTGCCCATAGCAGGGGAGTCGGACTTGATGATCTGCTTAGGTCCCTTCGAACCTTACCAACTATGAAACTATGATATAAGTCAACTCTTAAATCATTGCTGGTTGTATTATCTCATTTGACAGTTATTTTAGGGGTGAAACACATGCACATGCGCACACACACACATACCCCCTCTTTCTTCAGTCCAAAAACCAAACAAGTAGGGAATTAGAAAAAAACTGTTCATAAATTTTACATTATTTTACAATCATTTCATATAGTTTTTATGCACCTTCAAAGAATTTCTTACTGTAAATCCTATTTTTATAACATCAGGAGCATATATATTAATTCTGAACCTTCTAATGAATGTGAACAAGAACTGTGTTCCATGTGAATTCTTTTATGTACAGTGTTCATGAATCCTTTTTGATGGAACGTGCCGATACCATTATCTTTCTGAGTCATCTACTGATCTGAATGGTACTTGTAAATGATATGAGAACAGAAACTATATACATAAAGAATAAATGTATCTATAAATCACATTTTTACCCATACTGTAAGAAAAAATAATTTACTCCAAGTAATATTTGTGTCTCAGCCTTACATGGAACGAAAGGTATGGAAATTTTGGTGGGAATCAATAGCAAGATATGACCTATTAAAATGACAGAGCCAAATAAAAACAACACTGACAATATGTGTTGTACCCTCTTGGCAGCAGATGAGTCGAAAGGTGATTTCAAATCACTTTTACATCCTTATTGGTTTGGGATTCTGTGAGATCTGGCATAAATTAGAACAGCGAAGACTCTTTCTTCATTCTCCTGCTCCTATAGTACCTGGGAGTAGTGTAGGCTTTGATATGCCCTATGAGGCTGCCATCTTGTCCATGGCCTACTTGTACACAGGGTTTATGCATAGTACTATTTATAGTAGTCCTATATAGCACTTAAGGCTGCGAAAATCTACGCTATCTGGATGTTGGCCTTCTACAGCTCTCATATCCTTTGCAATGTTGCAGTAGCATTACAGGTGATGTAATCAGGGCCAGAAACCATGAATTTACCATTTCAAGCAGGACAGTAACTGATTTATATATGAAAACAAGAAAAATGATTCTAGTCAGCAGACTTTGCCACTGGATGAGCATCACTTTTACAGTGCAATTCAGCTTTGACATCTAGTACTAAAACAGCACAAATTATTATCTGTGAAACCCCATACTTAATAAGAACAAGAAAGAAAGAAAGAAAGAAATACAATGGATTATTGCGCAATGTTTTTAAGACTACAACTGATATAAACACAGGCTGAAAATTAGAACTGAATAAAATTTAGAATTTCCATCCCATGGGAAATTCCAGCATTTCAACTTTTGTTCCAAACTGGAACAAAACATTTAGACATGCCCAAAATTGAACAAATTCATTTCACTTTGTTGAAATGACCTGAAACATCAGTTTGAATTTCCCATTATGACACACTAGCTCATGAAACTGGTTCAATAACTGGATGTCCATATTCTTTTCTATAGGATAGGCTGTCTTTTCTATGATCCATCAAAAGTCATACAACTTCTTGGAGGCACCATGGCACTAGGTCAGAAGTAAATCTGCACTGTGGGATAGACGTAGTTTTCTGCAGATCTTGCTAATAGGGAAGAAAAGTCCTGAATCAGAATTCTTCTCAGACAAGGTGCTGATAGAGATTCCAGTTTAATATTTTATTAACCCAAGCATTTTAGGTTAGTTCAACAACATGAATTAGTGCGATCATTCATGAAAATGAGTCTGATTTAAATACAAGTAGACCCAATACTATGTATTTCATTTCTTTCTGAAAGAAAATTTTAAAAAGCAACAGTTAAATTTTCCACCAGAAAATTTAAATTTTACTGAAGCTGCATTTTCAGTTCTGTATAAAATAAAACACTAAGACCTATTTCACAGGAAGTTCTGAATCCACTGAAGAACATCTTTGTCCATTTGCACAAGATCCCATGGGTAAGTCAACTATGTCTCATGGTTCATTATATGAAAAAGCTGCTGATAGAGCTAACAAAATTAGAATGCCATTTTAACCTTATCCATTACTAGATCAACCAAGATCAATACAAATACAATTATTTTCAGATCTGGGCTTGACCCTCCGTGACTGAAGGGTGAAAGCAGAACTAAAGATGGTTCACCCACTATTCTATCAAGTTACCATTCCCATTATTTATTATTACATTACTATTCTCAGGAAACAGAAGCAGCAGCTATAACGGGCCCAAATCACAAGCAAATACTTAAAAAAAAATATAGTAGGGATCAATCTTTTAACAGCTGTTAAACAGATCAGACGTTTATTTCTCTTGGTCACAATGCAATTATCCTCAAAGTAGGCTAAAATATATGCCTGAGAGGTTTATATTGCTGGCTACTAATACTGTGAGCTGTTAACACTGTTTAACTAGATTAACGGACTAAAAGCAAACCGACTTGGTAACCCATTTCTCTAGGGTGCCTGCATACTAACACCCTTCAATATTTGCAATTTTATCTAAGTATTGACAAATAACTGCTAAATTACTGACACACAATCTTTTTACTGTCTTATTAACCTTTACTTTTCGTGAAGTGCCACAGCTTGTTACAATTACTAAAAGGAGTAGGATAAAAGTAAATTAATGGCTGTGTCTTGCTTCAATATTTGCTCTTCTTTAACCAAATTAGAAAGCAAACTGTTAGGCCTAATTGCAAATTGCCACTATCAAGACTTTTCTTTCATTTTGTAAGCAGAAAGAAAAGACATTGGATTTCAAGACCTGTAAGTCTCAGTGCTAGTGTAACAGGTCTAAGCTCCCAGTGGCAGCCAATCACACCCCCTGGTGGCCATATGGCTCATCCTGCCTGGCTCAATCTCTAAAGTAGGCCTCCCTTGATTACTGACCTGGCACACCTTGTTCTTATTAAAGATTAGGGAAGGGAGCTGCCCACCGGCCTTAGAGTGAGCCCGAGTCCATTCAAGTCACCAACAGGTCCCTCCCAGACCCTACTGGTCTAAATTTGCCATTAAGTAAAAATGGACCCTTTCAGCCCGTCTGTGCCTCCAAGGCGCTGCAGCCTTAAGAACTAATTACATTGCTCTGAACCGCCCCTTACACCCTAGCCATGCCTTCCAGATGTCACTGTATCATCATTCTCCCTTGTAGCCTTGGTCCCTTTTTCTCTTGCTGGGCCTTTTACTTCAGGGCCATGGTACTGGACCTGGCTTCAGGGCTGGGCCCCTGTCTCCAACCCTCTTGGGTGCTGGGCCTTTGGCTCCTATCCCTTCCAGGGCCTTCCTTGCCCCTCTCAGGTGCTGGGCCAGTGACTTCTATCTCCAAGCCTATCCTTCCCAAGGCCTGCCTCACCAGGCTATGGGCTCACCCACCCCCATTCCCACTCTTTGGGCTTGCTGCCCTCTCCAGTGCCAAGTCTTTTAGGCTCAGGCTTAGCCCCTCTTTGGGCTCACTGCCCTCTTGTACTCTGGGCCCTTTGGCCCCCAGCTCTGCCATTCCCCAGTCTCCAAGCCATCTGGAGTTTTAGAAATTCAAAAAATTGCCCACCTCTAGTTTAGGAGAATTAAAAATGTTTACCTGTATATGGACAAAAACACTGTTAAAATAGCCTTATTATATACACATATTTATTCTGCAATATATAAAACTATTTTCAAGAGTTTTGAATATGTAAAAAAGATAGAAAAGTGTATAGAACAGCTAGTACAGTACAAAAGAGGTCAACAGCATTTTCCTTCCATTTTCACAGTTTCCTACTGCCTAATTGGATCCTATTTCTAATGAGCCAGCTATGAACGTATTCCTGAAATTAAAAGTGCTTTAGACACATTAATTTACCAGGCACTTTTATTTCAAAGAGGGGAAAAAGTCTATAACTACTGGTCTCCCCATTTTGGAGATGGATGATCAGTGGTCTCAGCTCAGGTTCCATGTTTAATTTTTACTCTTGCAGCAATAGATTAATAATGTATAGTTATTTGCCTGTATACAGCCCACTCTTAGGATAGCAAAGCACTTTCAAAACAGCAATCAAATCCCTCAGCAGTCTTTTAAGGTTGGTTTCTGTAGGTAGGTCATTGGAAAAGATATTATTTACTGCCATAGCATCACACTGCCTTGTTGCTTTGCTAAATGGAGCAAATATTGTAGGAAGTTTGGGCATGCCTGCCAGCGAGGAATCATGACTTAAACACGGTATTTAGGCCCCCTCTACAGGCTACAGGTATTGTGTAATTAACTAGTTATTTGTGCAATTACCTTGAGACCAGTTCCATGTGCAAAGTGCATATCACTCCATAAGAAGCTCCGAAGTTATATTTTGAAAATGTGTACTAACCTTACAGCTTGTTGCTATTGAGCTTCAATTTGCAGGGTAGCAGAGTGTCCCCTGCATCTGGGATCCCCATTAGTTGCCAGGGTACTCAGCCACAGGGGTGCCCCAGGCTCAGCTGGGCCTGGGAGTCCTGCAGCTGAGGGGACTCTTAGCTCCAGCAGCATTGCTCCCAGTACCAGGACCCAGCAGGATCTCAGCAGCCACAGGGTACTGCTGTGTTCTCCCAGTCTCAGATGGGCATGGAGACCATAGCTGATGTGATACTCTGTGGCTGGAAGATCTCAGCAGCTATATCCCTCAGCCACAGGGGTACACGGGACACCCCCATAGATGGGAGCTCCTCAGCTGAGCCCAGGATCAGGTTTCCCCTGCACCAGCAATAAGGGGTGATGGGATCTCATATACAATCCCGCAATCGCACCTCCTGCCATGCATGTGTGATCCCATGTGCCTTAAGCTGCATGGATAGACAGGCCCGTAGTATAGTATTCATACAATTTAAAAACATGTAGTGGTTTTATTCAAATATCATGAAGAGCTGCACTCGTTATCTTGGCCCAACTAAGGCAGTAATTATTGCCAATGTTGTCTTTTTTTTAGTTTTTAACTATTTTACTATTTCCAGTAACAGTTTATACAAACTACCTACAAGGAGTATGCACTGATTGACAGAACAATTCACTGATTCATCAATATTCTAATAATAATGAACATGTTTTCTCAATGAGTAAGCTACTGTGACTCATTTTAATCAATGAACTACTGGTATTTTAAAATTAATGTACAATTAAGATTGTTGAGGGTTTTGTCATGCTGTATTGTGACCAGTATCAGTAAGGTATAGGGGAGGAAGAAATGCTATGCAGGTTTACAGGCCAACTGGGCAGTTCACCTAAGTGCTAGAGAACTGATTACAACTTTAGGATTCTCTTTGGCAAGCTGGAAGTTAAATTAGTACATCTGGCCAATTTAAGGACTAACATTAGTAGAAAGATGCCTTTAACCTTTAACATTTTCGGAGACACAATTCTGCAGATCAAACAAATTCATCTGGGGCTGTTCCCATTACATTGACTGTTCTTGATGTTCAAATACAAGAAAGCTATGACATGGGGCTTGCAACTTCAATATGTGATTTCACAGTGGGGCACACACATCACTCACAATAAAGTCAGTTTATTCACCAGAACCAGAAAAGAATTAAAACTTGCTTTCCCTACTGATACAATATAGTAGGGTACCAAGAAAAATGAAATCAAAACATCTTCTTGGTAAGTGTTTACTCTACATTTTACTTTGCCCTCCTTTATTAGCTATTTTCAGCATTCTCATTTTTCTTGTTTGGTGTTTTCTCACCTATCACTCACTATTTTCATTCAGTACATATATTTCCTTGGCCTTCCAGGTCACTTACATTTATTTTTCCTCTAGCTGATTTCCCTTTTGATTACATACAGATTGTTGCATTGTTCTGAAAAGAATAACATGGCTAGAATTCAACAGGGAGATTTCTGCCGACATAAACATTTGGCACTTATGAGATACAAAAGCAATGAGACCTTAAATTCTTTTTGGATCTGTCCCTAAGCAACTCTTGAGGGACTTAGGTGTAATTTATACATTTAAGTTAAAAAAATGTGGGTATAATCTCACCATTGTCTTTGGAGTGGGAACAACTGTGCCAGGATGCACCCAAGCACAGCTGATTCACTTCACTGGCATCTACAGATGTTGTCCAGGGCTGTAATCCCACAGGGTCAGGCTCTTGCCACTCCTGGGGCTTCAGGGATCCAATCCTGGAGAAAGACAGCACCAGATACCATGCCCTGAACTGGGCCGCACATCTTCAAGCGAGGAAAGTATCTGCAAACAGTGTTTAACATTGCAGCCTGCAAGAATGGAGGAAGTTCCCTTGCTTGCAGATGCACACCCCGAGTTGGGGTTCAGCAGTGTGATATACATGCCACAGAAATCCTCTGCAGGGGTACCCAGGGTGCGTATTTGTAAATGTGGAGAAGGAACCACCCCCTTCTGTGCTTGTAGTCCACAGTGGGGAATGCACAGCCCAGGAAATCCCTTACAAGGGATTCCCAGCATGCATTTCATGATGCTGTGCCACACATCTATGAACGGGGGAACCCACTTCTTTCCTGCTCCTTGCCTGCAAGGGAATTCCTGGGGTGCTTATCTGCAAACACTGACAGGAGACGCCCATGGAGTTTCCTGCTCTGCACCTGCAGACAGGGACTACAGGCTGGTGTCAGGTGCCCAAAGCCATTGTCAGGCAGGATCAGGTCCCTGTAGTCCTTGGGGTGCCTGCTCAGGGCAGCTGAAGAGTATAGGGAGCCTTGGACTGCCCACAGTCTTGTGCCATAAATAAATGGGCGTTCATTGTAATTAGGCAGCACAAACTGTTATTACAAATTGTTGCAGCTACAATTTTGTGTATTTGGGGGGTGAAAAGGGGAATGGACATCTGTCTGGCTGGGTTTTGTGCCACCCTAAAAATATGTATGGAAAAGCCCTGCTCAACCTGGTGGTAATTAAATTCCCTAAGTGCCTTAGGTTCAGACTTTAAATCACCAGATGTTTCCTTCCTCATGCATAAACCCAGTTGGCATTATAAAAAACAGGTGTTCTCCCACTTAAGTCCCCAAAGATCACAGTTTGGTACATTTTCTTAGAGCACACCTAACACACACTCAGAAGCAAAACATAGTGTTGGTGCCCTCCATTTCATAGAATGCCTTAGTAGTCTGAACATTCACCCAGGAAGTCCTTCTATTGCCTGATGGACTTCAGACCCATATCTGTTATCTCCTTAGAGTATACCTTCAGCCCCAGCCTATAGGCTGCTCTCAATGGTGGAACTTTTCAGTCCTCTGGTCAAGCTGTTTCAATGGGTAGACAAGAATTAAAGATCTGTTGGATAAAATATGGAAACAGTCCTGAAAGCAGGTACTGAAACTTAGTATTCTCATTCTTCTTGGGTGAATGTCCTAACCATTCGGCTATAGGGACTTGCTCTGCCTCTCCCTCTTGCCCAATAAATCTTGAATTCATTTACGTCTGGTGGAATAGCTTCAACAGATGCGGAGTGTGGAGACTGTGCTGAGGCATCAGTAGCCAGATCAGGGAAGACTCCCAGGGCTCAGCACCCCCTCTCTATCCTCTATCCAGGGTGGCCAATCCAAGAAAAAAAAATAATGAAAATTTGCCAACTTCTTCCTGAAAACCAAACTGTTTTGCTGATGTTTTACATAAACCCTGTGCCAGGCCCTGGATGGCAATAACAAAGGCTAGGTTCAAATTCAGCGGTTCCACAGCAGCTTTCTAAATGTAGCTTCAGCCACCACCCAGAAATGTAGGATAAACACTTTTAACTGGGTATTCTAACATGAACATACTTCCCCATTCATAAACAATGTTCAACTAATGCAGATTTTATTACAGGAGGAAAGGGAACAAACACAAGACCCTCAAGAAAACCTTAACCATTAAACATTAAATAAACCCAAATGTTAATAGCCTCAGTCTTGACTGCAACAATTGTTTTAAATCATGCTGACCCTACACCAACTTGAACCCACTTCCAACCTTACCACTGCTAGCCCCATTTCCCCCATCTCAGCATACACCCACCGCTTTTCCCTTTTCCCAGACCTGCAGCTCTGTCTCAGATGTACTGCCTCTCTCCCTGTCCCACCCAGTGCCTCAGACTGGCTTGGGCTGAGTTGCTCTTCCTACCTTCAAGGCGAGCAACCACTGCAGGTAGGCAAAGGCTGACACAGGATATAGTGGCAGCAAATGGCTGGGATGGGGGCTGAGGCTACAGAGGGCAACAAAGCCCTGATGGAAAGCTCCCTGCAGGGCACCAAGCTCTGCTCCATCACTATTTGCAACCATCCTTATTCTGATGACAGATATTCAATCAAACTTTATTTTCTAAGTTTTACACACTTTAGAGATAAGCTTCTTTAGGTTTTTTTGGACTATCTGTAAATTTATAGACATTTGGTAACTGTCTCCCTACCCCACTCTCCAGCATTTCTGTCCAGGGTCCAAAATTTGCTAGTTAGGTCTCTGTTCCTGTGGAAATATCCTCTACCCTTATATGACATTAAAACACCTCTGAAGGCCAATTATCCGACTTCGGGGCGCATTCTTTCAGCGCAAAAATTGTAAGGGAATTACAAAATCTTACATTGGCCCAGGGCTATTTATATTGCTAGCAGTGATTCCAGTCCCTGTAACAGCTCAGGCCTGGGAAAAGATAAAAATACTCTAGAACTGCCTAAATCCAGACAGGTTCTTTTCTGTGCCACTAGAGTATATAACGCAAAATCCTACTCTTCACTATAACTATTATAGGTTACATTAAGATGGAAAAAGAGGGACTGTTCTACTCACTTTTAGTTATTTGGCATGTTTTGCGATTGACATTTTAGGATTATCCAAAACAGTGGTGCCCAACCTTTTTGGGTGGGTCTGATGGGCATTGCCTGGTCAGTTTTCAGGCCCGATCTGGCATTCAGAGCAGTTGCAGCAGGGTTCCATCAGACTGCATGGCTCCATGGCTTAACTCCGACCTAGCCCTGCAGGGAGGAGGGGGCATGACCCAACCCCAACCTGGCCCCACTGGGGTTGAAGGGGACATGATCCAGCCTGGCCTGGCCATATGTAGAGGAGGAAGGGAACATGGCTCAGCTCCAACCCAACCCTGCAGAGGGGACAAGAGAACATGGCCCGGCTTGGCCATGGCCCGGCCCTGTGGCAAGGAATTGGAAGCAGGGGGTGGTGGCCGTATTGCCACTGCTCCCCCTGCTGCCAAATTTCCCAACCTGTGGGGAGTCCTGCGGGCCAGGTGCCATGACTCTGTGGGCCTCTTCTGGCCCATAGACTGGAGGTTGGGTAACCATGATCTAAATGAATAGTTGTTGCAACTGATGATATTACACTATTTATTTTTAATGCCAAAATGCCAAATTTACACTGCCACACAGGAACATAGTAACGGTCATTTTGGAGAAGGCCCTAATAATTCAGAGGAAGATGCAAGACTCCAAAAATAAACAGATGTGGTATAATTGTCTTATTCCTTATAGCTGACAGTTGGTTTGTGATTCTGCTACAAGCAATTTCTATTCACCCCCTGAACTGTTTTCCCCATTAACTAGTATAAACTCTAGCTACTGTTATCCCTTTCATGTCCTCATTGACATCCTGTGGCAATGAATTTAACAATATATTGGGTGAAAAAATATTTCCTTTTTTACCAGCCTGAATTCACAATTTTTTGGTTAAGTGAATGATTCCTCATTCTTGCACTGCCTTCTCAATTCCTCCATTGTTTTTATAAATATTTTAAATACTCCCTTCTAATACCACTTATTCAAAGTAAAGAATCTCTGTTTTCAAACTCTTCATGCATTTGTCACTATCTCTGAATCTGCAATGGTGGATCTGTACTACACATATAGTATTTCTAATATTGATTTATATAAAAATGCATGTATAAAATTATATATTTTGCCCATCTTGTTCCATAAGTGCTGTAATATCACTTGCTTTCTAGAACTAGAGCAGCATGCTTCATAAGCTGTTCACAATGACACCCAGTTTGATATGTTGATATAGAACCCGAGGACATAGCAAGCTCATTTTTTTCCCCTCCAATGTTCACTAGTTGTTTTGTTTTTTTTATCTTCCCTGGAAGTCCAAGAGAAAGCATCCAAGATACTTGCTAGATTTTTTCAGAGAGATAAAAATGGAGTCAGTCAAAGACCCCTAACTATCCTAACCCTGCTATCCAGTCTGTACCTCTGTTGAGCAATTCCTTATGGTCCACCATATCAAAACAGTTGTGGCAGTTTGGCAGTCTGTCTGGATTCTCAATGGTTTTATAAAATTTTCTGTGCCACTGAATGCCTTAGTGAATCTGGAGTCACCCATCTGCACAGTTAGATTCAGACCATGAGGGCTCCTTGCTGGCTGAACCTGAACTGGGCCAAGTGACAGTGGGGAAAACAGGGGTGGACAAGTGGTGGTTGGCTGAGAGCTGTGCTAGAAGAGTCCTTCTTGGCTCCTCTGCTGCTGATGGCCATGCCCAACAGGATCCCATACCTCCAGATTCTGTATTAGGTCCCACTCCTGAATTCCCTGGACCCCCCACAGGCTAAAGGGAATGGCTTGGTAGGCTGGATCCAGCTTGTGGGATGCATGTTTGATGCCCTGTGTAACAGGAAGTCAAGGGCTCCTGTATCTTTAAGAAAGAGCAGAAAAGAGAGTCCCAGGCTGTTACACAGGGGTTAGCTGGAGGAGGAAAGGTAGCAAGGGAACAACTGCAGCCTAGGCACAGTAAGCTGCCCATTAAGGTAGCTGATGAAAACAGCCAGAAGGGGAGGAGCACAGGGGATATAAACCTGGGTCCCTGAGACACAGGGCAGTGCAGCCCTGAACTTTGCAGAGACAAGAGCTCCCACCAGCTCTGGTTGGTAGGGAATGGAAGATACTCCCAAGGGTGGGCTGGCAGTGGTAGGATGACCTAGAGGAGGCACTGTGAGTTAAAACGTTGCTTGAATTTTTGTTCAAGTTTATACTGGACCGAGTGTGGCTGTAGAGGGGTAGAAGGGAGGCCACAGGGGTGCCTGGGGGGCATGCTATAGAGCCCTACCAGGGGCAGGGGCAGGGGCAGGGGCGGGGGCACAAGGCACAGGCAAGGCTGAGGCCAAGAATGTCAGGGCCTGAGCCTAGAAGAGGTGTCAAGTGGCCAGAGACTGAAAGGGCCACAGCCTGAGTCTGGAGTGGGTTATGCAGGTGGCCTGGGCCAGGCCAGAGCCAGAGCCAGTGGGCCTAGGCTACCAGTCAACAGTTAAAGTCACCTGTAGGTTAAGGCTAAGGCCAAAGCCTATACAGGTAGATGAACAGTGACCAAGTGAAATCTGCGAGGCATGAGCATGGCTATGGAGGTGGCACAACTAAGAGACCACAAGTAAGGAGGACACATCTAAGAGCCCTAAGGCTACCACCATTCAGGCCATAGGTGGTGATCACTGGCTCAGTGCTAGGTAGGCACCAGTAGGTCCATCAGTGTGCAAGAGGCACTGTGGAGAACTACATGGTTTTGGCTAGTGAAGAGAGGCCCCAGCAATCACAAGAGATGAGTCAGGTTAGGTAAAGCACCAGTGAGGGACTCAGAGGCAGCTTTCCAATAAATACAAGAAACATCAAGGCATGGTAGGAAAGATAAATAGGGGCTTATATAGAGGACTGGGAGTACAGGCATGATTTGGGTGGCCCTACATCGTGCCATGGCCACCACAGCCCCCATCTTGCTAGGGGAATGAAATTGGCTAAATTTGTCTTCAGAGGGATAAATGCTGGAGCAACAAATTTTTTTCTCGAAGGGGAACAAAGAAATCAGGAGACAGCATTTCAAATCTCAGCGAAGGAATGCAAGAGAACCAAAAAGAGGACTTTTAGAGTGATAAGAACCTTTTTGTCTGTAGGGTCAACCAGTATTAAAAGAAGCAGTCCGCAAAAGACGAGTGTGTGATTCCACGATTCAGAAGAGAAGCCTGACTTGGAGGAATGGAATCTTGGGGAGAGTTCCTGCAGCCCCAGAAAGACTTGCTCCAAATTTCAAAGCATACTTACGAGTGGTGAAAAGAAATTGAGCTTCAGAGTCCCAGCTCTCATAAAGCAGGTTAGATGGAAGATCTGTATACCAAAAACATGCCCAGAGGCAATCAGGCCAAAATCACTCAGGTCCTGTGCTGAGATCCAAACAGAACCCCGGTGAATCTCCAGCAGAAGTCATTTAATTAGGGCTGTGATATACAACTTTTGTTCATTATCAAGAGTCAGTCATTAGCCAATGAAATGAAAGTTGTTTCTACTATAGACAAGACAGAGCCAGGAAAGGTAAGAGTTTCTGTGTTACAGTTTTTACAATAGCCTCCTGAAAAAAAGCCTAGAGGAAGGATCAGAATGGCCAATGTCAAAGAGCCTTCTATGATATAACAAATGGATCACAGTTATTTGAAAATTTCACTAAAATCAAGCCCGCCAAGGATCAGGGAGGAGAAATATTGTATTTACACTCAATATATGTAATTGAACTAAAGCATCTAGTCTGGTTAAAATCCCAATTAGTCTCATCTTCAAAATAGCCAGAAATCTTTTTAGAGAGAGATTACATCTCTAAGTAAACTCTGATTTACAAGACTGTTGAATAGGTCCCTGACTGGGACTTCACTAATTTTATGATACACAGGAAAAAGCAATAGCACTCTTTCCTGCAATCGCAGTGTTTTAGAGCTTTTTCAGTCAGAATCAGAGCATAATTTTCCATTTGAACTTTTCTTATTCGCTACCTGACCACTAATGAGTCTTTTCTTCATTCCAGTGCAAAATAATGTTTAGTTGGCAATTAGGGCCTAAGCTGTGTAGCTGGCAATAAAGCTTATAATGTTTCAACAGCCTATTTTACCTGCTGATGCCATTTTCTATCAAAGAACTTTGAAAACTTACTGGGCTCCCTAGTCTCCAGGGGAGACACTTTGTTCTTTCCTGGCCACTAGATGTCCACATTGTTGTCTATGCACCTAAAATGCCATTTATGCACACATTAGAATTCTATTCCTGCATACATAGTCCTCCAAGTCTAGGAGTGTGTACTTGCAAAAAAAGTGAGATAGAGAAAGGTACCTTCCATCTTCTCTCCAAATAAACAAGTAGCTAAGGCATTTACCTAGGAAGCTAGAGGCTGTGGATACTGCCCCCAACCTCCAGAATGGGGGTTAAACCTCTGACTTCCCCACATAGTACCTGACCTACCATATAACTGGTCAGCCATTATTGAAGGCCTTCTCCTAAAGCTCCATTTGAAGCTGGCCCCCTGGGTAGCAACACAAAGGAGGTATACAGGAGATACATGGGGCCAGGAGGAAGAAAGCAAGCAAGCCAATGGGTGTGTGGCTTAGTGAGGTAGCTGCTAGCCTGGCGGGGGTGCTAGGTTCTAGCTAGGGCCCTTGCTTCCCCTGCATTGCCCTCCATTCTTTTTCCCCCAACAACTAAGTTAATGTCCCAGTTTGAAAAGAGGTGTGGGATAAATGACTAAATAATGCCTTGCCTGTGGTATAGTGGTTAGACTGGGAGATTAGGAACACGCAGGTTTAAATGCCATCTAGGGTCTAGGGAAAGGGGCCCAAAATCTAGGATCTTCAGTTTCCCAGACAAGTGCCCCAGCTACTGAGCTATAAAGGCAAAAGAAGGACATGCAGCCCTTTTGCCTGGTCTAGGGCTAGATCTGGTAGTCATTGGTTTTTGGCCAACTTTATTTCTTGCATCTAAGACTGCTATACCTCCAGAAAGGGCATGACTACAAAGTCGCACATAGTGTGCAGGGCTGTACAACCAGGAATGGTATCCAACCTGTGTCTTTGACCAGGAATGGAAGAGAATGTCATCCCATGAGCTGAAAACAATAATTGTCCCATGGTATTCTTGGAGGAAAGGCATATATGCAGTGAGAAATGAAAAAAGGAAAGAAAGATTCTCTATAAAAGTAAACTATTTGTTGTAAAAATAACATAAAAATAATAGCAATCATGGGTACGTTATCTCCTCAGAAGAACGCTACTTGAACTTCGTTTAGAATCAGGTCTTACACCAATGTGAAAAATGGGTGCAATTTAGAATCTGATCCCGTTATCAATAGCTGTATAAGAATTACACTCTACTAACTAGTATACACACTTGTTTATTTTAGGAGATTGTTGAAAGCCCATTTGTATTTCTTCCCCATGACAAATGTCACAATATTCATCATGAGATGGTCATAATTAATTTTCATTACAACTGCACTGTTTGTTATCATTCATATTGTATATTGTTGTGCAGAAACTCTTAATTCCTTATAGTATAATAGGCTCCTATAGTCAAACAAACAATGGAGTCTCTTTTATTCATTTACAATTCAATCACTGTCTAGATAAGTGCTTTTTCACAGGATTACTTTCCCATGATCATATAAAATTTTAACTATTGCTTCCAGCAAAGAAGCACTGCCAAAATATTTTTGAACAAAAAGAAAAGAAAAGCTGTCCTATATTATTGGAGGAAGAAAAAAAAGAGAACACAGCATCCATGTAGTGCATGCTCATCCAAACAAAATTATGTGTAATCTGTAATTTTCTAAGACTACTTAAGAATCATCTGGGCAGAATATTTATCAACTTTCTTATCGTGGTTTTTCTTTGCCAGTGGAGAAATTTCTTCCTGTTCTTAATAATGATATAATATGTGCTTGATCTGATGCTAGAAAACATTGTGTTACCATCATAAAATTAATAGCATTTCTGGCTAAGAAAAAGCAACAATTAACACTTTGATTGTAAACAAGGATCTGAAGGTCAATCCCCTCTGTACAAATCAGTGTAAAATGAAATTCCAGTACATGGAAAGTATCAAGCTATTGAAGCAAGCAGAAGAAAACACTTCAGTATGTTTTAGAAAACAGGATGGGAGTCAGTCTCTACAAAGATTCTAGGCACATGTGGAAACAAAATAAGTTTTCTTAATTGTTATATAAGGGATTATTTACCTCTTAGTCACAAGCATGAGGGAGCATGTAAGTGTGTTGCATAAACAGCATGGAAAATGTCTAGGTCCTTAACTGAAGCAAGCTGTTGAACAAACATAATAGCTACTACAGAATATTATACAACTTAAAAAGAGCAAAAGTTCTAATGAGTGGTAAAAGGATGATGTTTGTTTTAAAAACACTTCATACACCATCTAACAAAACTTGCAGAAAATTCTGAACTTGAATTCTGCCTTGTGGGTAGAGTACAGCTATTGTTTTTTAAGCAGCAAAGGGAAGGGAGTATAAGCTTTACACCAGGAGGGGAAAGTGCAAGACATATCAACCTGCCAGAGATATAGTCACAGTTATATGTAACTATATCTCCCTGAATTTGTGTGCAAGTGTGTGGGTTACAAACGCCTCAGTAGTCTGGGTATTGGGCACATTTATTTCAGTTTTGAACAAACGGAATCCCAACTCATCATGGGAAATGACAACAATATGAGGTTTTGATATCCCCATGAAGCAAAATTTCTTTTCCAAGATAACTGAATCCCATGAAGAAAGTCTCCCATCGCAAAGTGTCTGCACTGGGCAAATCAGTCCTCCTATGAAAAGCCAGTCCCAGTCTTCTCACTCTCCAGTAACTGTTATGACCCACCATGCTATCCATTATTAATTTATTTGAAAAACCACGTGGGCAGGTGGTTTGATCTCTCCCCCTGATCATGCATATCTGTAAACTTCAAAGTCTTGAGTCCTCCTTTATTGACAATCCTAATTGCCCTGATTTAGACTTTCTTATAGTCTCAAGAAAACCTGCTACCAGGGCTCTGATATGAGGATATCCTCCTGCAAACTATGTTGCTCAATAGATGATCCAAGAAATTATATAAGGTGTACCCGTAACATCACAGACCATAGTATTTAACATGGAATTAGGGCAATTCTGAAAGGGTTTGTTACTACCAAGGACTCAAATTCTGCCTATATTCATAGTGAGCTGGAGAACTAACAGTTACCAACAGGGACCACTGATTGCTTGCGTTTTACCTGAAAATTGCCTCTCACTCTTGACCTTATCCCTGCAAATAGTTGCTGCCCCAAATCTGAAAAAGAACTTCAGAGAGTTTTGTCTTGTCATATTCCCTCAACATGTGTATGTATTACATATAAACCAGACCTGATGCTCCCAAATGCATTCAAACTGGTTGGGTTGGGTCTGCCATGCACTTGTTCCTTTTAAACTGTGATGCACTGATTCAGGAATGTTCAGCTTTTAATAAATCCTTCAGTTTTTGCTCACCCTTAATAATAAATTAGGCCTAGCTATGACTGATGCCAAGTGAAAAACAGATCTAGAAGGCATCTGGGGTGTGAAATTCAAGATAACCAAGCTTGTGGTTCCCATTAAGTAAATGTCTTTAATGACTAGTAGGACTGGCACAACTCCTGTCATTCTTTCTGTTTATTAGAGCTGTGCAAAGCTTCAGTAGCTGATTTGATTCAGAGGAGATACGACTCAATTCGGGGACTGAATCGCCAAATCTAAATTAAATCCGGAGACCAAGTAAAAGCTCTGAATCAACTTGAAGCATCCAAATCGATTCAGAAAAGCTTTGGAAAAGGTTTGGCCATAGACTAAAGAGACAGCTGCCTCCAGTTGGTAAGTCTACTGGGGGAGGGAAAGATTAGAGCTGGGGCTGGGACAAGCTGCCCAACTGGGGCAGGGGGAGCATTATTCAGGGAGGAGGGCACAGCAGTGCTAGGAGCAGGGGCTCTGCCCTGCTATCGCTATCCCACCCATGGGGGGTGGGGCAGGGAGCAGGATGTGAGTGTGGCTCATTCCAGGTGGAAGGGGGCAAGTGGCAGCAGGGCATAGCCTCCGCTCCCAGCACTAATGCGGGCACAGTAGCACTGGGAGTGGAGGCTATGCCCTGTTTGCCATCCAGAGCGAGCTGTCCCTGCATCGCGGCCCCGCGCCGACTGTGCCAGTGGCAGCAGGGCATAGCCCCCATGGCTTCCCCCACTGGGGCAGAGGCAGGTACAGTTGGAGAAGCCACAGGAGAAGCCCCCATTGCTGCCCTGCCTGGTCCCATCTCCCGCCTGGTACAGCTTCCTGGCACCTAAAAAAAGTCCACACTCACTGGCTCTGGCAGCAGGGATTGGAGCCTCTGAGGGCTCATGGCAGAGTCCCCCAAGCATCATGGGGCTGTGGGGGGCAGTGAGGATTGGCCCCCCTGCCTAGCATTTGCACAGCAGCTGTTGCCTCACACGGGTGTAGCATGGCTCAGCAGGGCACCGCGTGCTGTTTGTGAACTGGGGAGGCTCCACAAGTCAGCCGGAGCCTGGCAATGCTCAGCCCCAGCTCCTAGACAGCGTGCAGCACTCTGCCAAGCCATGCTGTACCTGCGCTATGGGGCAGCTGCTATACGGGTGCCAAGTGGGGGGGGAATCCCTGCTGCCCCCCACTGCCGTATGCTGCATGGGGGGGGCTCTGCCATGAGCACCCAGAAGTCCCAATTGCCACTGCTCACTGGTGAGTGTGGGCCTCCTTATTTTTATTTTTTTTATTTTTTTAAGTGCTGGAACTAGGCTGGGGCCAAGCAGGGCAGCCATGGGGGCTTCTTCTGTGGCTCCTCCTATCCGGGGAGAGGCAGGCACAGCCAGAGGCCCCCCACCTGGCATCCACACAGCACTTGTAGCATCGCGCAGATGCAGCGTGGCTTGGCAGGGTGCCGCAAGCTATCTGGGAGCTGGGGATGTACCTGCCTCTCCCCAGCCAAACCAAATCACCAAATCTGTCCAAATCTTCTGAAGGTGATTTGGCTGAATCAATTCAAGACAGTGATCCGAATCTAATCACTCACTGTCCTCTGAATCGACTGAATCCAAATCTCTGAATCAAATCACTGTCCTCCAAATCGGCCAAATCTGAATCAAATACTTCCCTATTTGCACAGGTCTAGCGTTTATTAGAAGTGAATAAAGATAGCCAACTCTGCACGTAATGCAAAAGCTTTTTACAAGTCAGCCTAATGATAGCAGCAGCCTCTTTCTTCATTTAATTTGCTGGCAGTACTCCTAACCTATCAGTCAACCTGCAACATGGCTAACATCTCTTCAATCTATATCAGTGCTGCAAATGAAAAAACTTCCAGGATATCGTCACCTGTATCCTGCTGTAACAGGGAGCCCCCTTTGTACACTCTCCTTCTGGGCATTGATTAACAGCCTGCAACACCACTTCTTGCCTGCAACCCTCCCCACCACATACTTTTTGTGCATTTCTTTTTCCTTCTAACAACTGGCAGAGACCAAGAACACTCATTGAATGGGTGTGTTAAGGCTCAGAGCAAGCCAGCAATGTGAAGTGGCTTTCTGTAGGAGAAACCTACAAACTACATCTACATATCAATTGAGCTACTTGCCACTAAAGAAAACAAAAGAACTAAAATATTCACTTCATAGCAAAGCCTGTAAGAGACGAGAAAAGCCAAGGTGCATTGAAAGCATGGCTCCAAATATATCCTGGTGAACACATTCCCCTTTGATTAAGACCTATTTCCCAAAGAAAACTTCCCATATCTGTCTAAAGTTTTATGCTAAATCAGTCTATGTGACTGCATCTAACCTAACTCACTGACTGTCCCCAGTGGACTTTGATCCTCACTACCACACATTGCATTTTTATACATCTTACAGTGCATTTTTATATTTCATCTGTCTCATCTTTGCCCTGGCATTCTCTATCTTATGTTTTATACCTTTTAACTCTTAATGAATGTATTCTTCTTTGTAAGTTGTACCTTGTATTACTAAAATTATTATTGTAAGAATGCATTGGAATTGTGATCACTGGAATTGTATAGCTGTATTGGACAGCCAAGATGATGCTGGGGGATCACAGAAGTCTGCCAGAAAGGGATAAAAGGGAGTGAAGTGTGACCCTTGGTGGCATCCTCTTATCCAGCACCCGACCTACTGAGACAGAAGGACAAGCAGGAGAAGCTGACCATCTACAGCAGACTCCAGAGCCCCGAATAGGTATAAAGCAACATCGGTGCTATTGCAGCAATTGCATGTGTGAATATGTGTGTGTCAGTGTGTGTTAAGGTGGCCAGTATGTCTCATAACTCAATGTTTGCATTGATGATTTTATTGGTAAGTTTGCATCCCGTACTATAAATTAGAATTTATTATGATCCTGTGAGTTGGTCCTTTGTAGGCAACCATGACAACCCAATGTGCATGCTATTATCAAATTAAGAGCCCACTGAACTTTAACAAGCTTTGATCACAAGCACACTTGGACAATAAAAAAAAGTGGATTAAAGTCCAAGGATGTTTTGGGGTGCTGCTTAATGATAACTTTGCTGTGAATCCATAAGCCCATGCCATGCTTAAAATGGACGAAGGCATAATAGAGTTCATTATTCAAGCTTTCGTTAATATCCTCATATTACAGTAATGGTTCAAGTAATGTTCTCCAGATACTTTTTTTATATATAAACCTTATCTTTTACTATGAAACCTTCTAAATTTTAAGTTTCCCTGAGTGAATGCGAGTACGTATGAGTCCCATTGTCACGGGTGGGGCCTAAGAGCGGCCATGATCTCACTAGCACCCCCTGCTGTGTCAATCAGGCAATCCAGCACCCTCTACTCGCCCGCTATGTCTTTGATGTTATAAGGTTCAATATGGGAGGCTGCCTCTTATCGCCCTGGACACTGCGCTAATACTATTCCCTGTCCCGAGTGGGTGCCTCAATGCACCCCTGCCTTATGGGCAATGCGTGCCTCTTACCTCCCCTTTAGCACGCCCCAAGCCTCGCAGCTCTTCCTGGATGTTATCTGGTCCTTAAACTTCTGTGCCCTACCTGGCGCCCCTGGGCTTGGCCCACAACCAGCGCCCTTCTCTGGTGCCCCTCTGCAATCTGTATTAGTTCTTCGTATTCATTATCTGAATCAATTGTCAAATTAGGCTCAGGCGACCTAAGCCTTACCTGGCCCCTCTGGCCCTCCTGGGTCCTGTCAATAATGCTAGTCCAATTAGGATCAGGCGACCTAAGCCTTACCTGGCCCCTCTAGGCCCACTGGGTCCCGTCAATGATGCGAGTCCAGTTAGGCTCAGGCGACCGGGGCCTTACCTGGCCCCTCTGGTTCCTTGGGATTCCTATTGCTGCGGAAGTGCTCTGGAACCCCTTTAGACCGCACCCGTCTTGGGGTGGCTGTCAATCGTACATGCACACTCCCACGGCTTCCCGGCACCTTCTCCGGGCCCTAACTAGCCCCAGGTCGCCCTCACCAGGCTAATCGTCTTTGCAGCACCCACCCTAGGCTTCCACTCATGTGGCTCCCACACCTGGAGCCCAACATGAGCCCCTACAGGCTTTACTCTGGTGCTCAGCCTCTTGAGCGGGGTCCTCTGCCCTGCTCGGGCCTCTCATTAGCCTTCACTCAGGGCTACCCGCTGTGCCGCCTCAACACTAAATAGCTGTGCTGCCCCAGGCACCACTCTGTTGCCCACACAGGGCACTGGGAACCCCCACACAGCTGGGGAGATCCCGTGAGGCCTCCTCACGCCCCTACAGCCTCACCCGGTCCTCCGGTGTCTCAATAACTAAACCATAAGCCAAACGGCTGCAACATAACAACAAGAAGCCTCCTGGCTTATAGTATAAACTCCGTGCCATGCTGGCTCTCCTCAATACCTTTAGGGTTCTCTCTACCCCGTATCCTCATACAGCCAGTCCAGGTGTTCAGACTGCAACCATTAACCGCGTCTGCTCAGTTCTCCCGCAGAGCTCCTGCTCCTGCGGCCACCAGAAGGGAACTGCTCCCTAGGCTCCGGCCTGGGCTGTTTATAAAGGCCCGGCCCTGCCCCCTTCCGGTCACATGGCCCGCCCGGTTGCCGCAGCAACCGGCACCTGAGCTGCCCCTGGAGATTGGCAGCTCCACTTCTCCATTACTTAGGAACAGGGCACCTCAGTGCTCCTGTGACACCCATACACACAGCCTGCAACCTACAAGAGGTTGAGCTCCCAGTAAATCAGTATTTTTTTAACATTTGAGTGCTTTCCTTTGCAAGCATTATGACCTTTTGAAATAAGATTTCCTATTAAAAACAAACAAACAAAATGTTTAAAAGCCCCAGGAATTCTATTACTGTGTATAGAATCATGTTGACTCCAAGTATGAGCCATTACCAGAACTGGGATCTTTAAGTGTATGGCATAGACCATTATTACGTGGCTAACAACTGGTAACAGTAATACTTTATTATGTTATATGTGGTCCAGGTGCCAGAGGAGATGAACTTTGCTGGGGAAATAAAACAGAAGGGAACAGAGAGACTTAGAAAGGAATTTCCTGGGTTCAGTTCCATGTTCCAGAGTGGAATGTTCTCTAGTAAGTACAGATTCTCATGTCTCTGTACCCAAACCTGTGTCTCTTCCCTGCCAAATTTCAAGTTTTTTGTTGCACAACTTGCAGATGTTTGAACTTCTCGCATAAATTTTTGAAAACACTGGTTAAGAAGCATGGCATTTTTCCTAATTTTGTGCATGGAAATGGCTGTCCCATTGTAGCTGAACATTTTAGAAAAACAGTAAGTCAATCTGAGTGTTAGGCATTCAGAATATAAAATCTCAGCCCAAATGCTTAAGATTTGGGAACACTATAAACACCAGAAAATAGGATCTTAAACTGGAACACAGCCAACCTCAATAATACTCTAAACAATAGCTCTCACCTATACAGTGAGGCAACATGATGAGATAGCTATGTAAACTAAAAGCAGCTTTTTACAAACATTATTTATATTTTTCTTTTGTGGTCCAGCTGTTTTCTGTGGTAGATCTAGCACCTCCTTTCCCACCAGTGAAAACGTCTGAGAGACCAATAGTGCCAGTGGTATTTCCTACATTTTGGGGAGTAGTTAACTATTTTGTAAGGTCTGCCTTGAATTCTTGATTCTCTCTTCGTGACAATAATTTGCAAACCTGTTTCTTTAGTTCCTTTCTTGGGCATTTCAAATGAAGCAGGACTCAAGCATAAAGCAAAAAGAAGAGAGGAAGAAAAGGAAAGCGTAACATGCATTTTATTGCAGAGTGAGCAATACAAAGTCCAATATTCCAACCTTCATAGGAGACGTGGGATTGCTCACTTTGCAATAAATTATGTAAGTTATAGTTTGATTTACTTGTTTCACTTCTCTGTACTATGTCTGTTGTGCCGATGTGTCTAGAGAATTTGCTTTTTTGAAGTCTTTCTGACAGCTTTACAGAATCATTACCTCTGGAGCACCCATTTGAAACTTGCTAACTGTAACCCTTTTCATACCATACCAGTTTTATTGCCTGTGCAAAAATGTTGCTGTCTGGTTCTTTTTTTTATTTAAAAAAAAATTAGACTTGCTGCCAGGAGGCTGATTGCTTCTCACTGTCAGAGTTAAATTTGCTGAAAGTGGACTGTTCAAGTTGAAGAGCATTTCACAAGCATGGCAGATTTTCCAGACACCCTACTTGTCTGCATTGTTTAGCAATCCAGTGCTGCTATATGATGGAGATTATAAAACTATCATTTGAGCAGACTGCACTGACAGTTTTGGTGGAAAAAAACTCAGTTATTCAAAATGCAGTCACAAGATAAGCAACCAAACACCATAGGGAAGAGTGCAGTATAAATGAATAGACAGATATATACACAGATGCTTCAAAAATTGAAGTATGCCTGCCAGGATTTTCTACCTACAGTCTTTTAATCATCCTTTTCTTTGTGACAACATGTAACAGGAGAAAAAAGCCTGTATTGGGCTTTATGAAAAGAGTATTGTATTAAAAATCTTTGAATCAAATTACCAGGATATTTCTTATGGCTGAAAATATCCATTGCATCACCTGTCCAATCTTCAGACCAACAAAGTATTGCTTCCTGAGGTATATTCTATATTGTGCCATTACTAAAGGCTTGCATCACCCTTGCCTTGAGGCTACTCTTCTATGGACTGATGTAGATATGGCGTAGGATGCTAATATGCAATGTTACTGCGTTGAGTGTGTTCAGGTGAGAGTGGAAATACAATATAACATAAACCTAATATAAGACAGGCTACTGAGTGCAAGTTATACAATGTTTCCTTTCCTTTGCCATTTGGCAATTCCTGTCTCACTGATGGACAGTCTGTCTGAATTTTTTTCCTTTCTTATTTTAAAATATTTTATAATAATAAGATAATTTTATTATTTATCATTTAATATTTATATTTAATATTCATAAAATAATATTTTATTTTATTCATTCTGCAAAGAGCTGGGCACCTTTAGGCATAAAAGAAAAAACTTCTTTTTAAAATAAAATAAGTATGTGCTTAACCTTTGTTTTAGGTATGTTTGATAAAAAAAAAAAAAATTCTGTTTGAAGGATAATGCCATGTTTCAGCTGCCTAGTCTCAGCTCTTGTCTCTCTTTCATGAAGTGATTTGGGACAACATTTCCATGTTTTCTCTAAGTTTTGTTATCTATTTGTCCAGATACCTGGATTAAAATAGCTAGTGAACCTCTGAAATTCAGACCCCAGTCTAAGTATAGACAGTCAAAAAGCCCAAGGCTGAATTGATTCAACCTTCACAGGTTAGTCTAAGGTAGGGGTTTTCAACCTTTTTTGGTTGGTGTATCCCCAGCAACCAGTCAAAAATCAGGAAGTCCCTTAGCTGATCGACGAGCAGGGGTCAGTCTGTGGGGAGATCCCCACACATGGAGCTGTGAAACCGCACCAATGGCAAGCCTGGAAGCACCAGCAGTGAAACCAGAAGTGCTGGCAGTACAACCAGAGGTGCCCCCCATTTTTCCACACCGCTGCTGCATACTCCCTGGGGGCTTACCAAGTGCCTCTGGTCTAAGATGTGCAGACTGAACCGATTAGCAAGTCAAAAGACATTCACTTTTGATTCCAGAAACGAAGCCACATACCTGCAGTGGCCCAGGCCAGAAGCTGGGGGGACACTAGAGCACGTCTTCCTACTCAGCTGGAGCAAACAGCTTGGGCCAAGGCTAGCCCAACCCTGCGAGGGGGGATTCCAGGGAAGGTGCAAAACAGCTTGGGATGCTGTAAGTGAACATGAATCTGGATGGGGATCTGGGGCAGAATTTCAATAAACTGATTTAACCTAAATCAGAAGAGTCTAATACTACATCCATCCAGGTTTATCTTACTGGTCAGGGCCATTTTGAAAGCAGTTTATGTGCTCTGAACTTCTTTTGTGTTACAAATTTGAACCAATGTCTGATCTCTTATACCAGTCTATTTATGATTTCTGTCCCTAGCCCAGATGGGGCTAGACACTTTAGACACTTTTGTCAGGCTGGACACTTTAGACACTGATACATTTGCATCATGTACTTTCTAAGACCTCTGTTTGGCCCCTTCCCTGTAAAGTGATGATAATGAGACTTACTCACTTCAGAGTAGCAGTGAGATTCATCAGTGAAAGCTATACAACCTATATAACTGTTAGGTGTTGTTATTAGGACTGATGGACCTAATTATTGTGACTAATATTTTGGGGGTTATTACAGCCAGGCATGGCTGCAAAATTAGAAAGTAAAGAAGACTTTAAATGATGTATTTGAACTTTTGTGTTTTCTCCCTGGCAGCTTAATGCACTTGAAATATTGCATTACAGGCCTTGCAGAAATGACTGAACTAATTACCCTTTTTTAAACTGAATGAGGAGTTAAATGATATATTAAAAGTTAATTAATTTGTAGCCTACTGGCATTAGGTTAACTCACCTAGAAGGCTCCCTCATTTAACAGTGTGCACCAACTTTGTTAAACACATGCTATATTTGAGGGGAAAGAATAACAAGGCTCAGAATATAGAAGACAAAAATGGAAGGAAGATCAGTGAGGAAAGGGAAAAGAACTAAATAAAATATGCTGGGAAGTAAAAGCACAAGTTGGTGAGGGAGGCACAGGTAGAAAAATAGGAAGTTTATCTGTTAATACAACCCAGTATGCTGTTGTATATATGTGACTTGAAAATAAATGGAAGTGTTCAGCATTGGTGAGGCCTCACTTGGCATGCTGTGTCCAGTTTTGGGTTCCACACTTCAAAAAAGATGTGGACAGGTTGGAAAGAGTCCATGTAGAAGAGGAGGGGGTGCCAGGAGAGGAGACTTCCCACACACTTCCTTTTCCCTAGCCCCTAGGAACCAAGCTGCTTTTCCAATGCTGGAATGAGAACCCACAGTGGCCAGAGTTGGGCAGCGAGCAAACCAGCTCCAACATGGGTCTCCAGAGAAAATCTGGAGTAGAATCAGAAACCCCAGAGGTAAGGACCCCATACTTACTGGCTCCATTCTGCTTAGAGGGCAAGAAGACCCACTGGAGCTGAGACAGGCTGCAAGGACGCTCCGGGGCACGCAGCAGCCGGCACAACCCTGGTCCATTGCATAAAAGGATCCTCCCATGAAACAGAAAGAAAGGCCCTATCTGGGACCACAAAGGCTGGGAAATGGCCACTTGAGTGGTAGGGCCCCTAGAGAGGAAACACCTGAACCTCATTTGACTTGCATGATTCATTCCAATGCAGGGATCAAGAACCACAGCAGAGGAGTGAAAGCTACCAAGTGGAAGGGAAAGGAGACAGAAAACTTCCTTGGCTAAACAGGGGAATCCAGGGGCACCTAAGGGCAAAATAGAAGGCATACAGGCAGTGGAACCAGGGGGAAACTACCAAGGAAGAGTATACTTACTTGGGCTGCACTTGCAGGGAGGCAGTTAGAGAAGTCAAAGCAACTACAGAGCTAAGGCTGGCAACACAAAGACAACAAAAAGTCTTTTTTTTAGGTATGTAGGGAGTAAAAGGAAGGCATAGGGCAGCATAGGGCCTCTACTGAACAAGAAGGAGCAATTAGTGACAGACGGGGGGATAAGACTGAGCTATTCAATGAGTTTTTTGCCTCTGTGTTCCTGAACAGGGGTCAAGATAAGTCTCCTCATGGGTTCTTAGATAGGCATCAGAGGGACACCAGCCCACCAACTGTCGATGCTGAATTAGTGCAGAGTCACTTGGATGGACTGGATGTGTTCAAGTCAGCAGGCCCAGATGAGATGCATTTGAGAGTACTGAAGAAATTGGCTGATATCATAGCAGAACCACTGGCATGGCTGTTTGAGCACTTGTGTCGTGTCTCAGAGGACTGGAAAAGGGCCAACGTGGTCCCTATTTTCAAGAAAGGGAGGAAGGAGGATCCGAGTAATTATAGACCAGTCGGTCACACCTCCATCCTTGGAAAAGTCTTTGAAAAGATTATGAAGGATCATATCTGTGGGAGTCCAGTGGGAAAAATAATGGAGCAGGGAAACCAGCATGGATTCGCAGCAGGTAGATCATGCCTGACCAATCTGGTTTTGTTTTATGACAGGGTCACAAAATGCTTAGATGCAGGAGTAGGGGTGGTTGTTGTTTTCTTGGATTTTAGCAAGGCCATCAAGACGGTATCTCATCCCATTCTCATAAATAAATTAAGAGGCTGTGATATAGATGTTTACATGGTCCGGTAGCAAATTGGCTTAGCTGTTGCACCAGAGAGTGGTAGTAGACGTGTCGGTATCAACCTGGAAGGATGTGGGTAGTAGGGTTCCGCAGGGTTTGGTCTTTGGATCTGTATCTTCATTGCCTTCATCAGTGACCTAGATGTGGGCATGAAGTGTACTCTGTCCAGGTTTGTGGATGATACTAAATTGTGGGGTGAAATGCACACTCCAGAAGTTAGGGAACAATTCCAGGCAGACCTGGACAGGTTGGAAAAGTGGGCAGTACACAATAGGATGCAGTACACAGACACATGCAGAGTGCTGAATCTAGGGCACAAAAATTTCCAGCACACCTACTGGCTGGGAAGTGACCCTCTCAGCAGCACAGAAGCAGAAACGGATCTCAGAGTGGATTCCAAGACGAACATGTGTTGTCAGTGTGACAAAATTGTCAGCAAAGCTAACCGCATTTTATCATGCATCAGCAGATGCAGGACACGCAGAATCAAGGAGGTGATACTTCCCCTCTATGCAGCATTGGTCAGACCACAGTTGAAGTACCACATCCAGTTTTGAGCACTGTACTTCAAGAAGGATGTTGATAGACTTGAGAGGGTCCAAAGGAGGGCCACTTGAGAGGGTCCAGAGGAGGGTCAGGGGCTTACAGGACAAGTCCTATGAGGAGAGACTGGGGGACCTGGACCTCTTCAGCCTCGACAAGATAAGGCTGAGAGGTGATCTTGTGGCCACCTACAAATTCATTAGGGGGACACAGCAAGGGATCAGAGATGTTCTGTTCACATCTCTGATATCAGGAAAAACTGCTTCATGGTAAGGGTGGGAAAAATTTAGAATGGGCTTCTAAGGGAGGTGCTGCTCTCCCCTACCCTGGGGATCTTTAAGAGAAGGCGGGATGGGCATCTGGCTGGGGTCATCTGACCCTGGCACTCTTTCCTGCCTAGGCAAGGGGTCAGACTCAATGATCTTTTGAGATCCGTTCCGACCCTAGCATCTATGAATCTATGAAAGCTGGCTCTTATAGGCTGGGAGAGCCCCAAGGAGACCCTAAAGGGACACCAGAAGTAGTGGAAAAGGAGACCCTCCACTGGAGAGTTGGTCACAGAGGGTTAGGGGCAGTATACCTGCCCATATTTCTTTATCCTTGTGGAGAACAGATTTACAAGAATTCCCAGTAGCCATTCACATAGATATGGTGCCTCACTCCCAGCTGTGAAGCCCTAACAGTGGGAATCAGCATATAGACTGCGGAGGCCTGTGGCAGGGGTGTAGGATCCTCCATTATAGACCCTAGAGGGTCTTGCCAGAGGCCATAGTGATCTGTTGCTTGTGAGAGAGTGGCCCTTATGGTGGTGTCTTCCTTCTCCTCTGGGACAACAATTACCACAATTACCATCAAGTCATGGCAGATAAGTGTCCCACGAAGGTAGGAAGCTCTCTAAGGGACATGCAGTGCAGGTCATGCCATTCAGAAGGAGGCTCGACTACAGTCCAGGAGAGTGTGACAAAAATGATTAGAAGCCTGGGAAGCATGACTGATGAAGAAAGGCTGAGAGAATTAGGATTTAATTACTAACATCAAATACCTGAATGGTGATTATAAAAAGGGAACTGGAGATCAATAAACTTCTCTTTGTAGCCAGAAGGGACAAGATTAGGAGCTTTCCTCAAGCTGCAGGAGAGGAAATTTAGGTTGGAGATTAGAAAGAACATTTGAACTATGAGGGTGGTCCAGCATTAGAACAGGCTACCAAGAGACGTTGTAGAATCCCCATCCTTGGAAGCTGTCGAGAACAGGATAGGCAGATACTTGGCTGGTTTGGTTTAGTCAGGGGTGATCCCAGCTTGAACAGTGGGCTAGACTTGGATAGCCTCATGAGGTCCCTTCCAGCCCTTCTTTCCTATGATCCTCTGAAAGAGAATATCTGATAGGAAGGGGCCATTAAAACCAAGGGTTGACTATAACTATTATTGACACTACTTCTCTTAGAAAAAGACCATAACATGGGAAGGAGAGAATATCACAGGGTAATGAAGGAAGAGAAAAAGTCAAGATACATGGTAGCAAAGTACACAGTTTTGATATTGTTATCTTTCCAGGAGTTCCACTGTAGGGAACAACAAAACTGTAGTAACAGAAACTGATCATGAAAGGGTTAAAAGTATGTCAAACACATTGTATAAGAAAAAAATTCTAGGATATATCTTGCCTTTTTATGTAGATTTTAAATGCGTGTCTCACCCTTCTCCCTTCATTCCTACTGGATCCCAAAACTTTAAACCCGATAAGGTGGATATCATCAATTCTCAAGCATACTTCACTTGATACAGAAAACTGTTCCAAAACTCCAGAGAAAGAGGAGATATTTGATGAATAATTTCAGGACTTCAGTAAAACTTCTGGGAAAACTAGCTAGATTAACAAAGGCTACCTAGTATATAAATGCTTAATAAGGTATGATCAACTGCATGTATTAAGCTTTTTAAAATTTCTTATGGAGCTTTTTAAACTTGACAAGGTGAGCTATAAGTGGAAACAGATCATGCTGTGCTAATATCAAGATGGGAATACAGCTACTAGGAAATTACATACAGATTACTTAAAGGTCTAACTTCACAGACAGACACAGATGTTCAGATAAATAAACAGTGATTACCTCAAATCTGCTGCTTTCCCATTCCTGTGAGTACATGTAACCTGCCTGGTTTGATACCCAATCTGTATGTCCCAATATTTGTTCTCCTGTCTGTTTTGTCTATTTCGATTTCTCTTTTTCTTAATAAGCTCACGAGCCTCAGGATCCCGTACTCCTTTTTCTCTGTCCTTCTCTTTTTCTTTGGTCTTTCCCCGTTTCCTTGCTTGTCTTGTATGTCTTGACTGGGGCATAGAACATGCGCTCCAGGGTCCCACATTGAGGCTATACATGCTTTCTTCAGTAGCACATGGGCTAGACTGACAGATCTGAAATTCAGTCAGGTTAGGACAGGCAGAGCCACCAAACCGAGCTGGAGCAACAATGTGACGAGCTCTGTGTTGAAGCCCATTGCCGCAGGTCTTGGAGCACTCTGACCAGGGGGAGAATTCTGCCATGATGCAGTCCTGACGACAAGGGATGAGACATGCCTGCTCTTGGCGAGGTTTGGGCTCAAAGTAGTCACATATGACATCCTCAGCTGAGGCCCCGTTTGCTTTCTGTATGCAAGTTACATTTCTCATCTGGATTCCTTCTTCTCCTTTGATGCATTCTACAGGTTTTTCAATGTTCCTTGAAATAACTGGCCGGCATTGATTCCAGCTGCCCAGCTGCCAGTCATACAGTTCTTTGTGCCAATCACAAACCCTGAAACAGTTCTGTTGGTTCTCAGGCCTCTCAATCTGTTTACAGTTCGTGGGTAGGGTTGTCCATCCTTCCACATGGGCACACCACACTGCTCGCGTTTGGATACCACCTGGACCACATTCATCTCCCATACACCTACCCCATGGACCTAGAAAACATAATAAAAGCCGATATAACATTTTAAATTTAATTACTGTGTCATTATTGAAATCAAGATGCAGCTACAAGGCTCAGGAAACAAAAGCTCGGTGTTTCCCAGTAGTCCTGTCGAGCTAAGACCTCAACACGACTTGTGGGAAAGAATATTAATCTCAGAAAGACTCAGCACAAAATAATCACAGTATTATTAATCAATTTTCTGGTCTTCTTACAATTTTACTATTTTTTCTTTAAATGTTGAGTAAATAAAATATTTGCACTGGTAGAACTCATTAGGCATTGGTCACAATAAAATTAAGAAATTATGCAGATTGTTTCTTCAAGTCCTGTTTGGCCAGCATAATGAAGGAAAATCTTCTCTATAGCTTTCAGCTATAGATAAATTATGGTTTTAATTTTTTGGGGCAGTTTTTTGGGGCAAATTATGGTTTTAGTTTTTCTCTTTTTGTACCTGGCTTCACACACTCATTTTATCTAAACTGTGCCCAAAAACATAACAAAGATATAGCAGACTTGAGAAAGCATCAGTAACTTCAGGTGGTTTCTTCAAGTCCTGTTTGGCCAGCATAATGAAGGAAAATCTTCTCTATAGCTTTCAGCTATAGATAAATTATGGTTTTAATTTTTTGGGGCAGTTTTTTGGGGCAAATTATGGTTTTAGTTTTTCTCTTTTTGCACCTGGCTTCACACACTCATTTTATCTAAACTGTGCCCAAAAACATAACAAAGATATAGCAGACTTGAGAAAGCATCAGTAACTTCAGGTGGGGGAAAACCTATTTCTTCATTTTATTTCCTCCCTAACATACTAAAAATATATGGATTAATTACATATTCATTCTGAATTACTCATCACGAATGGTAGCCAGACACCAATATATGGTGAAATACATATATCAGACATGATTTCTTACTAGCTTATGGCTATTCATAGGAAAAACAGAATTAAGAGAGAAAACAGATCTTGTAGGAAAACAATGCCCCACCCCCTATCTTTTTTATTGATAAAAAATCCATAGAATGGGATGGATTTGAAAATTTACAATGTAAACTCTTTCTGTGGTTTAAAAGAGCTGACATTTGGCAGTGTGAATTAATAATACTCAGGTTACATGGGTGAGAGAGATATTGACAAATTTCCTCTGGACACAGTTGCATTTTATTTTCCTGAGTTTTGTCAAATTTTGTACAAGCTAAAAAGATGTCATTTCTGACTGCCAAAACTGCACTTCTGAAACAATAATGAAAGAACATGTAGAAATACAAAACCTAAATGTTTTATACCATTCTATTCATGAAGTAAACAAACTTTTTTTCAGAGATTTTAGCAAGACACCTTTTTTTCCCCCATAGATCTCTTGGTAAACCAAAATAAATTCAAGATTATGCTTCCATTAAAATGTGACTTGAATAAAGAAACCCATGCTAAAAATTGAATGAACATAGTGTTATCCTCCATGTACCATTCCACTCCCTAGCCCATAGCCTAGTAGTTAGAGCACTTTCCTCAGAAGTAGGAGATGTGAGTTCAGATCCTTTGGGGGGGGGGGGACTTTAACCTTCCAACTTCTGAGCAACTGTCCTAGCCACTAGATAATTGGGCATAAGGTCAGTGGGATGCCTTCCTTTTCCCTCCTACCCTAAGATGATGGAAGTAGGTATTGGGCAGCCCTGCACTCCCCTCTCCTCCAGACATGCGTACCATTTCCTACTGCCTGGCTGTTAGTGACTCCCTGCATGCTTTGGAGATGTATAAGGTTGACCATAATTAGAATGAGCAAGCTATGACCTTCTGCAGCTCTGAGCAAGATTGTTCTCCTGAGGAATGATATGTATTTTTTGGCCATGTGTTAGTGTGGGCTTAGACATCTAATAGGCGGAATAGGATCTTGGCCTTTTGCATCTGTATTCCTTGCTAGTTTATTGTTGAATAGATACTTGATTACAGTATACAGAAGAGACAGTACAGTTGAACAGTTTGTCTGTGGATTCTAAAACCCTGAGCATTATATACTTGATAGCAATGCCAGCTGGCAGAGACAGATTCAGCACATGAAAACTTCTGTGCTGTTTATTGCAGATTAAGTCTGATTTAGAGTTTCCAAGCTTTAGCTAGATACCCAGAAAAATAAATGTATATTAAGTACAAATACATTTCAGTCCCCATTTCAGCTAGATTACCCTAGTTTATCTCTAACCAGCCTTCCGTAAATGACATGCTTGTGTTTATTTTATTAAAAATGCATTTATGTAGAGTACAAAGAAATTGCACTTCTCCAGAAAATTGCATGGAGTTCTACTTAAGAACACCAACCAAGTTTAAAAGAAAGGAATAAGAACTGCATAAAATCATCAGCTAATGGAAGGATAGCAATATAATCATGACGGAACATAAAGAACTAATATATTCACCTTGCAGATGGCAAACTCCTGTCTTATCACATCACTGCACCTTGTGTATATCATGCGTGTCCAATTAAGAGACTTTCTTTTAAAGATCAGATCTTTGCTACACTGCTCCAAATAAACAGTATGTACTTTGGCCTTCCTACAAGATCCAGAATTATCGAGTATTCAAGAGACAATGCACCATATCTAAAAACTGTTTGTAATAGTTAAGCATTGTCAGTCCAATTAACCAACTTGTTCATAAGTAATTAAAATGCTAACCAATCAAAGAGCTAAGGCTGTAAAGAAACTGCAGGAAGGTAAACAGAGAGTGTGCTTGAAGTGCTGTATGTGAAAGTGATAAATTAGCTTTGCATTTGTCTGTGGAATAGTATAATCTTGCTCCATAATATTAACTGCATTTTGTAATGGTGCTGTGTCTATGAGTATGCCAGTGCTTTAATAGTGTTACAACATTTGTTGTAGGATAAGGATTGAAACATAAGGGCACAACAAAGAAGAATATTAAGAAAACCCAACCACAGAAACACAACCTTGTCCAGTTTTAAGATAATTTAAAATTCATAAAAAACTAATTGCATTAGCTTTTGTTTTTGCTTGCTAATACAAATTTAGACTCTGGAAAGTGATTTTTCCAATATATTCAGCCCTGGATGAATAAGATTTAAGGCTTCTCAAAGTAAAGTGTCATGCAAATACAGTGCAAGTTTTGGGCACTGCATTCTAGGAATGATGCAGACAACATGAGAAGAGTCTAAAGAGGAGCAATAAAAATGATGAGAACGCTGAAAAGATACAACTTTATCCAGCAGGTGACAACCGAAAGGGCCTGTTCACATACATTAAGTACCAGAATGTGTCCTTCATCATTTTCACCTTTAAATATTTAGCCTTGTGGGCCACCATTTCTGAAAGGTCCATACAAATTAATAATTTTTGTTAATTACATGTTCATCTACATGAATCTTCCTAAGTCTCTAAATAAGCACTAGAGCAAACTTCACATTTTTTTGGGGTGAAATGATGAATTTTTACTTAGGAGTATCAATCTGGCTAGCATCAGTTTGACTGTGACATCTACCACCAGTTTCTGAGTGCCTTTCACTTAAAATTAACAGCAGCAATATCCACAGTACATATGTACTCACCAATATGCTAAATGAATTATTCCTGAAGGTAAAAAGTAGCAAATTGTATTTTCAGTGCGAGGGGAGAAAAAGAAATCTCATAATAAAAATCATGGATCAGGCCCCCAGAGATGCCAAGACTTAAAAATACTAGTTTGGCATTCTATTAAATTTGTTCACTGGTTTATAAATCTTTTGAGCTTCCACATAGACGCTTTCCTCTACCACTGTGAGTTCCTTAAACTTTCTTTTTTAGTATTAATTAATTTTGTCTGCAGTTTTAAAAGTTGAAAAGCTTTAAGAAAAAAGCCACCAAATATCACACACCTTGTCATAATATAGCAAAAATTAGCAATACTTTTACCATTCAGCTGGATTAATGTCTACTTGTTTACTTAGTGACTGAGGACAAAATGGGTGCTAGTTAATTGTGCAACTCTGCTTATATATATGTCTGGTCGCATGCTGTGATAAAAGAACTCTGTTCTATTATGTGCTCTAAAATTTGCATAATTTCATCTGGCATGCCAGTTCAAAAGGTTATGAGCCTGTTCATGGGCACATCTAGGATTTTGAAAAAGGGGGTTCAGAAGGTGTAATGCACCATCCTATATAACACAACACATTTTCCTGCAGATAAAAAAAAGGGAACTATAAGTTTTAATTATATGCTAGGGTTCTAGGACTATATTATTCGGTTTAAGATCAAACCAAGCAGCTTGGGATATGAACAAATGGACCTACTTGAGCTGCTGCAGGACAAATGAGGACCTGAAAATGTAAGGTTGCTCTGACAACCTGACAAGGAGCTGCAGCATCTTCAGGCAGTGTAACCTCAGAGGGGTGCCTCTGAGTGGTGCTTCCTGAGAGGTGGTGAAGACCCTGAGCAGCAGCAGGTAGCAATCTTTGGCTCAGAGTGGTGGTAATGCCAACAGGCATCTCAGGGCAACCCTGGGATAGTAGCCAGCAACATGATCTCTTAAGGGAAATTCCCTCCCTCCTGGACTGGGTTAAGTAGCAACTTCTGGGGGTAGGGGAGTTTCAGATAAGGACTGAAACTGAAAGACCAAGGGCGTTTTATACGGCTGTGTGATGCTTCGGGTGGCAATTCCATTCAGAGGAGATTCGTCCCAATTCTGTGGCCGAATCTCTAAATCTGAATTGAATCAGGGGATCAATTTAAAGGTCTGAATTGATTCAAAGCTCTCCAAAAGATTCGGAGAGCTTTAATGATTCAGGCAGTCCTCAGTGGCTGCAGCAGGGAGCTGCAGCCAGACTTAGAGCTGGTAAGTACTAGGGGAAGGGGAGAGGTGGCTGGGGGAGGGGACCAAAGAGGAACCACTGCCAGCCCTGCTGACCCCCGCCCACTCTCCCAGCCCCTCCCCTCCAGGGTTTCCCCACCCACCCCAGCTCCCAGTGCTTTAAAGAAAAGCCCCGGTGCTCACCAGGTGCTGCTGGGTGGGGGGGGTTGATCCCTGCTGCTTGCCACTGCCCCATGCTGCATGGGGGACTCTGCCACGAGCCCCCTGGCTCCCCCAGCCCTCCCCATGGGTGCCCCACACAGGCCAGCTCCAGCCCTTTAAGAAAAAAAGAAGAGAAAATCCCCGGGACTCACGGCTCTTGCAGCGACCTTGGGGCTTCAGGGGGCTTGTGCAGCGCCCCCAGTGTGGTGCAGGGCACCTGGGATCACTCCCTGCCTGCAGGAATGCTAAGTGCAGGGCTTTTCTCATTTTTTTTTGTTTCTTAAAGGGCAGGAGCTGGCCCAGGTGGGACATCCATGGAGGGGGCTGGGGGAGTGAGAGGGGTTGTCAGGGGCTCACACAGAGCCCCCCATGCAGTGTGGGGCTGTGGGGATCGCCCCCTGCCTGGCAGCACCTGCTGATCCAGGGCTTTTTTTCCCCAAAGAGTCAGGAGCTGGGGTGGGCAGGGCAGCCATTGCCAGGCTTGGGGGCATGGGCCTGGCTGATTCAGAGATTTGGTAGGAGCTGAGTCTCTGGACAGTGATTCGAATCACCGAATCAAATCTCTGTCCCCTGAATTGGCCATATTGAAAACGAATACCAGCTGCTTTGCACAGGCCTAGTGTTTTATTAGTTGAATTACTTAAAAATAGGTGTGTTTGATATTTGGGATGTTTTAATAGCTGGGATGTTCGACTGTTGTGGTGTTTGACATGGTTTCATTGCTCTCCTTTCCCTTTCATTAACTTTTATTTTCTGTTTGATAATACATTTCTTGTGAGTGGGGAAATTATTTTAGGACTCCCAGTGAAAGATATTTTTCCCAGATTTCTCAGGGGGGGTTCAAATCACAACCCCCAAACTTTAACTTACCCCTTGTACTACCAGCCAGGGCCCGGCAAAAGGTTTACACTTCCAAGCATCATGGCCATTAGTTGATAGCACTAGTAGATAATATGAAGTCTGGAAACTCTTCTGAGGAAAGGAATCCTAAGTTTAGATGTTCTGGAAACTAAGGTGAATTGAGTCCTTTATTTTGAGACCTAACAGAAATTTATGTGCTGGAAGCTCCAAACTTGCTATGTTGCATGAGAGGAGAGCTCCTTCCAGATGCTATTAATCATTGCACATTTTGATATTAATATATACTTTGTAAATCTAATTGTTCTATGGTATATTCTTGAAAAAATACAGTTCTGTGGCCTTCATGAACACTGGTTCCGCAGCAAGTGTTTTGACCCTCTGGCAGCTCTACTTCCCCCTGTCCCTCCTCCCACCCCACCAAAAGAAATCTAATGCAACTAAGATTCCTGCAAAGCAGAAAATTTCCAAAGTAAGTGAACCGTTAGGGCTCTGGCCTGGTATGTGATAATCTGTTTATGATGTTCATTGTAATTCAGGTTCTGACCCCAACTATATCTATAATAATTTCAAGAAAGAGCTTGCCTTTCTTTTTTAATATAAACTCTGTTCTTGTTCTAATGGGTGGGTTTAGCACCGACAATAAGCCTCAGCCAAAAGAAAAATATTTCAAAAGCACATTATGCAAAGAGTAATTACTAGGCATTTACATTCATTCCTAGCTCTTCAAATGGGCTTGACTGTAAAATATGCTTGCATCCTTCACATAAACTCCATTATTGTCCTGTACTGGATTAAAAAAAACGTTGTTTATGACAATGAAATTCTCCCGGGGTAAAAGAACCATGAGAGGAGCAAACAGATAACTTACTGATGTACTGTAGCCTATTTGCTGAACTGCACTATTCTACTTTTGCTCTAAGGTATCATGCAATTTTATAAATGGATTGCTGGTGATCAATCATTGTTATAAGAACTGATGAGCAGAACTACTTTAGAGAAGATGTTTGGAATATGTTTAAGATCATCAGGTCAAAGAGATGCTCTCAGGAAAGATGGCAAATCTAATCTTTTTTTCTGCATCTTTTACTAAAATCTCCCTTATTCACTTAATGGATGTTCTTTTTTCATGTAATGGTCATGTATTTGATACTTATGATTAAATTCACTGAAAATACTGGTAATTACAGTAAATGCATAATATCTATAGGGGCTGTGGGATCTCCAGAGGGAGTTTTTAAATGCAGGTTAGACAATCACTTGACCTGAATGGTTTACACAAGGGGTTGGACTAGGTAACCTTCTTAGATCCCTTCTAACCCTATTTTGCTATGGTTCTACAGTAAGGATGTGTTTCAGGAAATATTTAACAGGAAATGTGGCCACTAAATAAATATATATTATATGTATGTATAATTATGTATAATAAATAGACTGAAAAATAATGCAGTTCTCACTGAAATAAGTATAGGATAAACACTATTGGGTAAATAATAAAGAAAAGAGAATAATAGAGTGCTCCATGATTGGGAATCCATTTAAAGTAGATATTTAAGTACCTACATGACCATGCTGTTTATAGGAAACAACCATTAGATTGCTTTAGAAAGAACATTTCATTTATAACTTTGTTAGGTCTTAACAGTGGCTGGCTGGATCCTATGTAAGTTTAATGCCCCAGCATATCTAAAGATAAGATGTTGTTTACTATGGAAATTGCGTTCTGAAGAAACTGGATAAGGGATAGAATTTTTTTTCTTCTATTACCTTGTATAAAATAATAATTCACGCATTATACACCACTTTTTACTCATACATCTAATAACACTTTTCAGAGAAGAAAAAACAGTTGAGTATGGTAATGAAATGACTTGAAATGTTGTGCCAAGCATCCATTTTTTCAAGTCAGAATGACTGTTTGATGACTCAGACATAAGTGTTGGATCCAGCAGCTGAGGAGTGCCCCTTAGCTAAAGGCTTTTCAAACGGTGCACATCGTTGCTGCTATGCCAAACCTGTCCTGGCAGCCAGCAAAGAGGGTATCTAGAAGACTTCTTAACTAGGGTGCTAAACAAGACCTGAAATAATCCCTGGGGTAGGGAGGTGTTACTGGCAGATAGCACAGTTAAGAGAAAAACCTGGCATTTATACACATACTCCTGGAGTGGGGGGCACCTTAATTAGAGCAGCTTTAATTAAAAGTACCTCCACCCCTGGAACATGTGTATAAAGTTCCAGTTTTTTCTCTTAAAGCACCTCATGTATCAGTGTCCCTGCACTGAAAAATGACAATGGGGGCATTTTAACTAAACCTTGTTGAATGAACTTTACTTAAAGTGCCCCCACCACCATTTTTCAGTGTGGGGATGCTGATACACAAGACACTGGGATCTTGGAGTGTGGTAATTACAGGAAATGTGGTCACTAAATAGATGTATATTATACAGTATGTATGTATAACTAGCAATGATAAATTAAGTCTGCTCCAACACGCTGTCATTACAGCATATCAGAGCAGCTTTGCTGCACATGTATAGGCACCCACTAAGTCTGCTCTAATCTATCCAAGAGACCACACCATCACTAAACTTGTTCTTGGATTCAAAGGGAGTACAGAAAGGGTATTCTTTGTTCTTTCTTCCTAGTATTACCTGCATACCCTCTTGAATCTTCTCAGTGAGTCAGGCTCTCATGATGAAGTCTACTGGCCACAACAAGACCACTAAAGCCCAAAGATGCCTGAAAGTCAACTTCCTCTTCATGCAGAGGATTGCATTTGTAATGTGTTGTAAAAAAACCCAATATTTTAAGTGAGTGAAAAATAAGGGCTACACTCTATGACTTGACTTTGATGACTGTAAATTTGAGCTGTCATGAACATTTTCAAAAGGAGTCAGAGTAAGTAGGAAATTACAGGTATTTGCCATAAATCACTGACTGCAATTTACACATACCTATTTGAAAAAGTATGGGGTTAACACTATTTTCAACAGTAAGAAGCAGTAAGTGAAAACTTACAAGTTTTGAAAACCTACATTTAAAATTGTTGTAATGCATATTTGTCTAAGACAGAATAACTGGCTTTGGGGACCCTTTTTGATCTCTCACAGATTAATAATTTTAACAATAATTATATCATTTATTCACTAGCTATGCCACATTTGATCCCACATAGTGGTTTATGTTGTATGCCCAGGATATTGTCAGCTACCTCTCTGTTGTATACTCACTGGAACCAAGTATCCATGAAAGCTCAGGGTAGCAATCTTTTGTTTTTGATCTGTGGGACAGGAGGATGGAAGAGAAGTGGGGACTCAACAGTAGTTTAAATATAGAAGCATTGCTATCATAGCCAATGTAAATGTAACATAGCTTGTTTGAAGCTAATACTCCAAGGCAAACACCTAACTTGTCTCACAGTATATGAAAACAAACCACCAGGAGGCCTTGGTTTGACACTGTCTTCTCATTGACAAAGAAATAAAACTGAAATTACACTTTTTTTTAAAGTAGAAGAAAATCTCAAATATGTTTCTAAAATTATGAAATTTTTTTGCTAGCAGTAGTAGTAGTAAACTGTAGTTTTCTTTTGAAAGCAATTTCTGGGTGAACTCCCTTATTTCAACAGGCATGTTCATTTTTAATTGCATATTATTCTGGCATGATATGCATTTTCAGTGATCCAAAGCTCACCTTTAGAGATGCATTTCCTACCCTGTATGACAAAAACTTCAAAGTCACATGGAGAAACATTGTATATGAATGTAAAAATCTGTAAAATAAGACAGATGATTGACCATGTGTTATATATGCAAAACTGTTTTTGGATGCATGTAAAGGCAGATGCCCTTTTAAAAAAAAAGTCCCATTAAATGAGAGAGAATAATTCTATTTACTTTATCACATCTAGGAGGTCTTAGTCAAGATTTCACTAAGTAATACTAGAGTGCCATAAGAGTGAATTAATTAGGAGTTCCTGTACTACATTGGCTGAAACAAAGATAAAAGGATATTTGCATATATTGCATAACATTCTATGTAAATCTGGTAAATATTCTGATGTGAATTATTCACATTATATCACACTGTCTCTGACACTTTTATATTGCATAAGTAGTTGAATAAACAATATTATAGTTAAGGCAACCCTATTTATCTTTGCATCCTTCTTGTAAATAAAACAGCAGACAATATTCCTGCCACTTAAACAAAAGACATATTGATGCTGAATTGCCAAAAGTCATTTTACAGTACTAGGGATAATTTTTTTTAATTATCTACAAAAGGAGCTAATTGAATAGTTCTGTAACCACATCCATCAAAAAAAGGTGACAAATGCCAAACCGAGGTTTGTTTGGGGAGCAGGAGAGGGAAGAGAGGGAGGGAGATCTTGTGATATAAAAGAGCATGTTTTAGGAATGCAGGTAAAACACAGTCTAGGCTTAGGGATAATTTGGGGCAGATCTGTATTCATTCAATTAACATGCAAGGGAACTGCAAATTTTGTAGGTTCTGTAGTATGAACTTATTGCATACACAAGGGGTTCCACTCCCATTCCACCCAGCACAAGGAATTTTAAGAACATGCCTCACCAACTCAAAGCTACAGAAAACGTGGTCCCAGTAGTGTTGAAGCTGCTCTTTATGCACATCCTTTCTATGTCCTGCCCTGCTGAGGCAGCATCATGCAGTTTCCCAAATTTCCCCAGAATGCAGTGATCCAAGCATGATTGGTCAATGTGATGTGTAAGCAAAAATGTGTTTTTTTCATGAGCATGCTACTGCTTATTGACTCATCTCAGCCACATTTGTTTTAACACGCTGATGAGCATGTTAGGAGCTGATTACAGAAACATAGCTGTGCTTATAGCAGGAAGTGTCCTCATTTGTTATGTATTCTGTTCACTTCATATTTGAACTCAGGAATCAGACAGCACTTTCACAGCATTTATGTGAGAGTCTCCATTGTAATTGTAGAGATTTTAAAATGTATTTGCGATTCTTTGTATTTCCCAATAATCTGCAGAAAACAGTCTAGTCTTAAAATTCTCTTTCAACTCCCAGAAAATAAATATTTATTTTTGGCTGCAAAACAGATGGCGGGTGAACTAACCTTTAAAGAAAGTTTATTCTGAACTTCCAGGGAAGCAAAGTACCAAGAAAAAGATACCAGAGATTAAGACCAATATAATGTACAAGTACAATACTGTGTTAGGGTGAAGATAGCACCACCCTATTCCTAAAAGCAAAGCAAATTGCTACATTTCTTACACTGTTTCAGGTGTTAATAGCAACACCTAAAGAAGAATACAGAACCTTTAGCTGTCATATCGTTATTTTTTAAGGTGAGGACCACCGGTCTGTGCTTAATCCTATTCCAATGGCTGAGAGTTTTGCTACAGATTTCCTGGGAATTTTGTCATGGCTATAATGGGAATAGGCTTGGACCCATAGGGCACGTCCAGACAAGTGTGCACGTGCCTCTTGCCCCGCCTCAAACGCCTTTGCAGCGGGGCAAGAGGCTCATGCAAGAACGAAAAGATGGATATCAAGGAGTCTAAAAAAAACCAGACTAAAAAAAGTGGGGCAGGGCAACAGGAGGCTGGGTCCTCCACAGAGATGCTCTGGCTGCTAGAGTGTCTCCATGGTTGGCCCCTCACCCTGGTGCTGAAATGCACAGCTGGCCAGATTGCATGTTCAGCACCAGGGCTCCAGTGCTGGTGCATAAGGGATCAGAGGGGCTGGAGGAGGGAGGGGACTGTGGGAGGGGAC
>NW_017728886.1:49043723-49057460 GCF_001723895.1 Crocodylus porosus
AACAAAGTGCATGTCTGAGCATGTGCACTGAAGCAAAAAGCCACAGCTCAAATTTGCACAACTTCTATTTGAGCTACTGCAAGTTCATGTGCTTGCATGTGTGGACATGCCCACATTGTGTTAATGGTTCAGCTTCTTAGTTTAATGTCAGAGACTGAAAGTTGGACTGAATTAAAGAGTTAGCAATGTAGCTATGATTGAATCATTAATTAGTATGTGGAGAGAATTATATTTAAAGAGCTGATTGCGAGACCAGCCAGAAGAAATCTATTTTCTCTATGGTCAGAGGTATGAAAGTCTTCAAAAAATACTGGACACGTAGGATATTCCTGATATTGTAGGATGGCCCAGGTAAAGGGCAAGGGGGTAAAGTAAGAGATGAGCTCGCCTGAAGTCAAAAGATCCAGTGTAAAATGTCACAAGTCACATGTCTAAGCTGAGACGCAAATCTTGAAGGGAATCAGAGCCACAGATCAAGAAGTCTTTGGATGATTCAGAGGACAAAACAGAATATACACTGCAGTCTTTGATGGCTGAACCAGTCAAGCAGCAGAATGAGCAGCAGGCAGCAGACAATGAAATAGGCAGATTTAAAGCATCGGCCAAAACTAAGTGTAGATCTGATATGTGAAGGTAAAATTAAAATTGCTTCACAGATATATTTTTAATAATTCACTTAGGTAGAATTTGATAGATTGCAAAAATGGATCTTGAGTAGTGCTGTTGTGACAAACAGAAAAGAGCTTTTCTTTAATAGTAAGTTAGTACTGTATGGGGATTCACTATTAGCATAGTGTTTCTGTACAGCATGTTTTAGCTTTTCACAGTATGGGGCCAATAAGAAAATGGACTAGGCAGGAAGGAAGAGAAGTCTTTAAATGGTCACTTAACAGCTTTAACTTAAGATTAGTTAAGGAACAATATAACAGTTCTGACACTGAGGCCCCCTGAGAGATGCTACGTTTAAGAGTGCTCACCCAGGTAATCGCTGTCATAAGTAGTAATCTAGCCACATCTTCATTTAGTTAAAGGTGTGATAAAACATGGAAAAATCCACAAAGTTATTACAGAAAAAATGTACAGGATCTTAGTGGCTGGTTCCCATTGCATCATAAATTGAATGGGAAGCACAATGAAGCCCTGAAAGGCTCAAATGTGCCCTTGCACCTGAGCACTGGTCACAGCTGACTGGGGCTCCCAACCATGGAAGTGCATGGGGTCCTTGGCTTGGATGCACACTGATGGCTGGAAGATCTAATCAGGTCTTGTGTTAATGAGGGAAGAAGCAAGTGTCCCATTTCAAGTGCCTTACAAACAAGTATGACTTTTCCCAGCTGAGAACCATCATTGTCATAATATCATAACACACACTGGTTCCTTGTCCCAGAACATGAGAGCTTTAGCTTCTAATCTCACATTTTTATTTTCACAAGTAAAATTAATTATTTTCATGCTATTTAAATGTTTTAATATAGCTTTGACACAACCAGTTTTGAAATAATGGATCATCTGAGAATTCATGCAAACGAAATGATTTCTAAGATAGATATCAGGTAGCACATGACCCCTTATACTGAATTTTAATTTGTAGTTTGTGAGATAGCTGTACACAAAATTCAGTGAATGTTCCTGGGAAAAAATATTGATACACACAGCAGATTCTGAATAGGCTTTTCAAATTTTTCCCTCCCTTACAGAGAACTAATCTAGGTCTGCTGCGGTCAAGGCTATCAACTTTTTTCCCAGGGCAAGAGGGAGAAACATGCTCTCACTGGTAAGAATTATTACTATAATGGAGTTTTAGTTGACAATTCAACTGTTTAGTTCTGATCAAAACCTCTATAAGTATTAAACTTATTTCAAGATTGCAACAAATTGATTCAGATTGTCCAAAGTGACTTTGTTTTGTTCTGTTTTTGCATCTTTTCAGTAACTATGAAAAAATGATGGCATATAGCAGCATATTTACTGTTCTTATTTGCCTTGTAGAATCCTGGCCACCATCAAGCTAATGATTTCCTAATGTAATTTTTAAAGTTACCAATGTCTACATACAAGTTTTAATTATTTAGAGCACAGTACCATCCAAAATGTTCAAAGTGCTACACAGGCAATAGGAGACCATCTCCGCTTCAAAGGGTAAACAATTTGAAGAGAAAAAAAACAGCTGAAGAGTAGGAGGAAACTATGCAAAAAGATACAAGGTAACAAAGTCATTCAACTTATTTACCAAACTGCAAAGTTATCTACTGTGCACAGGAAGCAACCTTTTTTTTTTTTTTTTTTTTTAGAGTAATGTGACTGACAGGGGTTTTCTATCAAAGTTGTAACTTGAAGTAACAAAAGACTATATGCATGTATTAAGACTCTTCATGAACACATAAGCAAGTTTAATCACCATCACTAGCTGAACAAAAAAAGATTTGTATCCCAGCTTCCTATGAAAACTATGGACCAAAAAAATACACACACATATATATATGTATATACATATCCTTATACGTAGTTTGTATTTCACAATATTGAGGATTTATTATAACACGACAAAGGGTTCAAAGCCATGTAATTGATCAGCAAAGCATAGAAAGTTCTATTGCTTTTTAAAATTATACTGCTCATATTATGTATTCCATTCTTGTTCAATATTCAGCATACTCAATCAATGTTTCTTTTTTCTGCTACTGGTAAGCTGCAATTTATAATAGGAAATATATATATAGAGGATATAAATTCATGCTGAAAAAAAAGCTTTCTGAGGAAGAAATATTTAAAAGTGGAATATCGTTTTTGAGGACTGACTTAAGTTACAGCAAACCAAAAGAAAGCTGTGAAGCAAAGGTTGTGATGGAAATGCTAAGCCAGATTGTTTTGTGTTGTGAGCTGTCAGCATTCATGTACAGATACTGATAGAGGCAACGATGATATCTTAGGGTGATACCAGTTAATTGAGCTTTGCCCTTAACTTCTAACCAGGGTAAACCCCAAATACCATATTTACTCAAATATAAGATTAGGTTTTTTTCCCCTTAATCAGCATGGGGAAAACAGCTCCTCATATTACTATTTGCATACAAGAAAACATCATTAAATACATTGTCTATCATTAAACTGCTGCCAAAAGCTGCATATGCTCAGTAATGGAAACCAACCCCTGCATTGATTAAATGCAACCAACACCGAGCATGACTATAAATAGTGTGACCATATGTCCTAGTTAGCTGGGACAGTCCCAGATTTCAGAGACCGGTCCTGGCCAGCTGTTGAAAATTATAATGGGCATCCTGGAAATGCAGGAGCACAGGCCAGTTTGGCTGGGAGTCAGAGAAACAGGAGCACCTTGCAGGTGGGCATGCAGACACTGCTGCCTGCCTGTACACCACACCTCCAATACCACCTACTCGTGAGACTATGGGAGGAATGGGGCGGTGTCCTAGATGTCCCAAATAAATGTTCTGGATGTCTTGGATTTATTTATGGTCAGCCTAACTATAAAATATATGGCCCATATTGGGCAAACTTGCTGATGGGAACCCTTTTATTTTTGGTGCTTAAAAAAACATGGGTAGGTGTTCCCTCTACAGGGAACTGACGCTGGGCCTAGAGGTACAAGACCAGGCTGGCACTGGGAAGGCCAGAGCCAGCCCTGACATCCTCCCCTTGGTGCCAAAAATGCTACGTTACATTTGATCTTAGCCAAAAGGCTGAGATGCTGATAGAAATCTATCACAAGGATAGGTTTATGCAACCCATCTGAATAAGATACATGACTGTGTCCATTGTACTCAGTCCCCCTCAGCACCAGCTCTTTTTCAAGTCATGGTGGACCACAACACTGAATATATATTCACCTTTCTTTTCCATTTCCAGCGATTCCTGTATCTTCACCAGCCTTAAATGTCTGGCAAACATCACCAAACAGGCCCCAAAACAGCTCACCCAGAATCCCTCTGTCACTCCCTTTCTTGGCCTGGTGCAGATGATTCGTGTGGCCCAATCCTCCATGCAATGGAACTGGACCAGGTTGTTCTGAGCCTCGCCTGCATATACATTTTTGGAGGATCCCAGGACTTGTGACAAGAATATTCAGTACCAGTCATGAGCAGGGGAATAATTAGCACATGGATCTGGAATAATGCTGAGCTATAGGGTCACCATGGCTTGGAATGCTGTTGACTCTGCTGGGGCCCAGCCCAATGAGCCTTTTGGCTTTGGATTAATATCATGCATAGTGTGTACTGTAAGTAGGCATAAAAAAGTGGTGCTTAAAAGTGTGTTTCTGGAGAATCTATGCTAACTTGCAGTATTTTTGATAAAAGGTAACGTGCATCAATTCTGGATGAATGAAGTCTATGGGAACCCATAATTATTTTCCTATATATTTATTTCAAAGTCAGTATTTTCAAATTTGCCCCTCACTTCCATGAGCTCAGCAACAGCAGGGTCTGACAGTAAGGTAGTGGGGTAGGGGGGAAGAAGTTGGGAGATGTAGAGGGCAAGGGGGCCACCTGACTCTCCCAGATTTATTTTCCATGCTGTAACAATGACAGCATGACAAATTCAAAGCAAAACTCCAATAATTAGATTCTATAAGTAGAAAATTCTAATATATTTATAAATGTTCCATATATAAAATCAAATTATTGGGAGGTCACCTTATACTCGAGAAAATATAATAGTTTAAAAGGTACAAACTGTTCTTAGCCCTTGTCTGTACCTAGGGGGTAAGCCTCTGCATACTTAAGTCAACTTCTATTCCCATTCATTTGCTGAAGTTATTATTGGGTAAAATACAGAGTACACTGTATTCAGTGTAATCAGCCTGCCTTTCCAGCTTGTAATGAAACTTGAAACCAAATGACTCTATCATTGTGAAAGTTCTACATATCTCTAGTTAGTAAAGTAGGAGAATGTGATCCAGCCTTTTACAGTATGCTAAAGCATAGTTTTCTTTAAAAGTATAACCTATTGAACATGGAAGGGACTAAATATTTCCGCTTTGATTACAATCGAACTCTTCAGCTGAATGGCTTTTATTTTTAAGCCTTTGTCCAATTTTCTGCCCTTCACTTCATGCATCTCTCTCATCACAGTTCCCTACTATGGTGCCGAGAGCAATAACTGCAGGTTGTTTTGAGACTGGCACTACCACTGCCACAGGGAACATCAGTCAACACCACTCTTCCATAATGCTTGTGCCAACCCAATGGTTTGTACTCCCTGTCTATGTTTACATTAGCCAAGGGCAAATAAGTCAAAATAACCATCTCAGCTGAAATATGAAGAAATTCACTACTACAATTTTTATGATGGAATTCAAATAGCCTCTAAGGCTGCTTGCAGATGTGCTTGTGGGGTGTGGGGGTGGGAAACAGTGCTTTACTTTAAACTCAGCAAGCCACCGCACTGAGCCCAATACATACCCAGAAGAGGCAGTGCATTAGTTGCACCTGGCTTTTCCAATGTCTTTAGGTACCAGGCACTTCAGGGGGCTTTTTTGGTGCTTTTATCTAATGGCCAATCGATTCAGCATTAGCTAAAAGCACCAGAAAGCCCCATTGAAGTGACCAATCTATACAGACGCTATACAGCCAGGTTGAAGTAACGTGCTGTTGCTACTGGTAGACCGCATTTTAAATTTTTTTTCCACATCTGTCAACACCCTTTATGTCCACCATTATATTCATATGCAGTATCTTTGGGTGCTAGAAGTAACTGGGTCAGATTTACTGAAAATATTGTTTTGGAAAAAAAGGTTCAGGTGCTTGCTAGCAAGAAGTCTGCTAAAGATCAGTAACTGTTGGAGAAAAGAAGCTACCAACTCAGTGACATGAGGCTGGAGGGGGTTCCACAAAGTGGGCTGCACCTGCTGAGAAGAAAGAAGGACAACAACAGACAACAATGTGGGATAACTTAGTTTAAACAAACACAAGCCTGTAACAAGCCTCATGTATAAAGTATACCTGCCCCTTCAACCTGATGCTGAGGCTAGTAAAGCGAGCAAAACGCTGGCTTGCATCCATAGATGCTTCTCAAGCAAATTCCAGGATGTCATTCTCCCCTTGTACTTGGCCTTGGTGAGTCCAGTTAGTGTGTCCAGTTTTGGGCTCCTCAATTCAAAAAGGATGTGGAGAAGCTTGAGAGGCTGCCGATGAGAGCGAGGCACATAATCAGAGGTCAGGAAAACAGACCTTATGTTGAGAGGCCAAGAGCTATGGGACACTAGCCTGGAAAAATGTAGGCTCAGGGGCAATCTAGTAGCCACCTATAAGTTTATCAGGGGCGTTCACCAGGATCTGTGAGAATGATTGTTCATCACAGCACCCCAAGGGATGATAAGGTTGAACAGTTATAAACTCTTGCAAGACAGTTTCAGGCTGGACATAAGGAAGAATTTCTTCACTGTCCAAGCCCCCAAGGTCTGGAATAGCCTGCCACCAGAGGTGGTTCAAACACCTATACTGAACGCCTTCAAGAGAAATTTGGATGTTTATCTTGCTGGGATCCTATGACCCCAGCTGCCTTCCTGCCCTTTGGGCAGGGGGCTGAACTCGATGATCTTCTGAGGTCCCTTCCAGCCCTAATGTCTATGAAATCTATGAAATCTGGCAAACAGAGACTAAGGAGAACTGTGAAATCCTCTCCAGAGTACAATGGGACAGTGTTGACATAGGGAGGTGTAAGTTAAACTTTTGTGGGCCCTTTATTTCACATGGAGTCACTGGTTTCTGAACTTCTTTATCCATGACACCATTTACTGTGGGCAGGAATAAGGGGAAAAGGCATTAATTCAACTCTAGCCCCATGGCAGTTCCTGAGGTGGGTATCTCTGCAGCCACAAGGATGCAAAATACAATGAATAAATCATGCTTTTGTCAAACAATGTCAGGGGAATAAAGGGAGTGGGCATGAGAAAAAACATTATAAGGGCCTACAGATGTACATGGGTTCTGTAGCCAATTCTGTGGCAGTGGTGTTGGAAGAAAATATAGGCTTGTGGAAGACTCAGGTGAATGAGGGGGATATGGTCTGCACTACAACAAACTGACAATAATGACAGAAGTTGAAATTCAGAAGGATGACTTGTAAAATACTTGACTGCAAATCAGACCTAGGCCATTGGTCATCTGTCTGCAAGTTATTTCACCTCCCTATGATTCAATTTCTCTAACTGTCTGATAGAAATAAGGGACATTTATACATGTGCTCTGAGAGTGGCGGGGAGGCAACTGTTCTAATTATAACACCTGAAGCATCATGTGTATCCAGTGTCCCTATGCTGCAAAATGCTGGCAGGAGCACTTTAAATAAAACTTGCCAAACAAGCTTTAGTTAAAGCACCCCTGCCACAATTTTACATGGGATGCAGGTAATGACCATGCTCCAGCAGACTCAATTAATCTGCTTTGACATGCTATAATTACAGCGCGGTGGAGCAGCCTTGCTGCACATGTATAGTCACCCATAGATAATGACCTCTTGCAAAGTGCTTTAAGGTGAAACAGTAGTAACACTAAGAGCCATGTCTGCTCTCTTCTGGTTTATAGTTTTCTCATACATACGCAGAGGACCAGAAATACACCTTAAATGTGTCCATTTGAATAAATGAGCAGGAGAGTCACATAATAAGCCACCCCTGCCTCTGTCAGCAGAACTCTTTAATAAAAGAACCCCCTCCCCAAAGCCACACACTTTCCTGCCCATCTATGTCTAAAGCCTCTTCTCAGCTTCTCCTGCTTTCTTGTTCCCAGAAGAGCTAAGACAGAACTTCAAGGATCAGCAATCAAAGGTAGAAAGGAGTCAGTGCTTTGTGACTGGTTCTCTGAGGCCCCTGGCATAAGAGTCTTCAAAGCAAAACCAGAACCTAATGAATAAAGCTTTGATAACTCCCTGGAACTGCCCTTGTTCTTTCCTGTACTTTATTTGAGAAAAATGAATGCTATCTATCTCACCTGCCAGTTTCATAAAATTGCCTTTTCTTATTGCAGAATATTATGCAAAGTTGCAATTTTATTTTTTAGTGTTTACTCTTCAATATTTAATTATTTAAATTGTCTAACTAACACTTAAATAAACACTCCAGTCATAAATCTTTTGAAGTGCACTAAGACTTTATATCTTGCTGAGAAACATTTCCAAGCATATCTTCTGTCCATTCATTATTCATTATCATCTGCTTTTTGCCTAAATTCTGTGAAACTCTTTTTCAGCTTTTAGATGACAACTTTCCACCTACAGTCTTATTGTTTATTTCATACAGATACAATACTTAAAGCTACAGAAAGGAAACCCTGTTAAGCTATGCTAATACATTAAAAATAAGTGTGTCACTGTGGATCAGACCCAGATACATTTACATTAATTGTGAGTTCTTATAAGGACAGCAAACTAGACCCATTTACAGTTGTTTGCAAAGCATGAAATGACTTCATGTGAGCAGTGCAATCACACATAAACAAGATAAGAAACCCAATGAACTGAATAATATTGCTTCTTTTTTCCCTATGAATAAGTTATACAGTCATATTAAAATAAGCATGACAATAATTTTGATGGTATGGATGAAAACACAACTCTTACTTCACATTTTTTTTATTGTATACGAAGAAAGATTTCAACATATATCATTACAAGAAGGTGTAAAATTATCCTTTTTGCAGTATAGGTTAAAGACTTTTACAGTTCTCTTTTATCACATCTTGATGATATCTCTCAAATTTAAAAAGTGGCTAGTTTCCACTAAGGTGTGCTTAAAGACTTTGACCATAGTCAACATGAGAAGACTCCTGTGGGCTAACTTGTAAGATTAGGGACACTGTTAACACACAAGATGGAAATACCTTTCTCCTTGTGCTAAAATGGAAAAGAGCAAAAGTTATATTTTTGTATTCCTCTCTTCTTGTTCTTGTGACATATAAAGAATTTTAAGATACCTCCTAGAGTTTGCTAGGATTTTGGCTATTCTTGTAACAAAGGTAGGTTAAAAAATTTTTTTGTTTGCAGTTCTTGTGATGATGGTCTAGTCCTATTTTAATAGGACTTCCTGAGGGATGTCTTGTTATAAAAATGAGAGCCGATAAGTACCAGATCATAGCATCCATTTTAAAGCAGAACACCCTGTTGAGATAATGGGAGTTCTCTTTTAAAAAATTATATTATATGGTCCACAACCTCAAGACAAGTTTCCATACTAATACATTACAAAAATATTATTTATTTGTGTGACAAAAATGTAAAAAAACCCTTATAAACAAGGAAGTTGACAGAAAGAGTGCTATTTTCATTCATACCATCAAAATTAGATGAAAGAACACATTCTCACTCTTATTTTAATAAGACTATATATGTTCATCATGCGAAAAGCAGCAATATTATTCAATCAATTGACGTTAAACGTGCTTAGTTCTGACTTCTTAAAAATAGAAAAAAAATTAAAGATGTATTAAAGCTACAGCATTTCCCTTTTTAAATTCACTCTAGGGTGTTGGCCTGTGATTAGTCACACATGCTGTGTGCCTCTAGTTACAGCTCTCCACTTGGCTGGAGACAAGCGCCCCAAATGTTTGAGAGGTCTGGCAACTTACTTTTACTTATTTTCTCAATGCCAATGACTGAATTTTTCTTGCTGCTTCTGAGAATGGGAACATTTATTCACGTTTGATAGAAAATTTTTCTATTTCAGGTGATCTACTTGTCTCTAGCGGGTGTCAAATCCATGAAATTTATTGCATAAAAGGAAATATTTAAGTAAGTATAGATATTTTTCCCTATTCATCATCTAGATAGGATCCACATATTTGTTACAAATGGGTTACAAACAGAAATACCAGAAATAAAAAGGTAGATTTTGTATAAAATTCTCCTCGTAGAATCATAGAAGTAGGGTTGGAAGGGACCTTATAGATCTTCAAGTCCAACCCCCTGCCAGGGCAGGAGAAAAAACTGGGCTCAAATGATCCCAGCTAGGTAGGCATCAAGCTTCCTCTTAAAGACCCTCAGGGTAGGAGCCAGCACCACTTCCCTTGGAAGTTGGTTCCAGATCCTAGCCGCCCCGACTGTGAAGTAGTTCTTACGGATGTCTAATCTAAACCTACTCTCCAACAACTTGTGGCCATTATTCCTTGTTATGCCAGGGGGGGCTACGGGAAACAAGGTCTCTCCCAAACCCTTCTGGTTCCCCCTAGTGAGTTTATGGACTGTCACCAGGTCCCCCCTCAGCCTTGCTGAACAGGTTCAGGTCTCGCAGTCTCTCATTATAGGGTCTGCCCTGTAATCCCCAGATCATGCGGGTGGCCCTCCTCTGGACCCTCTCAATGTTGTACACATCTCTCCTGAAGTGGGGCGCACAGAACTGGACACAGTACTCCAGCTGTGGCCTGATCAGTGTTGCATAGAGGGGGAATATCACCTCCTTGTCCCTGCCAGAGATACACCTGTGGATGCATGACAAGGTGCGGTTGGCCCTTCCAACCATGACCTTGCATTGTCGTCCCATGTTCATCTTGGAGTCAATAATGACTCCAAGATCCCTTTGGAGCCTCCGTGCTCTCAAGAAGGGAGTTTCCCATCCTGTAAGTGTGGTTCCCATCTTATAAGTGTGTGTAGTCCTCCAGCTACCTCTGGGGACTACAACATGGAGACTTATGACTCTGACAGTAGAACTAATACATACATAGAACACGGTGCACTGCCTAGCAGATAATAATATATGAGACATGACTACTCTCCCTTGAGATTGTCAATACTTAAGAATAGGGTTTGTTACTTAACTAAAGAAGGGGAGTTTCTTGACTTGAAGGAATGTTTGTCATGATCTGTCTAAATTAAAACTACCACACCCAATCTTCAAGGGAGAAAGTTTCCAGTTTCAAATAAAAAAGAACCCTCACTGGACTGAGTGCAATAGCCATTGGGAGGCCTACACAATGGGCAGGAAATAAAATGACACTTTCTGCAAGCGTTAAACTGGATATAATGGTAAGTGGCAAAAATGTAGGTCCAAGTCCATGATCTATCATCTCATCAGACTGAAAAACATTTGATGCCAGAAGAAACCACTTGTTGCTAAGTTATGTATAAAATTTCTTTTTATTGAATATGCTGAGAACATCTTATAACATTACATAATAGGGCTGTGCAAAGTTTTGGTTCCTGACTCAATTCAGTGGAGATTTGGCCCTATTTGGTGGCCAAATCTCCAAATACAAATCAAACCAGGAGACCCTTTAATCTCTCCGAATTGAATCAAAACCCTCCGAATAGATTTAGAGAGATTCAGAAAGATCTGGAGATTTGGACATAGACACAGCTTTAAATGTTTTTTTTAACATATCTCTAGGTAACAGGTAGCTGTGAATGCTGCAATGCTGGGGTGCATGGAGCATCCCACAGGAGTGCGGGGGGCTCCCCAGTGTGCTTGCCAGCAGAACCAGAAGTGGACCAAAGTACTTTCAGTCCACTTCCAGGTCCACTTGGGAGTGTGCTGGGGGGCCCCCCATGTGCTCCCAGCTCAGTGGCTGGTGCCTCCTGGGTCTGCAGGGGGCACCTGGGGTTCCCCTGTGGCTGATTGCCAAGCCAGTTAGGCACGGTAGGGCCCCCCCAGCAGTGGACTGGAAGTACTTCCAATGCACTTCCAGGTTCACCGCCAAGCACATGGAGGGCCCCCTTGTACTCCTGTAGGATGCTCCATGCGACCCAGCAATCACGAGATGCACCTGCTACCTCGAGGTATATAGAAAAAACTTTTAAAGCTGTGTCTATGTCCAAATCAGCATCAAATCTTCAGAATAGGATTTGGCCAAATCGAATCAGGGACAGTGATCCAAATCAACTAATTGAATTACTATCCCTGATTTGGGCCAAATCAGTATTGAATAGGGCCCATTTTGCACATCCCTATTATATAATGATATATTATCATTCATGCTTTTTAATTTCTATCTTTCATATTCTTTGTAGAGGGAGGGAAGGAAGGAAAAGGGATGAGCAGTGGAAAGGATAGCTAACCATGGTGACTTGGCCCAGCATTTCAAAATGACAGTCACTACCTTCTATCCCCAGTCTTGATACCAGACTTTTTAATACATTCAATAAACATTGGATGCTTGTTTTTAAACTATATATTTTCCATAATGGCAATTGATTTCTTCTCTTGGCATTTTTCTGAGATGATTCCATGTACCTGTTAGTACTTATTTTTGGTCCAAGCCCATGATTAACTGTTTTGCACCATGGTTCTATGTTTGTTCAGAATCCAAGACAATTTAGAAACAATATCACTTTGCTGCAACTTGCCGTCTCTGACGAGCCCTGATCAGAAAAATAGTTTTGTAAGAAATTAGTGAATTTCCTTAAAACCTATATTATTGCTATCATAAACCTGGACAGACACAGCAGCACAAATAAAATCAAGTAGTCATGTCTAGTGGTACAGACAAATTATACTCTGTCAAAAGGTAGTTTTTATTCCCAAAGGGGATACTGAGCTAAAGCAGGTCTGAGACTGGCTGCTTGTGGATGGCCCCAGTAGTGAGAAGACATTTGACTGCAAATCTCTTTATTAGAAATGCCATGAGCCTGATCATCAGAGAAAACAACCACCTACCACTAGTCATAAAAGTTACATTTTCACTTGGGTACTTTATAAAGCAGAGTCTGGGAGGAAAAAAAGAGCTATTTTTCAGTGATTACAGTAGCTGTTTACTACAGTATCTGATAAAGTGAACTTGAGTTCAGGAAAGCTTATGCTGTACATATGTGTACATACACACACACACACATATCAAGGCTGTGCAAAACTTTAGGTGCTGATTCAATTCAGAGGAGATTTGGCCCAATTCAGTGGTGGAATCTCCAAATACGAATCAAAACAGGAGACCAATCGATTTGAAGGTCTATGAATCAATTTGGAAAAGATTCATAGAGCTTCAGTGATTTGGGCAGTCCCCACTGTCTACAGCAGGGAGCAGGACCCAGACTCCATGCTGGTAAGTAGGGGGGGGCTGGGGAAGGGACCATGGGGGGGACCCCTGCCAGGCTCCATCCACTGCCTGCTCCCCCAGCCTCCCTAAGCATCCCTTGCCCACTGTCCCCACCCCCCCATGGCTGTCCTGCTTGGCCCCAGCTTTTTAAAAAAAGCCCCTATTCACTGGCAGCTGCCAGGTGGTGGGGCCAATCTTCACTGCCCCCAACTGCCCCATGCAATGTGGGGGCTCTGTCACAAGCCCCCCATGGCTGCCTTGCCTGCCCCAGCTCTTTAGAAAAACAAAACAAAACAAACTCCAGATTCACCGGCTAGTTTAGCAGCCTTGGGGCTTCTGGGGGCTCACGGCAGAGCCCCCCACACCGTGCGAGACAGTGGGGGAGCAGCAGGAATCACACCCCCCACCTGGCAGCAGCTGGTGACTAGGGGCTTTTTTCCCCAAATAGCCGGGAGCTGGGAGAGCGGGCGGGGCAGCCATTGAAAGCAGGTCGGGGATGGGGCTGATTTGGCTGCAGCCAAATCACCAAATCAGATTCAGCTGAATCAGTTTGAGACAGTGAATTGAATCACCAAATCAAATCACTGTCCCCCGAATCAGCTGAATCTGAACCCGAAGCAAATACTAGCCACTTTGCACAGGCGTAATACAAACACACACACCTTATTCAATTAGTTTATAACAGTGCTCTCCAGCCTTTTAATGGTGAAGGTAACTTTTTGTAAGTAAAAGGGCACCCCAGGATCTACTGCCCCCACCC
>NW_017728886.1:49057560-49066909 GCF_001723895.1 Crocodylus porosus
GCCTCAGCCCGCCCCCTGCTTCCCAGACAAGCCACTTGGGCTGTAACTCCACTCACCCAGCCTGGCCTGGGGGGCAGGGGCATGGCTCAGCCCAGCTATGTATGTCTTGCCACTCCCAACTGTGGAGCCTCTGACAGACTGAGATCTACTGTCAGAGGCTCCAAGATCAACCAGTCAATCGAAATTGACTGTTTGGTGACCACTATAAGGCGGCACATCTACCCTGCCTTCTGCCATTTACTACTTGCCAGTTCTTTCACATGTGGGCTTCAGTTCTTCTCATCATTACCGTGGATGATGATCCTTAAATGTAGCAACAACTGAGAATGACACCCCAATATTTTCCCTACTTTCAGATGTGGCAAAATATTTCAGTCCCTTTCCTATACTTTTCCAGGCTGCAAGGGAAGGGATATATACTACAGTGATTCTAAAGCAGCTGCAGACTTCCTCAGCATAATTTCATAGTACTCAATTTATGCATGCCTGAAAGAGTCTATCTTCCTTTTTGTTTTCTATGTACATTTCTTTTGTTATTTTTTTTTTAAGTATTTGATTATTTATATCCTGTAAATTACTTGGCTTTGGACTACAGATGTTCAACATTTCCCCTTGGAAAATGAAGAAATAAATGTATGCTTAAAGGAATCAGCATTTTGGCTTGGTTTTTCCATTTCTGGATCTGCCATATTGCACTTTTGTGAGGATGAAGAGGGAAACCCTGCACTGGAAGGCAATTAAAGGAACACATTTTTATAATTAATTCATTTTTTTCCTTTACATTTTTCTCCACAATCTAGTTTCAGCCATGTTCCCTTTTCCTCTCTGGCTTTGTTCTGCCCAAGTTTACTCCCTGAAACTTCCAGACAAAAAAACCACTGCAAACAATGCAATATAAGCAGGGTAGTGCAGCGCTGGAAGACTGTGAGTTACCCAAATGTTACTAAGCCATACTTTTAGTCTAAGAATTTGAAAAAGCTTTGGATTTCCTTCATAAAATCCATGTAGCAGGGAGACCTGGATGAGCTACCAGCCACTATGCAAACCAAAGAAACTGGAGATAAATTTCAGGAAGCAGGACATTCTTTGATTACTAGTGACTGGTGAAATAAACCCATCCATGGGGTACCCCCAAACCCCCAACGTTTTGCCCTATTGTCCTACTACTTGTTTCAAGGAACAGATCAAAGTTTGTCCTGGGATAACTCCTTATCCATGCACACCTTGGCTCTGCTTCCCTTACACCAGACTGTACAAGTGCAGCAGCGAAATCTCTGCCAGTTCCAGGCAGCTTCCCCTTAAGTTGTGAAAGAATTTTAGCTCCTCCTTTCTATAGAAGGGGCTGGGCTGGAAAATCACTTGCTCCAAGATCACACTTCACCACCTTACCACAGTTAGGTGACAAAACAACAAAATAATTTCTTTTATAGGAGAAAAGAATTATACAAAAACAATGGACCATATAGCTTGAAGACAGCATACACAAAATCAGGTAACCTTTCCCACCCTCTTTCCTTACTAAAGTACCATTATCCAGAGAGTCCTGTCAAAGTTTCCAGACATTAGCTTTTCTGCCAAGGTCTTCTAGTCTCTGATCACTGGGGCCTCACCCCCAAAGCCTGGGGTAATCCAAAGATAATAAGTAGCTCATAAGAAAGATACACTGATAAAAGGAACATACATGAATACAGATCAGCACTGACTTTTGAATGAGACCACACTCCAGAGTAATCAAACCAAATTTGGGACAAATACCCTAAACCCTAAAATCATTCCTGCTTTTCAGGGGTAGGGTTTTGTGAACCCTGACAAGTCTGTCTCTTCCCCAAGCTGAAATATTCATTGTAATGGCGCCATGGAGTTTAGCAAAATAAGTAAAATAAGGAGTCTGTCTGGTATGTGCTGTTACAATAGGGATAGGAATGGGAAAAAACCCCAACACTTCAGGTTCCTCCATTCTCCAAAAACCATCCAGGATTTAAGGACTGCATTGGTTTAGCTTGCCAACTCAAAGATAAAAGAAGAGCGAAGGTTTCATCTGCCATACATTCTTGTGCAGGAGGGCGCTGTTCAGGGACAGAGGAAGACTGGCTATAATATATGACAGTTAATATAAACACAACCCATTATTCAATAGTAAAATTGTATTTTACACCATTATAGAGTCTTTCACCTCAAGGGATCCCACAGTACTTCACAAATCATGGGCTAATACCTTAGTCCTTACTGATACAACATTCTCACCGACACTTACAAATTGCTTCACTAACCACTGAGGTACAGCCATCCCCAAGATAAGAAACAGCAACATTTTTATCATGGTACAAAAACATCAAATGTCACAGAATAGAACAAATGTATATAACTGCAACTGGAGGAAGAATTTTGAATACAGTAAAATGTTAACATACAAGCTTGAATTTGGAAAGGAAAGAACATTTTTTGCTATTTTTTCTAGAACCTCATTCTAACTCAGCACCACTAAATCCATCACGACTGGAAAAATATGGGTTTACAAATAGGTGGAATTCCTTAAAGACAGTAATAGTTTAGATTCATGAAATATTTTATTAAATATAGCATCTATATCTTTCTAGGGCAATCAAGATAGAGAAAGGACCACATTTTTAGAAACACCTCCTATATTCATGAATAAACTCTCTCCCAAAGAATCAATGGGAAGCACAATTACTTACGGAAATAATCAATAATAATTTAACTATGGGATTAATGGCCATAAGTGTAAAACATCATTGGTATCCATAATTTATTAGATACTACATTTTACATTCATATAAAATTTCAGTTCTAAATATTTTAGGATTATTCTTTAAATGAATTAATTGATCAAAGGTAAACGTACAAATAAACATAGTGGATTTAAAGAAAATGGGTCAAAATAATTGAATAAGTAATTAATAAATGAATACCTCAAACTTTTATTGTCCCTCTAAGCTTTCTCTCCCCACCCCATAAATCAGCATATTAGTTATCAGTCCTTACTGTTGTTACCAGATAAACTTAAGATTGTTTTCCATGCCTAGAAGGAAAAGATTATATGCACCATTTTAATTTCAAGATGGGACTATCTATTGGAAAAGATTTACACATTTTACTAGGGCAATTGATCATTTATGAGCACTGGTATAGCATAAAGTTTAGGATGCTGAGGTCACTTAAAGTACTGGAGTTTGAGTGGAAAAATGTATTTAAAAACTTGTCTACAGAGTAGTTAAGATAAATTGGTGAAGTCTACTGAAATGTCAGTTGTGATATCAGTTCAACCCCCTAGCTAATTAAATGAGTATTTCACAAAGTAAATCCATAATAAAGAAAGAATGCTTCATGTCCATCAACTTCTTTAATTTGCTTGTTTCTGAATTACTCGACACTAACTTTATAAAAGAACTTAACCAAAAGGAGACAAATCTGACAGTGTAGCACCTTGGGGATTTTACAGTATTCATTAAAGAAAAGAACTCAGAAAGGCAACTGAAAATAGATGAAGAGTCTTCACTCCTTGATTCACAATGTAAGGGCAAAAGGAGGATTTTTGTTCTCGCCAGACTTAACAGGAAAGGTTATCCTCTTAAAAGATAAAACTAGCATTGTCACCCTTCTAAAGCAGCTTCTTTGGCTACATCAGTTAAGATATTAGAAATGTCATTCTCTGTTTCAATTCTCCTTCAGGCAAGTAGGTTAACTCATTGCCAGGGAAATTGTAACAGGACAGATCTTTCAGAATCAATAATGAATTGGGCTGAAGATATCTTTTAGATGGGATAAGTTCAATTAAAACAACCCTCACCACTGATAATGAGTAGAGAGGGAAGGTTAGTTTTGGACAAAGAAACACTGGCCCTCTTGCCAAATAGGCGATGTGAAGATCCATATCAACCTGAATTACACTGAAAACCTTCAGCTTAACAAGAGAGTCTGAAAAATGTAAAGGTCATTTGTTTCAAGGAGACTCTTGAGAGAGAAAGAAAGAACAACATAAAGTAGACTTGAAATATTTCTAATAATTTCTATAACTAATTAGCATGAAAATATTCTCAGAGAATATTCAATGAGGAAGAAAAAAGAAAAAAAAAATGTATAATCACTGTGCCTTCAAAGGCACCAAGGATATTTACAATGCTCTTACAGTCAGTATTGTTCTCCTAAGCAGCTTGACAGAATATTTATTTATTGACTTAGACTGGATTGATATAAGAGCCCCAAAACTCAGTCTCCTTTTCAGGTGCAGAACATTAGAAATAAATATTGACTTAAGATGGCAATGCATTCATTCTATCTGGCTTCAAGCAAAGACAAAATCTTGTTTCTTATTGTTTAATTGTGTTACAAATTTGAAAAAGGTAGTTGTTTGGGATGGAGCCAGGAGTAGGTGAAGGGAATGCAGCCACCCTTTCCTGCTTTGGCTGTGCAATGCGTGTAGCATGAGCTCTCTAACTTCACCAGCTTGTTGGCACAAGTTTCAGCTAGTGCCACTTGTTTCACAAAGCTCCAGAGCCAAGGAGGTGAATGCCACCATCATTTTCCTTCCCACCCCACCAAATCTGGCAGTAGAAGAAAAGGAGGTGGGGGGGGAGAAGAGGTGTTAATACCCTTGGCTAAGGAGCCATGTAAAAGCACCAGCTCCAACAAAAGCCCATGCCAACAAGGTGCTGATCTCAGAGAGCTCACAATGCATCACAGCAAAAATGGGGAAGCAAGTGCATATCCTTCCTTGACCCCCTGGCTCCACCATTGGATACAAGTTATTTGCATCAAACTAAGAAGGAAGTCACCCAGTCCTAAATCATAACTAGTGCTTCAAAATGAGCCAAACTTATGGCAATCCTCATCACCACTTTTTCCCCCCTTTGCTGTTTGGAAGCCAAAAATATGTGTGGTCATCTAGGGCCCGGGCCACACATTATGCTTAAGACATGATTAACCAGTTTGGTTGTGAGGCAGCCACACCTTCAATCAATTAATGGTGTGATATAAGACAAGGAATAAGCCACAAAGTAATTTCCCAAAAATTCCTGCAAAAGTTATTCCCCAAAACTTTGTGATTGGTTCCTAACAACCATTAATTGAACATGTGACCATGTGTGCCCCCTTGATGCATTTCCTTGCTGCGAGCTCACAACTGATCCAGAGGCTGGGAGCCCGCAGCTGATCTAACTGAAGGGGCTCACAGTGTCAGAAGCTTGCTACTTGCTGGTGCAGAGGGAGCCTGGGATCATGATCCCAGGCTCCTCCTGTACTGGCAATAAGGTATGATGGGATCTGATGCATGCTCCCATGATCGTGCCTCCTGCCACAAATGTGGCATGGCAGAAAGCATGATTGTGTGGATCATGCATCAGGTATTATGGTATCTTTACCTGCACATCCAGCAGGGGACTAGGGCAGCATCTTAGGAAGGTCACAGATGCTGGATTTATAGAACTTAACACATTAAAGGAGAAGATCAACTAGTGTTGACACTGCCAAAAGAAAAGTCAGCTGTGTAGCAAAAGGATATTTTGTATTCCTCATGTGTTAAATTATAAGCAAATCATTGAGCTTTGTCTAATTAATAATATTTTCCTCCCATTCTAATGTTTAAAAAATAAAACTGTGGAGGAGGCTCCTGCAGATAGATATCTTATTAATTGCAACCAATCAGATTTCCAAAGAGCTCTATAAGATAATACTATTTTTTTCAATATATTTCAGAATGAATAAAAATCTTGTCAAATATCTGTTCAGGAGAAAAAAGTTAAGCAGCACTCAATGCCTGAATGCTAAAACTAGACAAAATGAAAAGAAGTGACTTTTAATGAAAGCATCATTTGCAAGACACAGGATGCGATAGCATCACTCTAATAATTGATAATTAAACCTCAGCTGAAGTACTTGTCCAATAATGGCCACTGCATTATAAGATGGATGCAAAGAAACTAGAGAAAAGCCAGTCATGAGTTCTGAGGAGGATAAAAGGACTGAAAAGCAAACTGTACAAGGAAAAGATAAAAGAAAAAGGAATTATTATATTGGAGGAAAGGAGGACATGAAAGGAGTTTTCGAGGACATAAGGTTGAAAGAAGATGGAGACATGCTGTTCACTCTTGAAAGAGGGCAAGATTCGTAACAATGGGCTTAAACTCTGTCAGAGTAGATTTTGATCAAATCTCAGGGGGAAAAAAATCTTAACTTTAAGAACAGCGGGACAATGGAACAAACTACCTAAGACAGTTGTGGAGTTTTTCAAAAAGGCTGAGTAAGAGGTTCAAAAAACTCCAAAGTGGAATCAATTCAATCTTTGCAGACTTTTCTAAGTTGCATAGATTGAACCGATAACAAACAGAACTGATGCTCAGTGTTTGGGTGACCAGCACAGGCAGAAGCCTACAGTGGCCCAGGCTGGGAGCCTGGGTGAACTCGTGCACCACCCCTCATGGCAAAACTGCTTAAGGCTGCTGAACCCAGTGCCATGGCAGCCTGGCTGAGATGTGGGGTGATAATGCACCCCCTCCCCATCCCCCCAGTTAATCAGAACAGGATAAAGGAAGCCAAAATTATATACGTTTTCCACAGGCTCCTGCTTGTCAGGTCCTGCAGCAGCTCTCTCAGACTGAATTTTATAGCTTACTTGAATAAGTGGGTGAAATTGTTTGGCCTGTGTTATATAAGATTGCAGCAGATGATCACAATGTGCATACACATGAAATGTTTTTCAGGCATTATTTGTGCTAACCAGTACAATTTTAATGCACACATTCTACTTTGTGCACCTAGAGTTGTTAATGAAAATGTCAGTATATAGAGTCAGACTTATACAAATCAGAAGTCAAGTTGAAGGCCCCTTTAATTATATTCCTAGCTGTATTGAAAGTAACATTACTGGCAGGACAACTAGTACTCGTGAAAAGCTCAATTTCAACTTGAAAAATTTCATGTTATTAAAATTTGGTTAATAAAAATATTTAGCTCCAAAAATGTATGTGAAATTTTACAGGAAATTTGTTTTTCTGCAAACACACTCAAAAGTGGGGAAATGAGAGCACAAATACAATCTAAGGATTCTTATTGTAAGAATAAATTGACTGAATAAAACATTTTTTATGGATATTCAATATTACTTTATGCATATTAGAATTCTATATATTAAGACAAAATTCCAGTACAAATTTGGTTTAGTTTGTGAATCTGATACAGGAACTGATAAAATAAAATTGAAATTCTAGTGTGAGATTTCAAGAAACCTATTACATGCTTTCAACTAGTTCCAACAGTAATAGCTAAAATCCTCCAGGATAAAAATCAGACAATGATTCTACTACTCCCCTGGTAGTCTTTAAGATCATGGTTTCAGCCTCTAATCCAGATGTTAACAGACTTTCCCTTCTATTACTCAGAATGATATCAGAAGCTCTCATAATTTCTCTGGGACAGATGAAACATTTATCCTTAGCAGTTGATAATTAGTCACATGTTTCTCATTACACAGTCCTAATAACCAACAGACGTTTCAGTAGCAAATATGGTAATCCCATTAGACAAAAACTCATACAACAGAAATAAAGAAATCCAGGGTGAAAAAAACAATGGCAACTCTACTGAGGAAACTGACATTCAATCAGCCAAACCAAGCTACATTAACAAACCCTGCAACTACTAAATATTCTTTAGCCTCTCTGTGTTTTTGATCAAACATAAGTGTAAGGATACGATTAAATACCAAAACGGTTCCTGAAATATATTCCCCATATATGCACAGTAAAGCTAAGTACAGACAGTCACAAAGCCCAAGGCTGAACTGATTCACTCTTTGCTGGTTAGTCCAAGCAGCATAAAGTGAACTGATAAGCAAATGACTAGACATTCACTTTTGATTCCTGAAATACAGCCATATGCCTGTAGTGGTCCAGGCCAGAAGCTGGGGAGGCACTAGAGCATGCCGCCTTGCTCAGCTGGAGCAGGCATTTTGAGCCAAGGCTAGCCTGCCCAGCCTGTGAGGAGGAAGTGCTTGTGAGGGAGATGCAAAACATGCAGGGCTTCTGGGGGTCTACGAAGGAACTTGAATCTGGAGGGGATCTGGAACAGAAGGTCAATAAACTGATTTAACCTAAATCAGTGAAGTCTGATTTTTCAGTTTATCAAAAACTGGCTTTGGCCATTTTGAAAATGGGTCATGTCCACTGAACTTCTGTTGTGTTATAGGATGCAGACAGAAGAGCAGCTTCCCACCATAACTGAGAACACTTTGCAGAAGTGTTCCAAGTTACATTGACCCCTTGGAATAAACAGAAGCTCACTCCTAGTTCCAGGGGGAAGGGGAGTCTAGCCGCCGGCTGAAGCCTGCAGCCGATTTCCCCTAGCAATGGCCTTTCCTCTCTCCCAGCCTGGCCTGGTTTCAGAATGGAGGAGGGAAATGGAGGAGAGGGAGTTCCTTCTAGGCATTCCCCAGCCAGTGCTGGAGGATGGAGTTGGTGTATTGGAGCTCCCCGCCTTGGAGGGGCTCCTGTACACCTGCCCCACCATCCAGCAGGGGCTGAAAAAACCCCAAACCGAACTTCTTCTTCTCCTTTTACACCATCCCATTCTGAAAACAGCTCAAAGCTGGCAAGCTGTGCAGAAGTAAGTTTCCGAAGAGTCTGTGTTTTGAAACATCTTCATCTGACCCCTCATGCAACAAGGAGCCATTCTGAAGATGTGTGCACCTCTACACTTGGGTTTGGTCACAGCTATAAACTGCTTTGTCTGGCCAGAACAGGTGAAAATGATCTCTTCTGCCTGAGCCCATATATTTGAACCAGTTTCTGATCACTTATACTGGTTTACATGTGTAGCCCAGGTATACTCCAGTATATACTCCCCTTCTCCAATTGAAAGGAATTGTTAGCTGGCAGGTGTGCTGTAGGGGGAACTGCAGACCATGGAGTTTCCCTCCATCCATATAGAACCAGGCCAGGACAGTTAGGGGGCTAACTATATACGCATTTATTTACATTAATGTATCACAAGGAAAAGAAACATATATATATGATTTCCAAGCAAATAACATAAACAATACCTTCTAGGTAAATGCTATAAAACCTTATACCAGTGCTCCAGATACAGATAAGCCACAGGTAAGTATCTGATCTGAAACAGATAAACCCCAAAATAAACACAGATAATCAACAGATAAACTATAGGTAAGTATAAGTAAACAATCAATAAGCCACAATACAAATAAACAACAGGTGAATAACAGCGAAAGGGGATCCCAGCAGAGCCCTACTCAGTCATAAATTTAAGACTCTACTCATCTACTAATTTACAAACATGAGAGTTTACAAAATATAAGGCACAACATCACACCACTTAC
>NW_017728886.1:49067009-49094882 GCF_001723895.1 Crocodylus porosus
AGCAGGCATTTTGAGCCAAGGCTAGCCTGCCCAGCCTGTGAGGAGGAAGTGCTTGTGAGGGAGATGCAAAACATGCAGGGCTTCTGGGGGTCTACGAAGGAACTTGAATCTGGAGGGGATCTGGAACAGAAGGTCAATAAACTGATTTAACCTAAATCAGTGAAGTCTGATTTTTCAGTTTATCAAAAACTGGCTTTGGCCATTTTGAAAATGGGTCATGTCCACTGAACTTCTGTTGTGTTATAGGATGCAGACAGAAGAGCAGCTTCCCACCATAACTGAGAACACTTTGCAGAAGTGTTCCAAGTTACATTGACCCCTTGGAATAAACAGAAGCTCACTCCTAGTTCCAGGGGGAAGGGGAGTCTAGCCGCCGGCTGAAGCCTGCAGCCGATTTCCCCTAGCAATGGCCTTTCCTCTCTCCCAGCCTGGCCTGGTTTCAGAATGGAGGAGGGAAATGGAGGAGAGGGAGTTCCTTCTAGGCATTCCCCAGCCAGTGCTGGAGGATGGAGTTGGTGTATTGGAGCTCCCCGCCTTGGAGGGGCTCCTGTACACCTGCCCCACCATCCAGCAGGGGCTGAAAAAACCCCAAACCGAACTTCTTCTTCTCCTTTTACACCATCCCATTCTGAAAACAGCTCAAAGCTGGCAAGCTGTGCAGAAGTAAGTTTCCGAAGAGTCTGTGTTTTGAAACATCTTCATCTGACCCCTCATGCAACAAGGAGCCATTCTGAAGATGTGTGCACCTCTACACTTGGGTTTGGTCACAGCTATAAACTGCTTTGTCTGGCCAGAACAGGTGAAAATGATCTCTTCTGCCTGAGCCCATATATTTGAACCAGTTTCTGATCACTTATACTGGTTTACATGTGTAGCCCAGGTATACTCCAGTATATACTCCCCTTCTCCAATTGAAAGGAATTGTTAGCTGGCAGGTGTGCTGTAGGGGGAACTGCAGACCATGGAGTTTCCCTCCATCCATATAGAACCAGGCCAGGACAGTTAGGGGGCTAACTATATACGCATTTATTTACATTAATGTATCACAAGGAAAAGAAACATATATATATGATTTCCAAGCAAATAACATAAACAATACCTTCTAGGTAAATGCTATAAAACCTTATACCAGTGCTCCAGATACAGATAAGCCACAGGTAAGTATCTGATCTGAAACAGATAAACCCCAAAATAAACACAGATAATCAACAGATAAACTATAGGTAAGTATAAGTAAACAATCAATAAGCCACAATACAAATAAACAACAGGTGAATAACAGCGAAAGGGGATCCCAGCAGAGCCCTACTCAGTCATAAATTTAAGACTCTACTCATCTACTAATTTACAAACATGAGAGTTTACAAAATATAAGGCACAACATCACACCACTTACGGTGCAAGGACCTCAAAGATAAACTTAATCCCAAGGTGAAACCCCAATGCCCCTTGGCTCTTTTCCCAAACCCTTCAGGGAAGCTGCACACTGAGAGCCTAGCTGCAGGAGCCATCTGCCTTTCCCCGCTGATGAAAGTCTTCAGGGGCTCTTCCAGGCTGCTGCTTTGCCCTGCTGAGCAGCTCTCCTTAGCTCTTCTAAGCTTTGCTCTTCTCTCTTCTTCATCCCTGATGCATCTCCTGAGAGCTGGGCATGCAGCTCCTTTTATTCTCTTCGGGAGGCTCCCCAAAGTTCTGCCTAACCAGCAGAATGCAGTCTCAAACCAGGTCTGATGCTTCTTTCTTTTCTTTTTTTTTTTTCCCTCTTTGCCCTGAGCAGGGGTGGGGCAAGCCTGATGGGCTCCACCAATCACAAAGACGATTTTCTGAGCCCAGACATGCTGGGCTGCATTGTTAAGTTTGCTACACACATAATTTCTGTCCCTAGCCTAAGAGGGTTTTACTGGTCTACAGCTGCTGGCTATGGCAGGGTGTACACATTTCACTTGGAGCATCATGAAAGTGCATACCCACACCATTGCCACTGCATCCTCATACTAGCCCATGTATCCTAGATAACGGATACAGGAACCAGGCCATGGTCTTGTTGTTGCTGCAATGGGTCTTCTAAAACTAATTTCCATGGCACTGTTCCTCTTGCCTTTGTGTTTCCAGTATGAAAGGTGCTACATAGCTACTGTGCAGCAGGAAAGATGGCTCTGCACTCTTCATTTGTAAATGTAAACACTTGAATGGAGATAAGCACCAGCTAATGCATTTTTTTAACAATGTATATACAGCAGCTTGGGATAATGGGTCTGCCAGGTGGTCCACAGCTATAAACCTTATATTTAATATGTGAATACATGCATGAATGCACACATGCTCACACATACTCATTTATGAACTTCATAAAGGTTATCTGTTGAAAACATATAATACAATTATATATACATACACACACACACAGATGCCCATGACTTTTATTGCATATATATATATGGCTTAGACAAATTTTAAATAATAGATTCATTTCTGTTCAGATGCTAATTGGATGCTTGCTCAAAGTGGCCAGTTTTCCACAGCCTGAAAAACTTGAGTTCACCTTTTTTTTTGGTAACACCATGTAATTGTGGATATTCTTATTGTCCAGACAAATACCTAGTGCCACTAGAAAAGCGCTTTCCAGTGACAGACAGACATACATGGTGGTTGCTTCCATCAGTAGAAAACACCAAGATACTAGATACTGTAATGATGATACTTTTGTTTACAAAAAGCTATTTTAGATTATTTATAGAGGGTTCTAAATAATTCTCTCTGATCCCTGTACAGCTGGGATTCACTATGATTCTAGCAACTATATTTATAGGCAGAGAGGTCAAAAAAATTCTGTCTTCCTCCAGACATACATCACAAATGATGGAAAGATGCGATGCCACTGGCATTCATTTGGGATGACCTGCATAATTCATTCATGGCAAATTTGATCCCCCTTCAGGGAAATTCCCAGGGCACACAGGATCAGGCCTGAAGCCCTGGGAGTGCCTGCCCAGAGCAGCAGGAGTGTGGGGGCATCTCCGGACTACCTGTGCTTTCCCACCCTAAAACAAACAGACATCTACCACAAACTAGTGGTATAAGTTTATACTACCTTTTGTTGCAGCCACAAATTTTGGCATTTCAGGTGTGACAAAAGGCACGGGCGTCTGTTTACTTCCACTCTGTATCATCGTAAAAAAAAATTATCATGGCACAAAGGCAATGTCTCTTTGCAGACTTTGTTCCCTGACACATGAGAAGTGTAGGTCTTAAAATCAACTCATGCTGCAAACGTGCAGATATAACCATTTTGTCAATTGTAGTGACAATTCATAGGAAGAAGAATTGATTTTGAGCTGTTCAAAGGAGGAGACAGAAGTAAAGGTCCTGAAAGGTCTCACTAGTGAGTAGGAGAGAGATTATGAAAGGAGCGGGACTTGTTGTAGGCTTTAACAGCGAGTCTTGGACACTTTGATAAGCCAGTTGCCAAAAGACTGCTTGGATAAGAGGACTTTCATCTAGAGTTATTTAAGACACTCCTTGATGGACAAGTGAGAGAAACGATAAAATTAGTCACTGAATCAAACCATGGAAGAGGTAGAATTCTTTGGAGTGGGTTGCGGAAGAAGAACTTGTGTTGATGGAAGATGTAAACTCTCAAGGATCAGACACATTTTAATATAACAATGTATATACACAAACATATCAGGTGTTTTACTATCTAGCATGGATTTCTAATAAAGGTAAAGAAAAAGTCAGTTCAGACAGCTTATATTCTGTATTTGACCTATTCAGGAAGAAAAAGAAAATGAAAATTGAAAATAATCTCATTCAATCATTAGTGGCATTAGTAGAAAAAAAAGACTCAAAAGATTCCTAGACTGAACTGGTTTGAAGCTGCATAAGATATATTTTCCAAGAAAATTCAAAAAGAACGCCTTCACCCCCTCCACCCCAAAAAAACCCAAACCAATGCTATTCAAGGATCAAGAATCTTTTTTTTTTTAAACATGAATATTTTAAATTTAAGGAAATTAAACCTTTCATTTTTGACAGCAAGTACATGCTGTGGAATGTGTTAATTGGCTGCACCCCCTGGGCACTACAAGCTCCCAAGCATTCAGCCTTTTGCTTCATGCCTGACTTTGCATCTTCGTGTGAGGTTATATCACATTATTCCCTATTGTATGGAACTGCTTGTGTAATGACACTGCGAATCCAAAGTGACTGCAATGTACTTTGACTGGAATGTCAGCACAAAGTTCTTGTGATGTGTTGTCACATGAACACAATGCGATAATACATCTCTGTCCATTTTACTTGCAGTGCATATATATGCAGAATGAGGTCACAACTTTCCAGTTTGACTATCACAGCCATTCTATAAATGTCTAACTCTATTCCTTCCTATTAAAAAGAATATATGCTTTAGTTTTTCATTTACTTATATAGAAATACTCACCAGCTTTATGAAAACAGAAGTACTATAAGATTATAGTAAGAATTACTTGTAATTTCTTAAATATTAAAAATTAAATTAAACAAGTTGGATGTGATGATAAACCATTTAATGAGAGAAGTACAAGTGTGAACACAGGACCTGAACTAGTTGTCAACAAGCAAAAGATGAGAAGGCTGTTTGAGAGAACTAAGAGGGATGCACTTCTGATGTGTCTGGCTGTAAGATTTAGTTACTGCAGAATGACTTGCAGAACTTCACAAGGTGGGGAGGGGGAAGGGAGGACCCCTAAAACACAGAAAAAACGAGACATAAAATGTACTCTCCTCCCACCCCAGAACATTAATACCAGACAACCATGTGTGTGAAACCTGGGCATGAGTTCAAGAGCATCAATTTTGTGTTCACTGAACCATTCCATTCTGTTGCGATGAACCTCTCAATTCTAAATTCATGCAACTGTGAAGACTAACTATATACATCTTTTCTAAGCCTTCCTGAAAATCATCAGGAAGAAATCTATTTTATCAAGAGTCTCAAGAAATCCTAGCCTCTGAAAGCATACATGTTAAAAAAAGAAAAACCAATTTCAGGTTTCTTTAGACCATTCAGAAGTGCCCATTAAATAAGATATTTGGGGGGGAAATTCTGTCTAGTATTACACCATGCAGCCTTAATGACCTTAAAGGTCATATCATTTAGGGGAGATGTTTTTTTGGTGGGGGGCAAGAGTAGTAGAAAATGCTTGAATGTAAATTTTTAAAAACTTAATATAACACTATAATATAATTCCTGTGCAATTAATGAAACTTAAAAAATATCTGAAGAGTCAACTATATTGGTTATTACAGAGAAAAGCCATATTCTTGTGGCTTCTAGCATTTAGACAATGCAAAATGGTAGGATTTTGTTCAGGAGAGAATCTGGGCTGTACAGAATATCAAATGCCACATATAATAATATATACTATATACAACGACATGTATTATAGCCTAATAATAAATAATGTTGCAGACACTGTAATATATATAGCTTATAGAGTAAAAAAAAAAGCAGTATAGTTTCTCTCCAGAATTACGATATAATTACTTGTTTAATATCTACTATAGTTGAAAATGTTGACTCTTTGGAAGTCACATGTCAAACAATGCTAAAGGAATGCAATGGCATGGTTTAGAGTATTTTATCTACTGTGACTTTATGTTTTAAGTGTTTAACATGATACGTCTTTTTACTTTATTTTTTTCCCAGTTGAACAAAACTTTTTAAAAGTTTTCACAATTAGAGTTATTTTGGGGATTATTTTAAAGGATTGTATTGATGCTTGCAGCTCTGCTTGGGTAATGATAATTTGCCAAAATTGCAAGCCTCTACAAACCTCAGATCTTTATTATATCATCAAATGCCAGGCTGATATTTGCATATAGTTTCTATTTGGAAGCACAAATAAAGAAAATAAAATTTGAATCAGTCTAAATCACTGTTCTTTTTCATCACTCTCCCCATAACCCCCCTCCACAAAAAAGGGGAAAAAATGGAAAAAGATGGTCACTACTTTCATTGAGCTGGCACTTCTTTGACAATAAATCATATTTTAGATGCACATTTGTTTAAAATAGTAAAAATAAATGCACTTATTCTGGTTCTTCAGTTGCAATCAGTGATATCTCACAGAATTACAGTAGGTAATTCATTAACAGTGTATTATTTACTTTACGAAAGAGAAGGGAAGCCGTAAATTAAGAAATTCTAGTGAATTCATATTGGCCTCTTCTTTTGTTTTAATAGTGCAAAGGAAAGGAACTTCATGCAATGGTTTTGACAGCATAAAAGGAACTAATTGGGCTATAACTGATAACAGCTACAGGCTGAAGGAGCAAGCAAAACAGATTTCAGGATGAATTAGCTTATCACTTAATTAGTGGTAGCTCTGAATCATAACACAATAGATACTTAATCTCCCTAAATAATACAAAAAATATTTCACTAGTAAGTCTAGCCCAAACTGGGGTTTTTCCACATAAAGTTGTTTAAACCTTTTTCCATAAATATTTCCATTCAGACCACTTTCCATGTAGTGTCTATGATTTATAAATGAAAATAAGCATATAACAAAGATAGGTGTGATGTTTTCCACGTGGCATTTTGTTCCTACTATGCAACCCAGAAGTACAAAATATAAAACCAAGATATTTTAAATGGAACAATTTGAACAAAAATATTATTCAATCAGTATTACACAAACAACGTTAAGAAAGCGTCACAACAAAGTTACAGCTGACGTGATAAAATAGTAAGATCACAAATAAACTTTATCTACAGTATTTTAAAAGGTGTTTATTTCCTCATATCTGTGCACAAGTGTTAATAAGTGCCCTTGCTGTTATAGTTTATTGTCCATATTATGGTGGTACTGGGTATTGTAGAAATATTGAATAAAAAATAAGATTTTCCCCAAAGAGTTTATAACCAAACCTAGAAAAAAAATTAACACATGGGTAATATAAGAATAGGCAAGTAGGGAAGGGGTCGAACAAAAGTCTCAAATAAAAGGGTCCAAAATCTGTATCTGGCATAATGACTGTAAGGGGCTCAAGGAATGAGCACAGGAAGTTCAAGTTGCAAGAAAGCTGGGAAGGAGATACCAGAGACTCAGTGGAACAGAGATGGAGGAAAACCAGTAAGGAGTTCAGGCAGAATTGAGAATTAGCACAGATGACAGCTGACATAGTTAGAGGATGAGGTTGCATACAGCAACGGTGAAAAAGAAAGGAGGGGTGGAGTAGAGGAAGAATGTCTTGCAACTAATGGCAGACCTTGCCTCTGCTCGTGTTCTACAATTACGATTCTGGGCCGCCCATTAAGAAGCATCACCACATCAGCTAAACTGGACAGTGATTTTCTGATGTGCATAAACACACTAGAAAGTCTATATCTGTTTCTGAAGAAATGTAGTATAAACAGACAGTACCTGTTTGTTTGGGGAACGCATGAAAGTACAAAATAATGTGATGTTACTTTTGACACACATTCTTCTGTGCACCTACCAGACCCCTGCATATGTTGAATTGTGAACAGATCCAAACAAGGATGCTGCTGTTGCACATATTGGGATTGTGGTCATGTAGAAACGGATGTTGTTGTAAGCACCAGGGTAGTGGCAGGATTTAAAGCTGGGGGAAGCAAGTACAGGTTAGGACAAACCAGGAATTGGGAGTGGGTCACACCTATCAGGTCCCTCAATAGTCTAACTCATTGTAAAAATGTGTGCATATGCATAAGGTAAACATAGAATTTAAGCCAATATTTTAATTGCACTTTAAAGCTCAGTTCAAAGATTCAGAGATTGTTAGGGGCTGGAAAGGGCCTTGTAGATCATCGGGTCCAGTCCCACTGCACTAGGCAGGAAAAGACAACTGGGGTCAAGTGACCCAAATGAGGTACCTGTCCAGTCTCCTGTTGAAGACTTCCAGGGTAGGTGACAGCACCACCTCTGGAGGGAGTTTATTCTACCGTCTGGATGCCCCAACTGTGATCGAGTTTTTCTTGGAATTGAGCCCGAAGCAGCCTTCCAGGAGTTTGTATCCATTGCTCCTGGTCTTCCCCAGGGGTGCCCTGGTGAACAGCTTGCTCACCAAGTTCTTGATGTGCTCCCTTGATACAGCAGTAAGCCACTACCAAGTCCCCTCTCAGCCTTCTTTTCTGTAGGCTGGAGAGGCCCAAGTCCCTCAGCCTCTCGTCACATGGCTTGTCTTGCAAGTCCTTGATCATATGCGTGGCTTGTCTTCGGACCCTCTCAAGTTTTTCCACATCCCTGTTGAAGTGCACATCCCAGAACTGGACATAGTACTCCAGCTGCAGTCTCACCAGCGAGGAGTATCACTTCCTAGTTTTGCATGAGATGCAACAGTTAATGCATGCCAGTGTGTTGTTTGCCCTGCTGGCCACAGCATTGCAGTTAGTTCAGTTATTTGTAAAAGGTGGAGTTGGATGTAATTCTTTTATGTGGTAAGGGAAGATCTCTAATGTTTACTTTCTCCCACTGGCATATCATTTTTGTTCCCTTCTTTTTTCCCTTCTGCAGGCAATAAAATTACTTATAATATACACCTCATATGGGACCTTCTGTCAAGCCACTGACAAACGGTATATACCACCTTGAATCACACTGTTTTGGACCTGGACACTACCAAACAAACCAGCTGCTGCTTGGTTCAGACTAAGCGACTCAGCTGAGTTGGCTAAAAGACTATTTATGCAAATTTTTCCCATAATGGCCCATAGCACACAGACCCAGGGATCCTCTGCTTTGTGCATGTATGTTTTAATTCCTTTTATTTTTTATATAATAAATTTTAATTAGTAAAGCAGGGCTAGGATGTGACTTCTAGGTAAGAGTCTAGTCCCTTGCTACACAGTTAACCCCATCATATAATCCTCTTTATAAACTGATCAAAATCCATCTTAAAAGTAATTTAGCTTTTTGCCCCAACTATTCCTATTGGAAGTTTATTCCAGAGCCTTCTTTTTAATTTCCAAGCTAGCATCTTTAGTGTTTACCCCCAATGATTTCTCTGACTGTCAATCATCATTTCCTCTCAGCCTTGATTTTACTAGGCTAAACACGCAAAGACACTTTAGTCTCTTCTTGTAAAAAGAAAGATTCTCCAGTCTCTCAATCATCCTAGTTGCCCTTCTCTGCACCTACCATATTTCATAATGAGGTTCTCCCTCATTTTTGTAAAAAACAAGGCCCTGGAAAATTTCATGATGAAATGACGGCATTGTAAGCCAGAACAGATAAAGATGCAAGGCACAAGCAAACACCAGACTGACCCACCCATGACAATTCTGGCAGTTTCACTAGCTCTTTTCCCATATAACTGCAGCACCTAAAAGTCATGCCCGGTAGAAAATTCCCACCAATTGGAGGTAACTGAAAACATTCACTGCTGTCTCATTCAAATTCATTTCAAAACAAGGTATTTTTGGCTAAACTTTACATGATTTTTTTCTCTGAGAATTTTCACCAGAACTAAGGCATTGAGCATGATTATTTTGGTCTTTACAATCAGTTGCAATGAGATTTTGTCTAAAGAGAGGCTACATGACTACTTTCATAGTGCAAATCTCCTAGCGTTAAGTTGTTATGTGATTACATTTATCAGTTATACGTGACACCAGCTCAGAATAATCCTGATTTATTACTGGATTTCTACATGCACACACATACATACATATAATTAGGGTGGCTATCACACATAATTTTTTTCTGATTCTTCCTTTCTCATTATTTTAGGTGCTTTCATTCACTTTTACATTTTGTACCTTGTGTAGCAACTCAAATGCAAACATTCAGCAAGTTATTCGTAAAAGGTAAAGGTAAATATAGTTACAAATTCTGAATTATGGGAGGAAGACAGGCAAGCATCAGCAAAAGTTACTTAAGTACACAATAAAAATGCTTAAGAAAGTAGCTTCACATACATAACAGTACTGTGGATGTCCTCAAACTGCAAAAAAATCCCTATGTGCATTTTTTCTGCTAATGACCCCTTATAAACACATGTACATTTTTCTACTAAACTATCTTCGATGGAGATCAATACTCTCTTGCCCATTTCTATTTGCAGCTATTCCACAGTTCAGATTGAACTGAAGCTGCACAAGTGAACGTGTTGAGAGTCTCCAATTTAGATACTAGCCACTAAAAAGACGAAACAAAAACACCCCCACACTAAAAAATGACCGATACATTTTGATGTGATAACCACTACTACCTGATTCAATCCCAAAGGCCATACTCAGTGCAGTTCAATTGAATCTGTACCAAGCAAAACAGTAATCGCCTTCTGAGAAGACCATTAGCAGATTAAGTCTAGGATAAAAAAAAGTTGCATGTGCTTATCAAAAGACAAAAAACCAATGGCTTGAATGTAAGTCATCTTTTCAATTGTATTTAGGCAAGTGATTAGTTTTCCCCTTATCACTATCATCTTACTGTCTGACTTCATCAGGGCCATACTGTGACCCAAATACAGTAGATGTATCAGCAACCAGATCAAGCCTAATTCCAGCTGCAGGCTTTTTAAGGCCACTGATATATTAGGGATGACTGATGGTAGCTCTCCTGCTATGCTTTCAAATTATTTACATTTAACGTGAAGTGCATCTAATGGAAAAATAACCCAGTCCGAAATATTTTGTTCTACTAGTATAACATTCAAAACAAAAGAGATTGGATAAACAAATACCTATAGTAAGACTTGCAAATTAATATATTTTCAAGTGCTCACTAGTTTTATAATATGCATTCTGGAAACTGGGTTACAGAGCTATCTGACTGGTTCCAAATCATTCAGTACCATATTCTATAGGCTTTGAACAAAATGTTAATACTAGCATAACCCAAGAGACCCAACTATGTGACATTTTCCTGAGGATTTTCCCAAAGCCATTTTTCTTGTGGAAAGGCAATGAGAATTTCTCAAATTAACCAGATAGCTGTGTATCCAAGGTTTCATCCTTGAACCCCCTTGATCTTGGAGACCCACTGACTGTACCTGCACAGAGGCTCTGTGTTCCTGCCCTGGCTTATAGCACAGCCAGCTATGCTTTTATCACTGTCCTTGAAATCCCTCCTCCCACACCGCACCTGTGGAGGATCAGGAAAACAAGGGGAGGAATTCTATCCTTGGGTTAATACAGCCTTAGGAAGAATTAACTTAAATGGATTTACCTCCATCCATGTCATTTTCTCCTTCCAAACTGCTGAGAAAAGCTGAGCTGTGCTTCCTCTTCCACAACCCACAGATTCAATCACACCTTGTATTGACCGACCAGTCTGAAGCCACTGCACTTCACAGAGCAGTTCACAGGCAGGGCCCAGAGAGGGGCTGTATGTGCTGGGTGCTGTGAGGCTGTGCTGGGCAGGGGAACTGCTGCAGACTGCAGCCCAGACACTGCTCCCTGTTGTGCCAGGGGATGAGGGCTGGAGCAGGAATAAGGTCTTTTGCGGGGATTGCAGGGGAGAAGCCAGCGCCTGCTGCACTGAGACCCCTGAAGCTTCAGCAGCAGAGACTCACCCATGGCTCCTGTGCCAGGGACACAGAAGCAGTCCCGTTCCCTGAGAAACCAAGCCCAGGGGCAGTGTACACAGGGTCCTCATAGTTACCCTGGAACATACAAATTCTCGACTGAGTGTGCAAATAAGTTCTTGATGGTTTATTAGTTGGTGTATCTATTTATTTATTAGCTCCTTATTTAGCATGGGTAATTTTTATGCCTTTCCCTGGCGTAAGGTGTATCCAAAAGCATTAACCCTTAAGCCACCATCACCGGGTTATGTTGTGTAACATTATTTGTTTTATTGTATTAGTTATATGTTTTTTGTAAATTTAAATTTTGTAAATAGTTTTATAATGGCCTGTAAGGTTGTTTTGATCATCAGGGGAGGTGCTTTACTTGGCTACCCAGGGAACTGAGCAGGGCCACCGGGTACCCCAGGATCCCCCTATTCAGGTGAAGGTGCAGGGAGCATCGCACCCAGGGTTACACATGTAATACTGAGGCGATCCTAGGGCATTCTAATTAGAATGATTAATAGAGTCTACCCCAACGCACTGGAGCACATGTATAGGCACCCTGTACAATGTTTAATCAAGGTGTGCACAGTTTCAGTGTACCATCAACCTTTGAGTACCTCTCTTTTGGTTTAAAGTAAAAAGTCATTGCAGATCTGGCTGTATCATAATAACTACAGTATATACAGAGGTGTACACAGAGGGTTGGAGTGTGGATTCTGATGAGTGAATTTTATACACTCTCTTTGTATCTGTACTCCTGTAACTTTGTGGCAGCCCAGCCAATGGGGAGCTCCCTGGCATGTGTCCAACAGGGAATTTATGTTGTTATGCCCTAGTTCAGAACAGATGCTGCATTTCAGATGCTTAAAAGCTGTCTTTGGGAGTCATCTGTGGGCTGCAGCTTCCTTAGTTGGGTTTGTACTTCCATGGCCAAGCCCACACAGGCCTTTTCTTCTTACATAAAAGACACGGGATAGTTGGGTAGTAGGCATGTCCCTTCGATCTGTCTAAGCCAAATGACAATGTCAGGATGGCAGAATTACAGAATTGCTTCAGACTTGTACTTTGTGTTTAACCTGTAAGCGTATTTAACATTGGACTCCTCAAATGGTTCCCAGTTCTTGTATGTCAGCTCTTATTTGGTTAACAAATTTCAACATAACCCCTTTTTTGCGAGTCCTCCTATATTTGTTCCTGCCTGCCTCAGATGCAGCAGGGTTTGTTTACACAGTTGTAGTAAACAGGAGTCTTGGAGAATGGCCTTGGGGCCTTCTTTGTCAGGAAAGGGAATAGATACCACATCTAGTCCTTCTCTAACAGTTTATTCAGTTCAGTACTCATCACAAAAGCACATAATCGCTCCCATTCCTAATGGGAGGTAACACTTTAGAACTGATGCCATCCAACAGACCAAATAATCAGGGTCTCTTTCCACCAAGAAGGTCAATGTGCTATTGGTATTTGTAACAGAGTTTCATGGTTACTCAGTCTTCTGTCTCATTAGGTATCGAAGCCTCCATTTTTCAACTCCTTCTCTTAACTCTGATATGTACCTGCTAGGGGTGCATGGACAGAGATTTTTGTGGCTGATGCTAATAGCTGATTTTTTTTAAGGAGGCATATTGGTTGATACTGATCCAATTTCCAATACCAGCCTGGCAGCTTGGTGAGCTGTGTGTAGCTGGTAAGTCTGGCGTGGTGGGTGGGAAGGGGCAGGGGAGGGAAGGGGCATGGGGAGGCAGATCAAGGCCCCCACAGTGAGGGATGAGTGGAGCTGGGGCTGGGGTAGGGGTTGGGTCAAGCGCTGCCCAGTCGGGGCAAGGCAGGCGTGGGACAAAGCTGTGGCTCATCATGGGGGGAAGGGCAGGTGCCACCACTGCATGCTGCTCACCTGAGAGCTACTCATCTAGCACTTGCCTGTTCATCCAGCAGTTCCCGCTGCTTGTCCAGTGGGAACTGCTCTGTGTGCCCCAGATCTAAGCAGGGAAGGGCTCTGTGTGCCCCAGATCTAAGCAGAGTGGGGCAGGATGGGCCAGGAATAGCCCATTGTCCAGGATGGGCCAGGAAGAGCCCCTGCTCTGGCACCAGCCTGCCCTGCCCCACGTAGCTCCAGGGGCAGATGCCCCCCTTCCCCCGGACAAGCTGTGGGAGCAGTGGCAGGAGCCACGCCCCCACAAAACCCCAGATGAGCTGTGGCTCTGTTCCACGCCTGCCCCACCCTGGGCAGCGCTTGCCTGTGCCCCTGCCCCAGACCCACTCCTTCCTTACCATGGGGGCCTTGATTTGGCCCCCCCACACCCATTCCCTCCCCACTCCCCTTCCACCACACCAGACTTACCAGCTGCACACAACTCTCCAAGCTGCCGGGATATGCTCCTCGCTACCTATGTACTGCACTGCAGCTGCATGCATGCACAGGCACTGATCAGGCAAATTATTGACCACATCAGGCCAATTTCCAATATGATCGATCTTCTTTATATCGGTGCTGATCCAATATTGGACCAATGTATCGGTGCACCTCTACTGCCTACCAGCTTCATCTCCCCTGAAAAGCCTTTTATGCATCAACTGCTATTTTTTCCACACCCATTCTTGCTGCTTTAGAAATCTTCATCTTGGTCCTGGTCTGGTGGTTTCCCACAACGGAGGCTTCCTTGGTTTTTTGCACATCCTTTATGAGTAGAGGGAATAATTGCTGAAAGCATCCTCTCTCAGGAGAAGCAGGTACATTTGGCTAGGGACAGAAGTTACACATAAACCAGTTTAAGTGATCAGAAACTGGTTTAAACCTGTAACAAAACAGGAGCTTGGTGCACATAAACCAGTTTCAAAATGGTTTAAGATAAATCTGGTTGAACCAGATGGATCACACTTAACTAATTGGGGGTCAAACTGGTTTATGAAATTTCTGTCCCAGATCCCTTCCTGATTCAAGTTAAATCAGTTTCTCAGCATGCTTTGCAGCCCTATCCTGTGCTGTCTGCTCCAACAGCAGGGTGATCCTGCCCTACCTAGGGCAGTGAAGGCTGGCCAACAAGTGGGTGCGGGGGGCAAGCCCAGCTGCAGATGCAGCTCAGTCTACTAGCGGGGGGGGGGGGCTGCCTCCCCCACCCAGACAAACTTCGGCTGAGGACTGGGGCCAGGGAGGGGAATTGAACCCCCCTTCCCCTGCTCATACTTACTGCTGGTTGTGACTGTGGACTGGAAGCAGGAAGAGGAAGTGATGAGCAACTCTGCACAGTCCTGCTGCTGTGATTCTGGATTGTAAATCCCAGCAGGAAAAGAAGGTGAAAAAACAGCCAGAGACCTGTGCTCTAGCACTCCCCAGCTTCTGGTCTGAGCCACTGCAGGCATGTGGCTGCATTTCTTGAATCAATGGTAAATGTCTGCTCACTTTTGTTTCAATTTAATCTGTGCAGCTTAAACTAACGTGCAAAGACTGAATCGATTCAGCCTTGGGCTTTCTGACTGTCTGTACCTAGCCAGTATGGCTACCGGTTCTAATTTTTTTCTGATCAGAAGTATATGAACCTCCATTGTTAATCTTTTATGAGCGTTTTGTAATGGATGTCTACTATCTAGCTTTAACACATTGATGACACTTTTGGCTTTGGGTTTTGGAGTATGAAGTGTAACCCCCCTGGGGCACCTCATGGTAGCCTGCTGAGGGCAATCAATCCTGTCCTGTTGGCTCTCTCCTTGTCCCAGAATGCCTACCCATCTCCCACCTGCCATGACTTGATAATACAGAAAATAGAAAGTAGACCCTCAATCTTATAGGTGCCTCTCTCTATATGCACATCCCTGGGCCTCCTTTGCCCTGTCCACTATTGTGAGCTCCCTGGTCCTATTCAGCAATCCACAGGATAGACTCCCTCTATTTGGTTCCTTCACTAAGCCAGAAAAAAACTAGGTTGGATCAGGTTAGGATAAACACCTGGTCTTTGGATCTTGATATTCCCTCTCCCTGTTGGTTTACTCTCAGAATTTCCATCACTTTCCACTCCAAGTAATCAGTTCCATGTGGTTCAGCTTCCCTTGCACTTGGTCCTGGGTTCTACCTACTGAGGCAATCCCTACCACAACCCTCCTAGGCCTACTCACAGCAACTAATTCCCAGCACTGTTTCCACTAGCAGGGAGCTCCTTCTTCCAGATCTTTCTATTAGGCTGCCCTTGTGCCCCAGGAGCTAGGCTTCTATGCCCAAGGTCCAACTCTTCTGGCCTCCCAAGACCTCACTTGAGCTGCAGTCCCCGTTTCCCTACTCCTACTCAGATTCTCTAGTAACAGGGCAGGGTCCTGTTACACAAGTTATAGGTCTTTATAAAAGAGTCTTTTCTAAAAATACCTAGATTGTGTCTAAACCTCATTCCCCACTGTGACTACTGGTTATGTAGATATACCTGAATTATCTTTGAATTAGCTAGCTAGCATACCTATGGCAGCAAAAAACTCAGTACAGGCTGCCAAATCACCAAAGAAACTAGCCCACACTGAGCTCCAAGTTACCACAGTTGCACTGCTACCAACACCTGAATTAGCTAGTTCAGGTCCCCCATATGTGAGCTACATGACCTGCATTCATAGCTGCAGCACTGTCAGCAATATAGGTTATTCTTACAGAGTAGCTCAGTGACAGCATATGGGATCAGCACATTACTGTAGAGTCCTTGGGTCATGTGCCCCCTGCTAAATAGTTAGTTTGTAATGTTTGAGTGTCACAAACTACACACACACTGCCCTTGGACCTAGTAAAGTTCAGTACTGTTTATTTCCCTAGCTGTCCTGGCACAGGTCCTGGGCACAAGCTCTTGGTCTTTTTTTGCTTTCACAGAAATTAGACCTCACAGGACACCTTCCCTGGGCCCTAGACAAATGCTGATTCTCTGAGGCCATGGACAGACATTTGTAATGTCTTTATAAAGCTACAAAAAGTTGGAGGGACAAACCTGCACACTCCCTGTAGCACTTCAAAGTTCTGTAGCATTTATGGCAGTATACATATGCTCATCTGTCCATAGCTCACCTCCCCTGCTAATTTCAGTGCATGTATTTTCTGAAATCCATTTTGGGGGAACACTCCAGAGAAATGCAGAAGTTGAAGCATCTAAGATGCACGAACATTGCGTAAGAGTCTGAAACAAATTGCTCTTTGGTTAGATGGCAGAAGAAATAAAGGCAAAGACAACAGATCCAAAATAAAATAACTCCCACATCTGCCTCAGTTTTCCCTCTACTCTGGACTATTCTCCAGGTCACTTGTAGCATCAAGGATCATTCTTCTACAACTCTTGGTTTCTTTTCTGAATCATGAACTCCTCTGCCATAGAAATATTCTGATCCTCCCTCTAGCTCACAGCCTCTGACTCCTTCAAAAACTTAGCTGTATGGGCTGCATTCACACTTAGCTGTATGGGCTGCATTAATTCAGTTTAGTTCTCCCTAAATTGAAATGATGGATTTTTAAAAACACCACTTCAATTTGGGGAGAATTAAAACAGACTAAACCCTTGTGGCATGTACACAAGGGTGGAGGACCTATCCTTACCTGCCTCTTCAGTGCTGGGATGGGGGGAATGAGCTCCTGGTGGGCAGAGCGGCCCCTGAACTGCATGGGAGACCACAGGCAGCAACTGCTTGCTGGTACCTCACCCAGGCAGTCCCAGGGGTCACCACAGCCACCGAGGGAAGAATCCCCTCCCCTCCCCAAGAGCTGCAGAAGGAAGCACTGCCCCTGCCCCCCCCAAGCTCAGGCAGGCTCCGGGGAGAAATAGAAAACAAAGATCAGGCTCGCCAGGTCCTACAGCCCAAGCTGCGCAGGGCCCACCAAGCCCCAAGCACGTTGGCTTCCAGTGCCCCATGCACTGTTGCACTTTGTTAGGTAGCAAACTAACACACCTCAGAGGTGTTTTATCTTGCTATGTACCAACATAATTTAAAGCAGAATATGCCACCAAACGTGCAAACAGAAACACCATTAAAGCAGTGCAAAAGGGCATTTAAGCCACTTTAAAGATCAATTTTGTGACATGTACAAAGGCCCTTAGTCTTTTCAAACCATCTGCTATCTGTATTCAATTTGGGGAATTTTCCATTTCCTCCTTCTTGCAGAATAGCAGAATTACATTAGATTACCTGTTCCTTCCCCTGCCCCTCCCATAAAGGTCTTTATACCTAAATAGGTAATCGTTACAATTTAACAAGCCACCATTGTTTCTTGTCTCACAGACACACGACACAGCTCTCGTCAATAGTAAACTCCCTATGCAGACATTCTGTGTTACAGAAAGTTTAGATTAACTAGAAATTATAGATAGTGCTTAGGTAGACTGCCTGAAATCATCACACATTTACCTTTCAAAGCAAAAAAATAAAAAAGAACCCTTGCCCCTCATGTTTGCAGGTAAAAATTTAAAATAACCAAGACTTAAAAACCAGAAATCAAACAAAAATAACTATTTTTGTCTCTTTACAATTCTGGATGCCAATTCACAATTTTTCATTGCTCAGTGTTAGAAGTACCATTGTCCTACTGCACTGACTCAGGTTTTTGGTTGTGTTTATGTATATTTGCCAGGAGTGGAAGAGGAGTGAAATAAGGAAGCTCAGGCATAAGGTAGCAGTTTTCCAATTCCTGTCAAAATTACAACACTTGGCCATGGAGCTACTCATTCTTTTATGTTATTGGCATACCAAGCAGACCATCATTTTTGCTGAGCATGCTGGTCTCCTGCAGCGCCAGGAGCTGTTGTCTTCTGGGGATTGCAAAACACGGAAGGTTTTAGTCATTTGTTAATAAACAAAGCCCCAAGTGAGTTATTTAATTACTTTGTGACTCACTGGATCTAAGCTGCTGCATTTCTACACCTAGAAGTGCCTGAATTGTTTGTAGAACCAAGCACTTCATTCAACTCTGAGATAATTATTTTTGACTCATTTAAAAAATGTACTCCAGTACCATAGGCCACAACGCCCTAATGAACCCAAACTAAAGCCTTTTGCTGCTTGCAGCATATCAGCTCTTTCACTCCATCACAGTTCACTACCTTTGATCTCTATTTGAAAATCATTTGGCTCATGCTAAACTTGCTCTCAAAAGAAAAATAAACATTTGAAAAAAATTCTATATGGTGTCTAGTTGACTTCATTACTTTCCTCAAAATGAAAATATATCCTTTCATATTTTGCTTCATTATTATTAAATGCATGTTTGGTGGCTTACAATGCATTTATCATGAACATTAATAAGTTTTAAGAATGAAAGGTCAGTTGGGCAACTTTTTTTTTTTTAAACAGGATCATATGTCCAGTATGTTTCACCCACCGTGCAAACAAAGGTTACAGTAACAGTGTTTACTTTACTTTTGTCTATCCTGTTAGGAAATTGTAAATTTCCATAATAGTGATGTAATAAATTTTTTTCACCAATTGGAATGTGTTCCTATAGCTTGCACAGAATGGAGATCACAGCAGTATGCATCCAGTATATAAAAGAAACATTATTAAATGAATAGTAATGCAAATATATTGGTTTTTACTAGATGTATTTTCATGTGCTTGACTGAATCATGTAACTTGGGCCAAGGCTCTCTCACCAGTGATGGATGGGGTAGGGAGGGAACCGTTTGCAGGGGAGGTACAAAGCATCCTAAGATGCTGGGGGACTGAGAGTTAATTTGAATCTGGAGGGGATTCTGGAACAAAACTTCTATAAATCAATGTAACTTAAATCAGTTAAGTCTGACACTACATCCATCCAGGTTTATCTTAAACTGGCTTCAGCCATTTTGAAAGCAGTTTATGTATGATGAACTTCTGTTGTGGGGGTGGGGGTCAGCAGGTAGGAAGGGACCTGAGCAGATCATCAAGTCCAACCCCCTGCTTTGGCAGGAAAGAGTACTGGGGTCAAATGACCCTGGAAAGGTGTTCATCTAACCTCCTCTTAAACGCCCCCAGGGTAGGAGCCTGCACCACTTCTCTTGGAAGTTGGTTCCAGACTCTAGCAGCCCTGACAGTGAAGTAGCACCTCCTGATGTCTAGTCTGAATTTACCCTCTGCCAGCTTGTGACCGTTATTTCTTGTCACTCCTTGTAGTGCTCAGGGGAACAGGGACTCCCCCAATACCTGCTGAGCCCCCCTGACTAGTTTGTAAATGGCCAGTAGCTCCCCCCTCAGCCTCCTCTTATGGAGGCTGAACAGGTTCAGGTCCCTTAGCCTCCTCGTAGGGCCTGCCCTGCTGACTCCTGACCATGTGGGTGGCCCTCCCCTGGACCCTCTCCATGTTGTCCACATCCCTCCTGAAGTGTGGTGCCCAGAACTGGATGTAGTACTCCAGTTGCAGCCTGACCAGTGCTGCATAGAGGGGAAGGATCACCTCCTTGGACCTGCTTGAGATGCATCTGTGGATGCATGACAAGGTACAGCTGGCCTTCCTGGCCACATCCCCACACTGTGGGCCCATGTTCATTTTGGCATCAATAGTGACTCCAACATCCTTTTCTGCCTCTGCACTGACAAGAAAAGAATTCCCCAGCCTGTAGGTATGGTGCTGGTTCTTCCTTCCTCGGTGCAGTACTTTGTAATTACCAGTACAGAAACCCATCCTGTTCTCATCCACCCACCCCTGTAACCTGTCTAGGTCCGATTGCAGCCTATTCCTCTCTTCTAGCGTGCCCGCTTCTACCCACATCTTAGCGTCATCTGCAAATTTGAACAGGGTGCTTTTTACACCCCCATCCAAGTTGCTGATGAAGATGTTGAACAGTGCAGGCCTGAGGACAGAGCCCTTCGGAACTCCACTGCCCACATCACTCCAGGTGAAATAAGACCCATCCACTACCACCCTTTGGGTGCGGCCCTCCAGCCAACTAGTGATCCATTTGACTGTGTAGGTGTCAACGCCACTGTCTCCTAGTTTTTTAATAAGAATGGGGTGAGAGACAGTGTCTAAGGCCTTCCTAAAGTCCAGAAAGACTATGTCCACTGCTACCCCTGCATCTAAGGATTTGGTGACCAGGTCATAGAAGGCCACCAGGTTGGTTTGACAGGACCTGCCTCTGATGAACCCATGTTGGTTGCCCCTAAGCATAATCTCCCCTGCTGGCCCCTTGCGGACATGTGCCAGGATAATTCTCTCAAAAAGCTTACCCAGGATCAAGGTAAGATGGACTGGCGTATAGTTTCCTGGGTCCTCCTTCCTTCCTTTCTTTGAAAATGGACATTGGCCCTTTTCCAATCCTCTGGCACCATGCCAGAGCACCATGAGTGCTTGTAAAGCTGTACCAAGGTTCCTGCAATGACCTCTGCTAATTCCCTCAGCACTCTGGGGTGGAGATCATCAGAACTGCAGATTTAAATACATCCAGTCCCTCCAGAAGTTCCCTGACTAGGTCCTCACTGACCCTAGGGCTGGGTGCACCTCTCCTGGATCCTATGGAGGTCCCGGTGGAGGGGGTGACCTGGTCCCTGCTCAGAAAAATGGAGGCAAAGAAATTGTTAAATAAGTTAGCTTTGCTGTCTGGTGCAACAGCCAGATTTCCTGCAGAGGTCCCACGTTAAACCAGAGACCCCGGTACCTTCTTTTTACCCCCTATGTATTTAAAAAAGGACTTCTTGTTGTCCTTGATCCAGATAGCTAGTCCCAGTTCCATCTCCACCTTGGCCTTCCTGACCGCCCCCCTACAGTCCCAAGCAACTGAGGTATAGTCCTCCCTGGTGATGGTTGTGTTACAGCTTTGAATCAGTTTCCAATCACTTACACAGGTTATGTGTAATTTCCATCCCTAGCCCATGTGTCTAACTTGAGCAAGGTTATATGACAGACATCAAAAGTGTATCTATATGTGCAAATAACGCAGAGCAATAAACTCTGGCACTTATTGTGCCAAAGGTTATTTTTCCCAGGCATGCCATTTGAATGTGCACCAGGGACCACAGCACATTGAGCTGGGTCATAGCAGCTCTGGCTGTCAGGGGCCCTGGGAAGTCAACTTGCCAGCCTGGGGCTGCTCTGACCTGGCTGGGACACATGGGAGCCACATCAGCATCTACATGTGGGATCCTGCTGAGGAAAAAACTCTACAGCAGGATAGTATTTATATTTACAAGTACTACCCTGCTGCAAATTTTATTAGTTTCCTGAAGCCTAATAGGACCACATGTATAGATGCTGAGACATTTACTGTGGAGCTAATTAGGCAACCTCACAGTAAACGTCTTGGGTAGACGTAACCAGTGAGTAATAAATAGCTGGAGGTTTCAACTGAATCAGACGAAAAAGCCAAAACATTCTCCAAACATGACTGGGTGTTTGTTATCTGTGTATATCTGTTCTGCTTTCTGTTTTCAAGCCTCTGTCTCAAAAAAAGAAGAACAAAATGAAAAGCACTTGACGTCATTCCCTTAGGATGAGCCAAGGATAGAAATGATTTAGATGATGTATTATTTCGTCCAGAACATTCTTGTTGTTGATAGGTTTTATGTGAAGAGCCATGAGGCCAATATTACTAAGTAACTGAAAACTCTTCCTGAAATTAGTGACCTGCAGGTGCTCAGCACTTCTGAGAAACTCATGCCAGTTTAAAATCTTGTACATATTTGGACTTGAATTCAAAGTGATAAATATGTAAAAATCAACCAACACTCAGCATGTTCTATACAGAAATATTAAATGTGCACTTCAGAATGATCCTATAACTAATTCATGGTGGGAAGAACAGCATGTATTCTAAAAGCAAAGGATAACTGTACCATCTTGAGAGACAGTTACATCTATTACCCTCAGAATGAAACCTTAACTTTGACAATTTTGTCATGTGGGAAACCTCAACCTATGAATAAAAGTGTAGTTGTTATCTTCATCCTTTACAAGACTTTTTTTTTCAGAGAAACCAGTCTCCCTATGCATACAATTGCATCTGCCTTTGTCTCTTCTTTATATTCCAAGTATGTTGCAAAATACTGATTTGTTTTGGAGTTTGTCAACTGTAAAGTCAAATGGAGGTTACACAATTCCTTTGGGTCAGCTACTGCTATTAATGTCAACCGGTGGAGAACACATTTCTGGGAAGTTCAAGTAGCTGCTGCAATCATTCAGCCAGGTCCTAATAAGGCATTTCACAAGTCCTTTCTTAAGGGGTTAAGGACATGCAGCAATATTGTTCAAGGAGCTTCATTTATCTATGATTAACTAAAGAAGTCTACTTTCAAAAAAGAGCCTTTTCTTTTAAGAAAAAGACTTGAGCAAAGGTTTAGGGAACTCAAGTATTAATATCAGTATGTGTATGTACACTCCTGTGTGTATTCAAACCATTTCTTCATATTCAAAACAACAGGTCTGGCTGAATTAACAATCATTGAGATCTGGCTTAAAGAGACAGCTGGTCAGATCAGTTTGTTCTTTTTTAAATTTAACTATACAAGCCATAGGCACTATACAGAGATACAGTCTGAGTGAAAATAGAAAAACAAGAACTCTTCAATCAAACTGGAGCATGACAAAGACCAAGGAAAGAAAGCAAAGCATAATACTATAAGGATTAACAATAATTTGCCTTCTCATACAGCATATCCATGTGTTACTGTGGCTCTACTCCAAAGAGTGTTGTTGCATGGGTTTCTGGAGTGCTGTTACTAACCAGCTGTATCTACCCTTGCAGAACTCGGACATGTGTATCACAAGTTCCAGTCCTGCTATTGCAGAAAAAGTCATGCTTCATAACCATGCAATACCATAAAAAGCACTTGGCTTGTCCTTATGGATGCTTAGGGGCAAATTCAATTTGGGTGACTCTCTGTGGGGCTTAAACTCCTGTCAGTGGAAAACTTATTCCCTGGGATGGCTCTTCACAAACTCCAATTGTCACGACCACTGGAGCAGTTCAGCATATTCCCTTCAGACACACTGGGAGAGTCTACACATTTATTAATGTGCCCTAGTTCCTGCACATCAAATTTAGTACTTGGTTAACCAACTAAGTAAATGTTCAGTAACTTGTGCTATTCTGCACTAGCATTGGCACATGTTTTTTTTGTGATGCTTACTGTGCAGTGATGGTTTGAAAATGGTATTAAAAGGTTTGCTTTTTGGGAATTGGCTTAAATGTATATGTATATGCAGTAGAGTGGTGCAGGATGGGCAGCAGGGGTTAACTGATTTCTAAAACCCTGGGTCTCACACAGCCTTCAGAAGCATTTGCTTGTCTTTATGGATCCTTAGGGACAAATTCAATTTGGGGTGACTATCTGTGGGGCTTAAATCCAGTTGCACTGAAGCAAGTGCTTCAGAAGCAGACAGGCTGTCTAACAAATAAGGTCATAGAGTCTGAGAAACTGGGGACATGTACCACATTGTGACATAACATGAAATAAGGTGGCACCAGCTAACAAGGCCCCAGAGCGAGAGGGCCTGAGTCCTGGTTTTAGAGGAACAGACCAAATTAGGAGAGGGTCCAGAAAGACCAAATTAGTGTGTGCATGTGATGGGCTTCGAATATGCTGATGAAACAGAACATAGACAATGTGATGACCACAAAAAGACCAATCAGCAATAGCCCCAGATGAAGAGTTATCAGGAGAAAAAAAGAATGCAAAAGCAGAGACTTTAAAGCAACAAAGGGACTGGGTCCCCTGTCCTCCTCCCTGAGAGGGTACCCCATCCACATCCCCATCCTCCGGGATGCGTTCCCTGAGGCCACCATGGACAGAGGGCATACCACCAGCCTCTCTCAACCACCCCACTGGGAGGCTGGGCCTCAGTATCCCACCTACTGTCATGCTGACATCTGACACCTACAAGAGCACCTTTCAGTGAAGCCGAGTCCTGGCCAGATGTTTCCGACTCTGACGACAACTCAAGGATTGGTAGATATATAAAATTCCTTGACTGTTTGTATTGGTTCTTTTCTGTTATCATTGTGTATCAATAAATTTGCTTATTATTGAATGGAAAGGCCATGGCCAGTCTGAGGGTTGGATCCCCCTCCCTGTCAGAACAAGGCACCTGGGTCCCAAATCCAGAGCCAATACGCAGCAGCCTAATAAGACTGTGCAGTAGCATATTAGCACGGTTTTTGACCAGCACGCTACTGTGCTACTGTGCAGTAAGTGTCTCGTCCAGACGCACTCACTGTAGTTCAGAAAGCAATTTTACTTCACAGAAATGGTTTCAGGTCCAATTTTTTTTTTCTGAATTTTCTGTTCACTCCTTTAATAGCAACTGCACCATTTCTCTGTCAGGCCAGTGGCTGCCCTCACCTAATCCAGAAATGAAGACTTAAATTTGATTCTAAGAGGTAGGGAAGGGACAATTATTTGGGCTGGAGGCCCATGTAAGGAGTTTCAGGGAGCTGTTGCGGGCTGAGTGGGAGGGTGTTGATCTGGCCCCATCTCATCCACCCATCCGAGTGGGCCAGAATCCATGGAGACCCCGTCTGTCCACCCGCTCCACCCAGTGTCCCTAGTGATGGGTGCAAGGCAGATTGGCAGTGGCAGCTGGGCAGAGAGTGTGCCACTCCCACCCCACTGTGCACCCAGGGTGACAACCCTGGCTGCCTGCACCACAGCCCAAGTTGCTCCCTGTGTATGGGATAGGTGGGGCCAAGGTACCTGCCACGGGCCGGATCCAGCCCATGGACTGTACTTTGCCCACCTCTGAGTTAGAAGCAGCTGCTTTTCCAGCAAATGCATGGTCTTCCTTCAGCGACCAGAAAAAAGTACCCTTAACTGCCTTTTGTTTATAGCTACCTACTCTCTTTGGGTTCACTATAATTTAAAGTGGATCTGTCTCCACAGCCATTCTGAACAAGATTGTGTTATAAAGAAGCTTGGTTTTGCCTTTGCACATGGAACTACATCTTGTTACCACCATATTACATATACATATCACACCTGTGACAACTCTGTACAATCTGTTTGGGCACAGCTGAACAGGCAATATCAAACTTGTTTTATTAAAAACATTCCAGTATGATTTTCTCTCATGCACATGGAGCACAGTACAGCACCTAACACAATGATACCCCAAGTCCTGGGGCCTTACGCTACAGTAATATTCACTTAGTTCTTTATAGTGAATTTTATCAGATCTCAAAGGCAAAGGTGCTACAGAAGGAGAAAGTGAGGCACAGAAGTTAAATGACTTAATCAAGGATATCCAGCAAGCCAGTACCAATGCTATGGACAGAAACAAGGTCTTCTGAAATCAAGTTCAGGGCCCCAGGCAAAAATGGCTCTCTCACTAGAGATGTCTAGGGGCAGCTCTGCAGGGAGTGCAGCAGTCTGGTCACACTCCTTGCTTGGCTGTATAATGCCTATGCACTGAGCTCCCTGGAATGTCAGTGCAGCTCCTGCTGGAACACCCACATGTGCTGTGCAGTCCATAAGATCACCAACTAGTCAGTGTGGCATCTGCCCAGATCCTCTGCTGACATCCAACTCTGGAGACCAGGGTGTGAGTGGTGATGCTGCTTGCCTCTCCCACCCCGCCTCACCAAATTCACCAGTAAGGGAAAAGAGGGGATTAGCAGGTGGCAGCAACACCCAACCTCTTCTTTCATGGAACATTAGAGGTTGAGCACCATGGTCTGTCCCCTCTTTCCTTCTCATGGTGAGTCCTCAAAAGACTACAAGATTATGATCAAATAAAATATTCATACTTACATGTACTCATCAGCAAAAACAAAACAATTCTGTAAAAAAAGGGACAGTTGATTGCGTCTTGTGGAGGCAAGAAGAGTATCCAACGCTTTTTGCAAGAATCAGTTGGCTTGAGATGTATTATGGAAAATATCTTTTCAAATTCCATTGTGATGTATATGTGTGTACATTTGGAAATGACAAATTACACTTTATTGATTTCACCTATTTTGTCATCTATTAGACTGGCAGGAATTCAGTGTACCAACTAATCAGACAATGCTAATGAGTTATCCCAATGACTGATTAACCAGACTTCACTGTATACCTGTGTAATTCATTCCACCATTTTCTTAAAACAGTTAAAAGTTGGTGAATTAAGAGAAATACCCAAAGTATAATAGATCTCTTGACTGAATTTCCAAATTTCATATTCTTCCAAATAATGAAAGATTTTATTTACAAATAATTATTAGAATATTATTATGAGAAAAATACAAAGCAATGTTTGTTGAATTCTGAGAGTCTATATGACAAGTGAAACAACAGAAATATTATTCATGCATATTTGGCAAAAATGCTGAAGTTCATCAGATACATTATTCATTTTGAATAATGCAAACAGCAACATTCCCACCTATATAAATCCTGGGAGAAATGTGAACGTTGCTAGAATGTGTATATTGCTTTTAATTTAAAAAATAGCTATTTAAGGAAAAGGTGCTTCTCCTAAAAAAAAACAAAAAAACCCCCTCCAATACCACAGCCTGGACACTCATCACTGATCAACACTGTAAAACTAGAATTATAAAGTAAAGTCTTTACTCTATAATTAAAGACTTTTCTTTACTCTATAATTCTAGCTTTAGAATTAGTCTTTAGATTTAGAATCTAGTCTAGCATAGCAACACTTTCATCTTTAGAAAATCTGTAACTGTAAGAAACATAATTAACTCTGCTTTAACTGGATAAAGTTGCGTGTATAATAAGAATGTATACTTGCACATGTATTACATACATACAATTCAGCCCAGTTAAAAAAGCAGCACTATTTCTCTGCATGCAGCACTAGAACTTCCTACATCATATTTAGAATGGAATTTTCCAGGGATCTCTGAAGCAAAGCAACGTCAGTTTAGCATTACAGATTAAATAGCATAATAGAGATGCCAAAGGCCATTATATGGCATAAAAAGCAGGCAAAGGAAAAGACATGATGAGTGTGATAATACAAAAGAGAATATGCTCTTGAAATCTCTCAGTCTATTAGATTTAATTATTTAATTTTATTTAATAAGCTAAACAAGTGTTAAACTGGTTAGCAATGTTAACACTACATTAAGTAAGATCCCAGACTAAATTCAAGCAGACCCAAACTGAGACATTTTATCCAGTCAAAGCACAGCATATTGGAATTTTGACTTCTGGTTTTAATGCAACATGTATTTTTCCAGTAAAGTTAGTGCAAAGATCAGGAACTAAATTATTTCAAAATTATGCTGTTACTCTAATCTCTTAAAACATCTACAGTCTAAGTGTAAAAATATAGTGTTTTTAAATAAATAAAAGAAAGTTTGGATTACTGGCTTTTAGTTTTAGGCTCTGTATTCTGAAATCTATTCTTTAGAAATAAAGATATGACCCTATGTTGCATACATACAAACACATTAAAGTTTAATTGTGCTCATTGTTTAGATTTTTCTCATTATTGTTTCA
>NW_017728886.1:49094982-49104675 GCF_001723895.1 Crocodylus porosus
GTCATTTACACCGTCCTGAGGCAACAGGGAGCAATAAGATCACTAGCCTATATTCTAAATACCAACTTCAGGTTGCGCAAGGACATAAAATATACAGGCAGCATTTGTTTGACAATTTAAAATGTCTCTTAGTATAGTGCCAAGCTCTTTGTTAGACAGTCTCTTCTCCTCTCCCTTTCTCTCTCCCTCCCCCCTTCATTAATTAGCTATAAAGTCCAAAAATATTGAAGTGCTTAACAAACATTATGAATGCCATGGGATGCCTTTTAGTAAACAATAAATAAATACAGAATATTACCCACCCACAGAGCCAGAAAACCAACTATTTTAACTGATGCCATGCTCTCCAAAAAAAATGTGAACAGAGCCATACAATGCTCTACATGCCAATTAATCTAAATTATTTCACGCTAAGTTTTTGTAGAACAAAATAACACCATTACCCTGTATACAGAAGTAGCAAGTACTTTTGAAAATATTTCCTTTAACTTTATGGTACTGTATTTTCTATATATAATGAGTAAATGGAAAAATTATATATGGTCAATTGTAGTAAAAAAAAAATTACATTGAGCCACACATTAAGTCAGAATGCTACAAGGACAGCATGGCTAATTACATAATACTTATTTGTGATACTTAATAATCATATGACTTTACATGTAAATAATCCTATGATGGAACTGGGCCAAATGGGGGAAGAGAGGCCATCATCACATTGCCTGATGTTATCTGGAAACTTATGTCTATGTATGGCATGAATTGTGCAGAGGTCAGCAACCTCTGGTCCCTGGGCCAGGTCCAACCTTGGAAGAGGTCCAATCAGGCCCAGGAAGGTCTGACTCAGCCTGGGGCAGCCCAGAAGATTGACTGGCATGCAGCTATACTGAACAGCCCATTCTCTCCACTTTACCCTCCTCCACAGAGGCCAGGTATATGCACTGTGGGTAAATGCAGGTGGCCCGAGTTCTCTGGTTGGGGTGGGGAGGAAGGGGAGGTGGAAAAAGGAGAAGGAAGAGGGGTGGGGGGTGGATGTGACCCGCAGCGAAGGGCCAGGTCACAAACTTCAGCCCACAAAGGCAAAAGGTTGCCCACCCCTACTCTTGGCAGTGAAAGACTAAAAGTGATAAATGATCTTGCTATACCTCCTGCTTCCTATATATCCAAACCAAGTTGGAAGAGAGAAACTAACTTCTTCTTTCATATGGCTGACTTGGAGCACCAATTATAAGTCCAGTGAATGGTTAGTTAACCAGTCTAACGCTCTGGAGGAAAGGGAATGCATCTCTGCAATGTCATCATGAAAGCTGTATAGAGGGCAGAATGTGGTCCATACTTTGAGCAGGGTTGCCACAGTCACATTCTGCAATACTCCTAGTACACCATATGTGCATCAAGTGCCCTTAGCGGCCATGCAGCCAGAGACTAACTTGTAGGAATCTAGAGCAAAAATTCACTTCACTAATGCAGATCATGAAGCTAGGAGACCTAACCAACCCCCACTTGCAAATATTAAGCTTGCCTTCTGCCTATGCACAGTGGACACAAGAGAAATATCTTGTTTATACCCTCCGTCTCCTGAGAGAAAAATAAATTTAGCCTTTCACGTGTGTTCTTTCACAATTTGTTTTAAATGCAATGCCCTTGTCTAAGAAGAAATAAAAGAATGGCATGCGATTAATAATACTAAATGGTCTGCCTTTGCTTTGAAGGTCACCCCTCACCGAGGTGAATGGACTGAATTCCTGCCTTTTCTGCTGCTGGATCTCATTATGCAGCTTTACATGAGACGAGATATAAGACAGCAACAGCTCAAGTGTTTATGTTATGTTGTTATGAAAATGTATTTTCATAATGAAAAAAGATGAAAGCTTTTATTTTAAAAATAAAATGTAAAAACAGTTGAATACTATAAAATGCTCAAAACCCACTAATAATGTGTTCAGTTGTTTTTGGTGCTAGGCATAAGGTTTTTGCTACAGTATATTAACAGTATTTCACTTGAAACTTCATAATCCCATATCGTCTAAATTGTATCCAGAAAGCAGGAACTTCTGTAAAAAATGCGAAGAGAAAGTCCATGGATACTGGTAACAAAAGGGATATGGAATATTAGTGCCTGTTAGAAATTCTTAACCATTTCTAGAAATTATTTTAATATGTTGTTCAATTTTATTATTATTTAATTACCATTCCTCAACAATTCTCTTTTTGATTAAGTACAGTGCTGTGCCCTACCAAGTCTACATTCACACGGCTTACTTTAAAATTAAGTATACAATAGAAATAGCTCAGTCAGGGCCAGGGGGTGGGAATAGCACAGCGCCCGGGCTGGGGGGAATGGGTGGGCATTTCCAGCACTGGAGCCGTGATGAAAACTCATACAGGCCCTCTCAAGATCTGGTTAACTCTTTCTTAGACTGAGTCAACCTGATGTTGATCTAGGTTAACACACCTACTCACGTGAAGTCTTACGCATGCCTGCATTATTGGGCATTTAGATCAACCTACCTCTGTATGTGCCCCTTGAGGAAGATAAGGAGCCAGATATCTTAGTAAACATAGCTGCCACAACATCAATTTAAATGGACCTTTGGTGATTTACACAAACAGGGAATTGGACTATATGATCTTGTCAAGGTTTCAGATTACAGAAATCCTTGCAGTAGCCTCGATCCAAAAGCAGTTGAAAAAATTCTTATTATGGGAAATGTAGATACTTTTCTTCATTTCAGCTATTGCTTAAATATGTCTGACTTTTTTAAAATTTGAACTTTCCATCAGAAATCACCCAAGCATGGAAAATATGAATGTTTCTAAAAATAATAAGCATGTGAAAATAGGGTATTATGATCAAAGGGCTTTTTAAAATATATAACTTGTAGAAAAAGCCACAAAGGTCTTTTTTAATAGCCATATTCAATTTAATTTTGAAAATCCAAAGAAGTGACCCAATATATTATTACAATATTGGAAGCAGTATGAAATTATAAAAAGTTATTATATTCACTAAGAACTTTCTTTTCATTTTAATCTATAGGTTCCTCACTGCAGGTCAAAAAGAGTGGTTATGCAGCTAAGTGAAAAGAAAGAAGACAAAGCCTGTAAACAGCAAAATTTCTCATTTTCACTACCAGACAAAGCTATTAAAAAACAGCGTTTAAACCAAAAAAAAAAAATTAAATTAATTGCACTGAATGTTCTGAAGACCTACTGTGAAAAAGTCTTCCAGTAACCAAATATGTGATTTGAGCATTTTACAGATTAATTAATAGTGTAGGGTAGAACTTATTCTATTTATTCATATAAATATAAATGATGCTGGAATCTCTGAATGAGACAGATGAACTGAGAAAAACTAATATTACCAGCTAATATAGTGTAAGAACTAAACATTTTACACCTGTGGGATATAGAGGCACACTTGCAAACTGGGTATTCATACTTTGTTACTGTTTATGACTCAATTCAAGAACACACTTAAAAATGTATTTTCATTTCTCTATGTGGCAGAGATAGTGGCCATATTCATAAAATATTTGATGTTTGTATAACTGTATCAATTCTTTCTGCTCAACACAGCCATACATAATTGCAAAACAATTCTGCTGCAGTTGTAAAATTCACTGATGCAAAATGAAAGGGTCATTAGTCACATAATAGAAGCTGTGCTAAACTATTTCATAATGAAACAAAGAATTTCCCTTTTGACTACTTTTGATCCTCAATCTATTTTGGCCTGAGGTCAGCTGGCTGACAGATGCCTAGAATTGATTTTGTGTGGTAATGATTCCCCTTTCTATCCTTTTGCTCCAAATTGGTCTAAATGGCCAATGACTTTGATTATATTCATGATCCATGCTGCTTTTTACATGATCTGTGAACATTCTGGGAGGTGCATATTTTGCAGAAGTGCCCCACAGCTAATTGTTTCATGCTTAATGATTTATCTACAATTATGTACAAGTATAGTGTATTCTTCCTGATGTCACAAGGGCCTACTAAAATTAATCATGCCACTGTTCTGATCTGCATAACTTTAATGTGTGCTTTCTTTCATACATAGCAAATATATTATGCCAATTCATGGATGCAAACTCTACTTCAGTAGAGCGAAAAATTTACTAATTTAGTAAAATTCAAGATTTTCTCACCTACAAACACAAATCTAATCTAATTCTTCAAAATAAATCCTAGTATCAACTGTAAATCATAAATTGAGGACAACCCACAAGAATGGTGGCTGCTGCCAGCTGGGCCACCACCACTGTCTCAGCCACTGCTGCCAACCAGGGTGCAGAAATTGTGTTAGTCCTCTGTTTTGGGTGGCATCATACATCAGTGTGAGAAATTCTAGGCATGAAAAATGTATTTCAGCTATGATATCATACTATCACCTGGTCAAAACTATTATTTATGCAGCATTTTATGTAGAAAAATAATTTCTAAATTCCTGTAACTGATTCATTTTTATCTGGTAATTAGGGCCCTAGCATTATTCAGCACTGATAGTTATACAGTAACAGATACAAAATAATATTTTTGTGATAATGAAAATAAGAGAAAGCAGAAGTCATGCAAACTGGCTTAAATTTTACTTTCTCCAGAAGATCATGAAGATCCATTGATCTTCCCATTAATAACAAAGATAAGCACAAGTGGACATAATCAACTTGTATTTCTCTACAATACAATTCCATCTGGGTTGAGTTATGGTCTCTCTGCAGTCTTCCCCCAAGGATATTTTACCACACTAAGCATAAACAGAAAGTGCAGGGAGAAAGTGCACGTAGTTACTTGCTGAAGTGAAATTTAATACTGCTTTAATAATGCAGCATTTAAAAATAGGAAGTTACGATAGGTAAAGAATGATGCAAAGAATTTTCTCCCTGTTATTCCATATTATACAGGATTCGGATATTTGTTGGCTGAATACAGGGAGATTTAAAAGCAAAATTAGTAATATAAATTTCATTATACCAATGGTCTAGACATACAGCTAATTCCAGAGGTGAAATTATGGTGAAACTTCACTGGTGTTCAACCAGGTTCTATTTTTTTGACTTACTTGTTTGCAACCTAAATTGAATAGTTTCATGTAAATACTTGGCAGGATCTTCCCTGACTAAACCGAATCAGCCAAGTGTCTGTCTAACCTGTTCTTGAAAACCTCTATGGATGGAGATTCCACCACTTCTCTATACAGCCTGTTCCAATGCTTGACCACACTCATAATCAGGAAGTTCCTCCTAATTCGCAACCTAAATTTCCTCTGCTGCAGCTTGATGCATTGCTCCTAATCCTGTCCACAGAGAAAAGCCAACCTCTACCTTCTCTATAATCGCCATTCATGTATTTGAAGACTGTCGTCAAATCCCACCCCGAGTCTTCTCTTCTCCAGATTAAATAACCCTAGCTCTTTCAGCATGTCCTCAAACATTTGGTCTCCCAGGCCCTGATCATTATTATTGCTCTGCAATTCACCCAACAGTGTCATCTACAAATTTGCTAAGTATGCACTCAGTCCCATCATTCAAATAATGAAAATACTAAACAATAAGAGACTAAGACAGACTCCTGGGGAACCCCACTTGATATCTCCTCCACCTAGAAATCAAGGATAGGGACAGACATTCAAAAAGCCAGAGTCTGAACTGATTCAATTTTTGCAGGTTAACTAAACCTGACTAGATTGAACCAATTTTCAAGTGAATAAACATTTGCTATTAGCTCCAGAAATGCAGGCAGTGGTTCAGGGGGGAAGGAGTGCTAGAGCATGCCCTCGGCTGCAGGGAAGCTGGCTGGGGGAGGCATAGCCAGCCCTGGCAGTAGCCTAAAGTGAACTGGCCAGGAAGGGGGTTTAACTCCCCTCTCCCTGTCCCATCAGCACAGACCTGGGCTGGGGTCCACCTGGTACTCCTCCCTCTCAGCTACAGTGGCGGGGGCATGGGCAGGGCAAGAGGTGGGCCGGCATGGCCCCCCAAGGCATAGGGGGCAGGAAAGGGGTTTATTCCCTTCTCTGCCCCCAGGCGACTGCAGCCAGAGTCTGCCTATCCCGACCCTTGCTGCCGATTGCTCCTTCTGTGGGGTGAGAGGCAGGATAAGCTCCCTTCCTGCCACCAGACACTGGTGGGAGAGGGAAATAACTCCTCTCCCTGCCCCCTCACCTAAGGACCATGCTAGCTGGCATCTGGCCACACCCCTGCCCCTGCAACTGAAGCAGTGAAGGGGCAGGGCCCTGAAAGGGGCAGCAGCCCCTTTCACGGTTGCTAGAACATGAGCCTTTTCCCAGCCAGGGGACCATGCTCCAGGCAGGAGCAGGAGCAGGAGCAGGAGCAGGAGCAGGAGCAGCAGAGCTGCCATGGACTGCACAGGGCAAGTGATGGCAGCACTGGGGAGGTTTGCAGGGCTATAGACACCATTATGAGCCCTGGTGCTGCTGCTCGCCCTGCACAGTCTGCGGCAACTCTGACCACCCCTGCTGGAAAGAGACTTGCACTCCAGCAAACCATGAGATGGGCTGATGCCCGTCAGGGTCTTGCCCCCTCACTGCTACAGGAGCAAGTGCAGGAGCTGCAGCTGGAGGTCAGGGGAGCACAACAGCCCTGCTAGGCCAAGGCAGCTTCCCCTTGCCTTCAGCCACTACTCCCACTCCTGCTTCTGCCCCTGTTGTGCCACTCCAGGTGGTGGTGGGATGAACTTCAACCTGAGGAAGCTGGCTTGGCCAGGCAGAGCTGTTCTACTCCCCATACCTCCAGCTGTGGCCCTTGTTCATGCCAACTCATGCAGACGCACTGAGGTAGGGGAAGCTTCAGCCCTGTGGCTTCAGCCCAGTGCATGGAACTCTGGCTCCAGCTCTGGCTGCCTTCTAAATGCTCTGCCCACACAGTGTGATGACAGCCCCTGCAGGTGGAATGGGCAGAAGGCATCCAGGACCTGGAGTCAGAGCCCCTTATGCTGGGCAGAAGCCATTGGGCTAAGGTTTCCCACCTGCCAACCTACTCAGAGCAGTGCCACATGGCAGGGATGGTAGAAGCAGTAGTGGCAGCAGCAGCTGGAGGGGAGGGGGGCAGAACATCATTATGCTGGGTCTTTGTCCACCCACAGTTTGTGATGTGGCTACAGCCCGTGGGTGCTGCACAGAACAGGGGGCACGGCCACTGCCGTGGTAGGCAGCTGCCAGGCTATGGGTCTGCTGGCACCTCCAAGCTTACCCAGGTAATGGGCTACCTGGCCAGCCCCGATCCGTGCTGCTGGACTGGGCTGTCACAGAGTGGAAGCCACTGGGACATGACAGTCCCTCCAGGCCTGGATGCAGGGAGCCAGGAGCAATCTGGAGGCACAGCCCCTGCAGCCCCATCCTGAGCTGCAGCCCACTAGGAAGGGTCCAGCCCCTGTGGCCCAGACTAGACCAGCCCCTCCGCATCTGCCCTCAGCAGCACCCACAGGCTGGCCTGGCTCAGACCCACAGCCCCAGTCCCAAACACTGGTGAGGCAAACAGGTGGTAAAGCCATGCCAGCCAGCTCTAGCCATGCTCCCTCCCCTTCCACTGGAGTGGGGAGTGTCTGACAGGGGCTGCTTAGCAGCTAGGCAGACCCCAGCTGCCAGTGGGACAGGGGTTGGAGGGGGAGATTAAATCTCTCTCCCTCTTCCCATTTCCTTCCAGTGCTGCTAGACCCCCACTGTGGTCCTCCAGAGGAGAAGGGGAAATAAACCTGCTCCCTGCTCTCTTTGCTTCGGGACTATGCTGGCCACCATCTGGCCATGCCCCTGCCCCTGCCCAGCTAGGGAGCAGAGGCATGGGGCCAGCCTTGTCATCTGGAGCAGACAGCACAGCCTAGCCCAGTGCTGAAAAGCATGCCGGGATGCTGGTGGAGTCTGGTTTAAGTTAAACCAGGAAGGGGTCTGGGACAGACATTGCATAAACCAGTTTGACTCAAATCAGTTAAGTTTGATACTACATTCAACCAGGTTTATCTCAAACCAGTTTGGGCCATTTTGAAACTGGTTTATGTACAGTGAACTTCTGTTCTGTTACAGGTTTAAACCAGTTTCTGATCACTTAAACTGGTTTGTGTGCAACTTCTGTTCCTAGCCCAAGCCGTTATGGACTGCTCACTAACTAAAATGATTCAATCAGATGCTTATGCCCTTATAGTACCTCCATCCAGTCTCCATTTACTTAGCTTATTAATAAGATTGTTGTGGGAGACAATGCCAAAAGCCTTGCTTCTATTAATAAACAGCTGATTTCATTTTGCTTTTCCCTGAATATGTACTGTAGATAAGAGAATCCAGCACGATTCTCACCCCCATCTTGGGCAAAGAGAGAATGAATTCAAAAGAGAAATAATATAGCTAAAATAAAAAGTAGATCCAACCTTAAGGGCACATGTAGACTTTCCTAGGATCATGCACCTTACTTTAAGCCAAGTGATTGTAGATTGTGTTCATGGCATGGCTCCTGACACCAGTGAATGTGTGCGCTTGTAGGGACCCAATCTAAGTAAGCTGGGGTGGGAGGGGCTGTTGAGTCCATGAGGGGGCTGTCTGTCTGGGGGTGGTGGGGTCAGACAGCTAAAACCCAAAGCCTGGTCACAGTAGGGGAGGAGACAGGAAAAGTGCAGCCCCAGAGCTGCTCTCTGAAAATGTACACGTTTTGTTAAATCAGGCAATGGTTAGCCCAACCCACATAGTGCATGTCCTTAGGCGAACCTAGTTAGATCAAGCCAGCCATTTTTTGCCTGATCTATAGTCCGTGAACTTATGTAAAGTTCAGCACTTAGACTGACCTAAACCTAGTTAGGTTGATCTAAGTGTAACGTGCATGCACTGTTAGTCACTGCTAAACTTGGAAGTTAAAGTCTGACTTTTACTGATGTTGTTTAATAGGTCACAGCAATTATAGAATTCAAATGGAAAACAGACTTTAAAATTTTAATAATTTTTATTTGCTAATTTTTTAGAAGGTAAGGTTCTAATCTTATTTTAGTAACATCCTCATTATAGACTTTTACAACTATGTGACATAAATATAACATTTGGATCCTCAAATTTTAAAGATTATACTTTTATTTTGCCTATCCCCCTCAAGTTAGTTGGGCAATTTACAAGGGATAAATTATATAACTGTTATTTAAGTTAAATTAAATGGATATTTTAGTGTCCACAAAACTGTATGCAACAGAATAGGATAACCTATTCTTCAGTGGATGCTAACATTATAAAATTTAAAATATGAATATTAATTCTTGAAAACACATTTTTTTTAAAGAAAAGCACATATATATGAAAACGAAACTTTATCCCCAAACCCAACTTCTCATTAAATTGGTGAGCTTCAGACAATGCTGGTAGATTCTGTGAAAGTAGCTAATCTTAGAAAACAACAGTAAAATTACATAAACATTGTGTTTTTATATGCATAGAAAACATCTCCCAAATACATTTTCTATATTTTGGATTTTTGCATTTGCTTTAAAAAGACAGTCAATATTACCTGCATGACAAAATCTGCATGTAAATTGAAATAGATTATATATATTGTTTTAAAGCCCTGGACCAAGGGCTAACTGATTATACACTGCAGCAATGAAAAACAGTAAAATAATGATTAAATGTTTTTACAGCTGTTTTAATCCTCAGATCTCAAAGCATTTTTATACAAGTGAAAGTATAATCATAAATATAAT
>NW_017728886.1:49105560-49126185 GCF_001723895.1 Crocodylus porosus
CTTTTCATTCCTTTGCTTTTTCTTTTAAGTTTGGACACCACTTTTTGCCAAATTCAGGCATATACTGAGTGTCAAATGAAACACAGGAGCATGAAATCAGATACAGGCCTTCTCTGTGTACTAAATAATTCATACTTCAATTTCTACAAAAACAAGAAGAAGAATGATCAGAACAAGATGGTGATTTCAGTTTGCAATGAAAAATGTTAAACTATGAAAGCCTAGATTACATGTGGTAAAAACCAGAGATCATCTTAGATCTACTAAATAAAAAGTTAACCTAAATACAGGTCAGGGCAAAGCCATTCACCATTCTGTAATGTAGAAAATCATAGGATCAATAGATCAAGTAGAGCTGGAAGGTACACTGCAAGGTCATCTAGTGCAGCCCCATGCCCAAGGCAGGATCATCCCTAATTAAACCAAACCAGCCAAGCTTCTGTCAAACTTGCTCTTGAAATTTTTCAGGGATGGAGATTCTACAACTTCTCTAGGTAGACTGTTCTAAAGTTTGGCCACCTTCATAGGTACAAGGTTCCTCCCAATCTCCAACCTAAATTCCTTTTGCTGCAGGTTGAGGTCATTGCCCCTAGCCCTTTGCCCTTTGACCACAGAGAACAGTCTATATATGGAGCAGGCAATTATTTTGGGCAGAGTGCCACTTACTGAGTTTCAGCAAGCCATTGAGGGCCACATGACAGCCAGCCCAGGGCAGAGAATGGCCTGGTGGCCACATCCAGCCCCCAGGCAACATTTTGCCCACCCCTAATCTATATACATCCTCTCTAGAACTACCCTTCAGGTATTTGACCCTTCATATCAACTCTTGCCCCCCACCCAGGGTCTTCTGTTCTCCAGACTAAATAACCCTACCTTTTTTATTCCGTCTTCATAAATCATGCTTCCCAGGGCTTAATTATTTTTCTCACTGTCACTGGACTCTTCCCAATAGGTCCACATCCTTCTTCAAGTGTGGGGCAAAAAACTGAGTACAGTACTCTGGGTGGTTTCACAAGTGCCAAATAAAGCAGAGGGATCATTTCCTTTGATTTGCAGGTGACACTTCTGTTGCTACAACCCAGTATGCTGTTGGCTTTTTGGCAACAAAAGCACACTGTTGGTCCTTATTCAGTTTATGGTTCTATATATGGTCCCAGGTTCTCCTCTGCATTCTATCCCATCATTCCCAAGTCTTGGCACTTGTCCGTGGCACAGGAGAAATAGAAAATTCCAGCCTTTTCTTTTTCACTAATATATTAATGGTAAATAATTGTGCATTTTTTGCACAATGCTCAGTGCATGTTGTTTCATTTTCTTACATTCTTCCATTTCAGTCTAATTCACTTATATTAAAATTTTACTTTTTTTCTACTCTGAAGAATACCTATGAACAAAACAAGATTTTCTATATTACAGTATCATCATCAATGTATGCACCACTGACTGAGCCAAACCATGACTTTCTCAGCTCACAGAATTAAGAGTATTTAGACCATCCCATCTGGATAGAAAATAGTGGGCATGTCTATGTGAGATGCCACTGCATAGTGGTTATGGTGCATTTAGTACTTGATTATACTCGTATAATGAAATACTAAATAAATGCACCATAACCAGAGTTACTGTACAGTAGGCTGGTGAACACCTTTTAACTGACACTACTGTGCAGTAGTCTAATACTGCACAGTAGCATATTCACACCATTGGTGTTGTGATGTGCCACTGTGCAGTATTATTTGGCTATGGTGCAGTTAGTGTCTTGTGTAGATGCACCCAGTGCTCTACAATGAGAAACAAAGTATCTGTTTGTGGCTACCTCTGCAGTCAGAATCAATGACAGGTGACACAGAAGGCCTACCAGAAAGGAAAGCCCTCTACCTAAAGAGTGAAATCACACTCCGAACAGAAATTTGTCCTCAGATATTGGGCAATGGGGCTTTCATAACTTTTATAATAGAAGAAAAAACTGCCAACTGGAGAAAAATAAGAAAGCTGCCCAAAAAAAGGAAGATAGGGCAAATGATCATACTTTCTTGCAAAGAAACTACCAAGATAGAGTGCTCTTGCAACCAAATCTAATTTCTTTTATGCAACTAAAAGATATTGAGCGCCACATCAAATATATTAAAGGAAATAATAGATGTTAATATCAGTAGACACTTTATAGCATGACAAAGTTGCTTTCCTTGTCTACTGTAGAGGATGCTGAGGGTAGAAACAGACAGAAATTACCTGACATCTCATTTGTGCTGCCATAACATGTTTTATGGTGACACAAATTATGAGCACATAGACATTGTTAATCTTTGTCCATGCCACTGATTTTCCTTTGATGTGGCATGTCAAAAGGTGGTAATAAGACTTGGACAGTTTATTGTCTATTACCTCTGCGGCAGAAGAGTACAAGCAGCCTAAACTGCTCATACTCTCCAGCCACCTCAAACAGGTGCTCTGGGCCTTGAGGACCTCTCAAGCCCTCACAGCACCTGCTTACTTTCCCCACTTACAGAAAGGCACCCCAGGGAATCTCAGACAGATTCTCTACAAGCAGGGAAGTCAGGGTTCCCCTCTCGCGCAGGTCTAGCTGACTGAGTCTGGCTGAGAGGGGAAAAGCCATCAAGGGTGGCACAAGGGGTGATGTGCATCTTGCCCAATGAAGTGGATCAGCTGTGCTAATACACTGAGGCAGAGCTGATCCACTTCATTCAGTAATGTCTATTTCTAGCTTGAAAGAAGAAAACAGCTCCAAAGACCAGAGCCCAGCTAAACTGTCAGCTGCTCAGTCTGAACTCACACAACCTGGTATACAATCAAGTTTATGCCACAGGACGTTATCTGTAGAAATATGCATCATAACACATTTAATAAAGAAACATGCATCATCATCATCCAATACATTGTATAGCAGGAGTATTCAAACTGTTTTTTCACTCTACCAACCTATGAAAGTTTGCAAACCATCTAAAGCCAGGGAATAAGAGGAGCTTTATATAAATATATACAAGAGACAAAAATCGGATTAGAGCACAACAATGCATCAGACTGTCACCTTAATTTGGGTTTCTTTCAAGTGTGTTTTCTAAAAATGTGCAAGTTAATCATTCTATTTAAGTAAAAAGAAAGACTGTTTGTCATTTCTTTATTCCATGGATGTAATATATGAAAAATGAAGCATGGCCAGCTCATAAATGGAGAGAACATCCTAGGCAATAGACATTTTCTAAGAGTCCCTGCAATGCCATGCAAGATTTTCATACTTAAGAGTATGAATCCTACACCAGTAATTGCCAAGAAGATCTAGCAGAAAATTCATATCTTTTCACAGAAAAAAAGGAAACTTCTGTATGGTATCATTTGCTCTTGAAGTGATTGCTAAGAAAACTGAAGGTTGTTATTAATAAGGATCCCTGCTGTTGCTGCGTTCAGTAATTTATCACCTTCCCATCTTAGTGGGAGGAGGTCAGGCTGAAGAGGGGAAATGATTCATTCAAGGTGGCATTCTTCTTCCATAGTCAGGTGCTTAGAAAAATAGTAATTCATACTTAATTAATGGCTGTCTATAATGGCATTATGATCTTGTTCATTCAGGTTCACAATAAAAACTGCTGCTCTAAAACATAATTCTTGAGTGACATGACTATTAAGTACAGAAATGTACCTCTGCAATCAGGAAACCTGATTCTTCCTCCTCCAAGCACCCAGCACAACCTAGTTATCATATTTCACATCCTAGTCTCATAGCACATAGAAGATTACAGAACTTCATGATTTAGAATGCTATATTAGAGATGATCACATTTTACACTGTGATTTAAGAATACTGGATTAACAATTTGTTTACCTGTTCAACTCAGATAATGATAATGAAGGCTTACCAATATTTTTATAGCATTGATGGATGATATACCTAGTAATCTGTTGTTAGTTTATGTCATTTGTACAAAACAGCTTAAGAAATGAATAATTAAGGTGTTCAAAAAGCAACACAAAGGCTCCTTTTCAAAAATATTATGTTGCCTAATCTTTCTGATGTGAAAATAGTGGTGATTTGGAAAGAATTTATGAGTCATGAGGCACAGAAGATATTTTCTTCGCATCAAAGTTTGGTTTTCTCTTAATCTTTTTTCATAACTACTATACTTTATCAATTTTGTAAAATATTGACTGAGAAATGTTTTTCTATAACCAGGAACCAATAAATAAAACCAAAAGGCTTTGTTCCTACACATCAGACACATTCTAATTTTCTCTTTAGTTCAATAACTGTTTTATCTTCTTACCATTTTTGTTATGTGTACCATTAAAAAAGTTATTGCAATTTTTTTTTTTATAGAATGGCAAGATTGTGGATTATAATATGAAAAATATGGCAATTTTTGACAGAGGCCTGATATGCAAAAAGTATTTGTTATTCCTCAATGAATAATCATCAAAATAAAATTAAAGCAGCCTATTTTACACAGAACTGTTAGCATGTTTTATTTTAAAAACTGAAAATAAAACAGAATACCTATAAAATTGTAAATATATACAGAAACTCATTTTTCTCCATGACATGATACAGAGGTTGGCTTCCAAACCTGGAGAACTTTCACTAAAAGTAATTAGTGTTTCATGTGGTGCAGTTACCTTGCTCTTACAAAGTTTTCACTAGAACAAACTGACTGGGGGTTTAAGTGCCTTTGGATTTTGACTCCTACCAAATCAAAAAATCTAAAACAAATTCCAAAAATCAGAATATAACATTCACATCCTAGGTAAAAGGATCCCATTTCAGCTTTTTAAGTTTGGCCAGTCTATACCATTAGAATTCATTTTTATAACCTTTTTTGTGGCAGCTTATTCCTCTTCAGCCACAAAGACAACATGCCAACAAACAGGGCAGGAAAGATGAATGGATAGTTATGTGCTATTGGTAGCCATGGATCTATTCTTTTGAGAGCTCGTTTTCCATTTCTCTTTTTTGCCTTCTAAATAAAGGAGACTGGCTTAGCCAGCAAAGCCTGCATGTTTTGAAGTGCTACTGTAAGCCAATGATCAGAGAGGTAGCTAAAACAATACTTTATTGTTGATACAAGTTTGCGAGGTCCTATAGTGACTCATGAATCAAAAGCTTACTTTCCATGTAAAAAGCTTAAAATGAAAAGCCTCCCTAATATATACCTTTCCAATTTGGTTTTATTTTTTTGTGAGTCTGTAATACAAGTTTTAAAGGGTTTTTAATGGTGGATGTTACCACAGGACTAAGCAGACTAAGGTCTTTCTACTCAAATCCTCAACCATGTTTCACTACTTAATATGAACTTGCCACTGTACAGTACAAATATTTGACCCTCTCGACCCCTTTGTTTAATCAAAATTCACACAACAGTTCACCCAAAATATGTAATTGGAGTTGTTGTATACAGTGCTGTCTGGCAATCTCTTTTCCAGTTGTTATCCAGCAATCTTGGCAAGCACTGATCTGCAGACATGATAATAGACTTGTTACCATTACTGTAGCCTTTTGTAATTTATTACATGTCTGAAAACAAAGCTATAGAGGAAAATATGGACAGATGAAGAGCCAAACCAGAAAAGGAGTCTAGCTGAGCTTTCAGCATCAACTTCCTTAAAATGTCACTGTTCTTATGTGTAACAGAGAAGTATTTCAATATATTACTGTAGAACAGCGATTCTCAGCCAGTGCTGTGGCACTCTGGGGTGGCTTGAGATTCTTTCATAGGTGTTGCGGGGTGCCACAAACATGAGTCACAAGATATACCCAGAAAGTTCAAGTAGTAAGCCAGAGTGTCAACAAATTGCTGTTCTGGTCTTTCTGAGTTCTCGCAACAGAAAAATCACTCTATTATTTTTCCATAGGCAAAAAAACCAAACAACCAAACAAGTGAAAATGAAGAGCTGGCATATTCTCAACCTCAAGTCTAAAAAGGTTGAGAACTACTGACCTACAAGGTCAGAAATTGCACACATACTGATAATTTTGACTTACTATTTCTTCCACCTCACTGTCTTTTAATTCACTTGCTTGACTTGTAGAACATATCAGGGTTGCTATTGTTTATTCTTTAAAACACTTCCAGATAAGAATAAACCTTTATAACCATTAACTTATAGAAGTTTTATAAGCTACCTTTTTTCTAGTCTCAAGTGACATGACACTCTAAAGCATACACATATATGATACTTATTAAACATGAGAAACATTTTCAAAAGATATCTATTTCTGGTTTTCATGATTCTTAGGAAAATCACTCCTAAAGAGACAGTAAATTAGAGAGGATTCACTGATGATACATTAAGTCTTAAGAGAAGCTGGCTTAGAAAGCAGGCAGAATTTCCAAAGGGCACACTTCTCCCTCCAAGAGAGATTAAATTTAGGAACGGTCCTACTTCAAAACACTTTGTGTCATGTATCAACAAAACTACAAGTGAAAGAACAGGTTGAAAGAAGATATCTGCAATGAGGTAGGCAGGGTAGAAAACTGGACCCACTGAACTCGTAGGAAAGCTTTTCCATGGACTTCAGTAGGACCAATGCTAGGGTTACCGTATTTCCAGTATCAAAAAACAGGACACCTGTGGTGAGAGAAATGGGGAGAAGGAGAGGAGAAGGGGCATATGATTGCAGGAATGGGGGGGAAGAGTGATATGCCCATGCTCTGCTTCTGCCCATCACTCCTAAAACCACAGCCCCCCCAGCTCTGCTGTTGCCTCTCACTCCTGACCCACTGTAGTCTGCCCCCAGCCCTGTCAGTGCCCCTCACTCCCAAACAGCAGCCCCTTGCCCCTGCCAGCCCTGCTGCTCACAGTTCTCTCTCTCCTGGCAGCAGGTCCTGGGGCCAGTGCGCAGAGCACATGATCCCCTGACAGTCAATCACCTTCCCCCGCTGCCCCCAGCAGCCAAGCAACAAGTGCAGGGGACAAGTGAAGGCAGAGCAAACACCTGGACATTTGCCTGCATTTTAAAAACCCATCTGGATGGAGGACAGAGACCAAAACAGAGGACATGTCTGCGAAAACCCAGACATATGGTAACCCTACTGCATCCAGAGCTTTCAACTTCAGACCATTGGTTTAAAATCTGCCTGCAAGTAATAATTTTCAATTAATATTATCTGCTGCCTTCAAAGCCTTCTATGAAAAATGAATTAGTATAGAATCTATTTATAAAGAACCATCTCACTAATACTATTATTGTACAAACTGTATTTACATTTTTACCTATGAAAGCACATTTTTCTTGTGCATATTTCAGGGTCTTTTTTATTATTTTTTAATTAGACACCTCATTAAGTTAATTGTTAGCTTCAATAGTTCAGATAGTTCCCAAACTATTTATTTTTGGATATTTTTTCCTCAAGTGGTCATAATAAAAATGATACATAAATGGAAATGAAAATGGGAAATAATTTTCATCTGTGTCTGGACATGCCTTTTCATATGTCTTTGGGGATTATTGATGTGACTGCATGGGGATACATTTAGATGTTGTTCCCAACACAGCTCCATTCACAAGAATGAGTCTGATTTGTTTAACAAAAATTTACAGATAAAATCCTTTTGAATGATAGGCCTTTGCAGTTAATAAGATTACTATTTTTAGATAATCAAATGCAGTTCTGCCACCTAACTGGCAACTAATGCCTGATCTAGAGGATATTATTGGCATGAAAGATATGATGTTCCTAGTATAAATTAGCAGTGTGCAAGGAGAAGCATTATTCCATTAATCCCACTCTCTAACTCTTGGGCTGCCTATACACATCCTGGGTGGGGAGGGGAATGGCATTTTAATTAGAGCAGTTTCTGGAGAGCAGCTCTAATTCAAATGGCTCACCGCCATGTTTATTAATCCCCACGTGTTTCAAAACACCCACAGGACATTTTATCTAAAGCTCATTCAACAAGGTTTAGATAAAGCACCCTCACAGCCATTTTTAAAGGTATGGAGGCTTAATACAGGTTGGTGAGGCAATGCTGGAGGGTTCTAGTGTCCCCTCTTGATTACTCTTCTTTATGGCCCCATTAATCTTGCATTCTTGGCTGCCAGCTTCAAAAAACAGGGGTGAGGATACTCACTTTTTTCCCTCCAGACTATTCCACTAACAGACATCAGATTTCTCCCAGGACAAAGCCTTTTATCCTGGGAACCTACAGATGGCCAACCCTATCGTCTCCCATTAAGTACCTGTGAAGTATTCAAATTAACCCTCTGACCCAGGAGATTCCTGGCTAATTTAAATTAATTGTTACTCAAGATGTGTGTGTAAACAACTGTCCCACACCTGTATTAATGGGAGTCAAATCATTCCCAGATTAAAGCCAAATATGACAATTTGTGAGTTTCTCTTGGGAGACTGAGAGCACTGACAGATGTGAAGAAAAAAAAAGAAAAAAAAGAAAGTACTTTACCAGAAGCAGCAGCACATTACTTTAACCCAGCTCTGCATCCTCTGTATAGATCAGGCACTTCAGTGGGGCTTTTTGGAGCTTTTATCTAAAAGTGATTCAATCAGCTATTAGATAAAAGTTCCCAATCTATACAAGGGAAAGCCAAGTGCAACTAATGCGATGCCTCTTCTGTGCTTGGCATGGAGGCGCAGAGTTTAAAGTAAAGTGCCAGTTGGTTTTTCCCATCCCCCATCTGCAAGCAGCCTGAACATCTGTACAGATTACCCTTCTGAGAGAAGCCACAATACAGTCCTCCAGCATCCTAGTGCTTTCATTCTGCCTGCTCCCCTTGGAGATGGTGGGTGCATCTACACAAGACACTTTACTGTGCAGTAGAACCAATTACTGAACAGTAAGCTCCTGTGTCTACATGTGCAGATGGTTACTGGCTCTAATCATGAGTAAAATTTGTTACCTGCAAAAATGCAAGTAGTAAATTTACTTGTGATCAGTAGCACACATGTGGATACTTGACGGGAAGCAAATGTGTTCCTGGTCAGCCAGGCAGCAGGGGTGCCTCCGGGAGCTGCCTGCTGCCAGGGCGGGCTCTGGCATTGGAGCCCTGGTGTGGAAACTGTCTCCCCGCCCCAGCAACAATCATGGGGTCAGAGCTAGGAGATCTTTCTCTCCCAGTCTGAGTCCCGTGGTCATGGGGTCAGGGCTGGAAGATCCTTTTCTCTCAGTGCCAGCCCCATGGTTGCGGAGCAAGCAGTAGGAGAAAAGGATCGTCCAGCCCAGGACACGTGGCTACAGGGCTTGGGCTGTGAGATAAGGATCTATGAGACTGGGTCTCTTAATTGTGGGGCTCAGGCTGAGAAATAAGGATCTCCCAGCCCTGCAATTGCCAAGAGGGGGTTGAGAGATCCCTGCTGCCAGGGTAGGGGAACATTGTCCCTGCACAGGATACAGTGGTGGAACTTGCCCCAGCAGCAGGCAGCTCTGGGGGACAGGGAGCAAAGTCCCAGCTCCCACCAGGAAACAGCTCCTGGCCCCTGAGCTAGCACCCAGTACTACTTGTAGTGGCTGTTTGCAGGGCTGCAGAGAGCAGACATAATCTGCTGCTAGAAGCAGCAAATCAAGTCCCGTATCCCTGCAGATGTAGACATGTCCCCGTAGGAGTTTATTCTCAAGTAGTTTATCCAAGAGTAAACTCCTCCCAGTTTATTTGCATGTGTAGACACACCCAGTGTGTTGCTCCCTGAACTCTGCTGCTCCAGTCAAGCAGGAAATGGAACATGCCCCTTCATGGTCCCTACATTGTGTTGCAAGTAGACACAGGGTGTCTGGCTCAAACAATCAGGGCTGTCCTGTACACTGCTGTCATCATGTTTTTGGGTAGGCAGAAGCTTAGGTAGCATACCGAGCTGTGTCCATAGGGTTCCCCTGGCTGTGCAGTCAGCAGTCCAAAATTTCTGCTCTTTAGGGACTCAGCATTTAAAATTCTGTTCAGGTATCTCTGGGCAAGCTTTTCTTTCAGGAAAACACTCTTGGGAGAATTCTCCCAGATTATTTGAATATGCGTACACAGCCAGGAACTAAACCCCTTCAACACCCCCAGTGAGTAGTAGACAATGTAAGCAATTTAGGGGGTGTCTTGTAGCAACCTTAACTCACCCACACCTTGTTACAAAAATTCTAATCATTGCCTTGGCATGTGCAGGAAAACGGAGCATGTTTTAGTAAAACACTCCCTTGAAACAGCCTTATTGACCCCGCTTTCCCCGCTCCACCCTCCCCTACATAGGAAAGACTACAGTATGTCATACCAAAGATGTGTGCTATCTGAAATAAAATTTAATTGAGATTTGATCAAATTTAAAAGATAGAAAGCAGTTTGAAGGGCAAAGTTATATACAGACATGTGCAAATGTAGTCTGTTTCTGCGGTCAGAAATGTTGATCCTACATTGTATTATTACTTCTAAGAATTCAGCAATTAATAGAAAAAATATTTACAACTGATATAAACCATTTACATTAATGTTTAGACTGACTAAAGTGTCTGTTTCTAGTGATAATAAAAACTGTGATAAAGGCCAACTAATCCTGCTTCCAGAAAGGGATGTTGTCTGTAACCTTGCTGCATAATATTTTACAGCAACTGCTGTGAAAAAGAAACAAACAGCTGTGAATATTTAATTCCAAACTTTAATTTCAACTAAAACAAAATGAATGTTTCATGACCTTCAAGTTATGAATATTTGTCTGGCAGAGAAACACTAATGGTCTGTCCTCAATACTAATAGCTATTGTTCTGCATCTGTGTAGATAACAGTAATCAGGCTGTTCTTTATAAACACTTGCGAGGTAATAAAAATTGAGCTATGTAACAGTTCATACTTACCTAGCTTAGTTTACTGAAGGCCAGTAGTTCTTATTCTTTTTTTTCTGTGAACATAAGACTATGCCTGTTTTAGGTAACTCGTCAACATATAAAGTTACAAAGGGAGAACGCTAGTTCAATTTTTTATTCCTACAACTCAATATTTGAAAAAAAAGAAAGTTCTGAAGTGAAAGAATTACAGCCAAATCAAGAATGTGGATAAAAATATACCAGATTTACTTGAATACAAGATAAGGGTGTCCTGTCCCCCCTGCCAATCACCATTCTCATCTAATATTTGCATACAATGAAACCTCATTGAATACATTGTCTATAATTAGACTGCTGCCAAGAGCAGCATGTGCTCAGTAAGGGAAACCAAATATGAAACTGATTAAATGCAGCCAACACTGAGCATAACTATGATGTATGAGTTCCACATTGGGCAAACATGCTGATAGGAACCTATCACAAGGATAGGTTAATACAGCCCATCAAAATATGATATAGAACAATAGAAAGTTAGGGTGGGAGGAGACCTCAGGAGGTTATCTAGCCCAAGCCCCTACTCAAAACAGGACCATCTCCAACAATATCATCCCACCCAAAGCTGTCTAGCCAGGTCTGACAATCGTCCAAGGATGGAGATTCCACAACCTCTCCGGGTAGCCTGTTTCAGTGCTTTACTACCCTTCTGCTTCCTTTGCTGCAGCTTGAGACCATTGCTCCTTGTTCCGTCACCTATCACCACTAAGAACAGTCTAGCTCCACCCTTTTTGGAACCACCACTCAGGGGGCTGAAAGCTGCTATCAAATCCTGCCTTGGTCTTCTCTTATTCAGACTAAATAAGCCCAGTTCCCTCAGTCTCTCCTCAGAAATCATGTGCCCCACACAGTACTCCAGATGTGGCCTCACCAGTGCTGAATAGAGTGGAATAATCCCTTCCCTCGATCTACCAGTAACATTCCGACTAGTGAAACCCAGTATGCCATTAGCCTTCTTGGCAACAAAGGCACACTGTCAGCTCATATGCATCTTATTGTTCACTGTAACCCCCAGGTCCTTTTCTGCAAAGCTGCTTCAATCAGTCGCCAGCCTGTACCAGTACATGAGATTGTTCTATCCTGAGCACAGAACTTTGCACTTGTCCTTCTTGAACTTCATGAGACTGTTTTCTGGTCCAATCCTCCAATTTGCCAAGGACTCTCTGAATCCTAGCTCTACCCTCCAGCATATCTTCTACTCCTTCCAGCTTAGTGTCATCTGCAGACTTGTTTAGGGTGTACGCTGTTCCATCTTCCAGGTTGTTGATAAAGATATTGAACAAAACCAGCCCCAGGACTGACCCCTGATGACTTGATGCCAGCTGCCAACTAGACATCAAGCCATTGATTACTACCCTATGAGCCCAACAATCCAGCCAGTTTTCTCTCCACCTTACAATCCATTCATCCAATCTGTACTTCCTTAGCTTGCTTGCAAAAATGTTGTGGAAGACCATATCGAAAGCCTTGTTAAAGTCAAGGTATATCACATCCACTGGTCTCCCTGTATCCAGAGTCAGTCATTTCATCATAGAAGGTAATCATGTTGGTCAAGCATGACTTGCTCTTGGTGAATCCAAGCTGATTGTTCCTAATCACTCCAAGTGCTTAGAAATGGATTCCTTGAGGACCTGCTCCAAGATTTCTCCAGAGACTGAAGTAAAGCTGACCGGTCTGTTGCTCCCCAGATCCTCCTCCTTCCCCTTCTTAACGATTGGCACTATATTTGCTCTTTTCCAATCATCTGAGACCTCTCCTAACTACCATGAGTTTTCAGAGATAATGGCCAGTGGCTCTGCAATCACATCAGCCAACTCCCTCAGTACCCTTAGATGCATCACATCTGGCCCTGTGGACTTGTACATGTCCAGCTTTTCTAGATAGCCCCTAACCTGTCCTTTCACTACTGTCAGCTGTTTACGTCTTCCCCAAACTATGCTGCCAGATGCAGTATCCTGGGAGCTGAACTTGCCTGTGAAGACTGAGGTGAAAAAGGCATTTAGTACTTCAACCTTTAACCATCCTCTGTCACTAGGTTGTCTCCCCCATTCAGTAAGGGACCCACACTTTCCCTGATCTTCCTCCTGTTGCTGACATGCTTTTAGAAACACTTGTTGCCCTTCACATACCTTGCTAGCTGCAACTCCAACTGCACTTTGACTTTCCTGATTTCATCCCTGCATGCCTGAGCAATATTCTTATGCTCCACCCTAGTTGTTTGTCCATGTTTCTACTTCTTATATGCTTCCTTTTTGTGTTTTAGCTCACTCAACAGTTCTTTGCTAATTCAAGCTGGTCTTCGGTTTGTACTTGCTAGTCTTCCTGTGCATGAGGATGGTTCATTCCTGCACCCTCAGTAAGTGTTCTTTAAAATACAACCAGCTCTGCTGGATTCCTCTCCCCATCAGACTGGCCTCCCAGGGGATCCTGCCGATCAGTTCTCCAAGAAGTCAAAGTCTGCTTTTCCAAAGTCCAGGGTCTGTACTCTTCTGTTCTCCTCAGGATCCTAAACTCAATCATCTTGTGGTCACTGCCATCCAAGTTAACATTCACTTCTACATTCTCAACCAATTCTTCCCTGTTTGTGAGTAGCAGGTCAAGAAGAGCTCGGCTCTAGTCCACCACTCCAACACTTGCAACAGGAAGTTGTCCCCAATACTCTCCAAAAACTTCCTGGATCACCTGTGTACTGATGTACTGAAGATGTCAGGATGACTGAAGTCCACCATGAGAACCTACGTCCTGTGATTGGGAAACTTCTACTAACTTATTAAAGAAAGCCTCATCCACTTCATCCTTCTTTTAGCAGACATCCACCACAACATCACCCTTGTTGCTCTCCTTTCTGACCCTAACCTAGAGACTTTCAATAGGCTGGAGCTCTGAGCAATCGTACAGTATTTTTACATGAAGTGCAACACCTCCTCCTCTTCTCCCCTACCTGTCCTTTCTGAATGATTTATACCCATCCATGACAGTGCTCCAGTCATGTGAGCTATTCCACCAAGTCTCTATTATTCCAATCACATCATAGTTTCAGGACTGTGTGAGGACTTCCATTTCTTCCTGCCCGTTTCCCATACTTCATGCATTCCTGCATAGACACCTGAGGTAACTAGCCAATTGTCCCAACTTTCCCAGAAAGAATGAGAAGTCCTCCCCTGTTCCCTCCTCCTACTTGTGTTTCCTTCAGGTCACCTGCTTCCCCACTTACCTCACTGGTTTCCATGCCCCAGCAAACCTAGTTTAAAGCCCTCCTCACTAGGTTAGTTAGTCTGTGAAAAGTGCTCTTCCCTCTGTCAGGTGGATTGTGCCTCTTCCTAGCAATCCTTCTTGGAACAAAATCATGTAGTCAAAGAAGCCAAAGATCTGCTGGTGACACTAGCTGCATAGCCACGCATTGATCTGCAGGAAGCATCCTCTCCTGCCCGGACCAGTTTCACCAGTTTGCTTCTGTCAGGCCACAGCTTTGCACCTGGCCACAACCTGCCCAACGCAGTCATTCATCCAGGCCTGTTACCCCATGACTGACCACCCAGATGGGGCAAGGCTAGTCTAAAACCTCCAGCTAGGCTTAACCCTCCCATCCACTCCCTGTTACCAGAATGGCAAGTCAAGGTCAGCTGACCCTCTACTTCCTCCATATAAAACACATCTGCACAAACTCTATTTATCCTCCAGCTAATGGAAACCTGCAGCAAACCAGTCCCTGAGAACCCTCAGTTGCAGATGTATATGCACCTCCAGCTCCTGGGTTAAATCTGGCTGCTTCCAGTCCTACCTTGCTGGACTTTGGGACAGAGGGCAATTTCATTGATGGCTATGGCCTGCATCCTATGAATTCCATTACAGCAGCAGTCCAAGCAAGAGACCACTGAGACTCCAGATGGCTCACCCCTGCATCCAGCCTTATGGACTGAGAGAGCACCACCCTGGAGGTAAACATTCACAAGCACTATGAGACATTACGCTTTGGGGCAATCAATTCTCTGCATTACCCCTGGCTTCTGGGGTTCCTTTAACTCAGATACCACAACCCCCCCCCGGTCAGATGGAAAACCCAGAATGTTCACTTTGATTTCAGTTACTGCCAACAACGCTGCTGGAAATCTGGGAGGGTATAGCACCTGAGGTAACTAGCTGATTTGCCCTACTTTTTTAGGAAGAACAAGACCTCCCCTGTTGCCCCCTTTTACTTGTGCTTCCTCCAGGTCACTCATGCACCTCAGGGCTTTGGTCTCATCTCCCAGAGATGGTACTACTATATACAGTAGTGCCCATTGAGCACAGCCCCCCTCAACTCCAACACTTTTCCAAAGCACGGAGAGCCACTACACTGCATATATTTTGACTTCCTTTTCACTCCCATAGCTCTCTGCCTTTCTTTCCCATTCCAGTGATTCCTGTTTCTTCACCAGCCTTGAATGTCTGGCATCACCAAATGGGGCCCCAAAAAACTCACCCAGAATCCTTCTGTCACCCCCTCTCTCAGCCTGCTGCATTTGATTAGTGTGGCCCCACCCTCCATGAGATGGAGTTGGACCAGGTTTCTCCGAGTCTCATCTACATATACATTTTTGGAGGATCCCAGGACTCATGACAGGAACAGCCAGCTCAAGTCATGAGTGGAGGGCTCACTGATATATCAATCCTTTGTGGGGGATATCTGGAGTACACATATAGTGAACAGTGCTGAGCTGTGGGGTTATCATGGCTTGGAATGCTGTTGAATTTGCTGAGGCCCAGCCCAATGAATTGTATGGTAAATCATGAGTCTTTCGGCTTTGGATTAATATCATACATAGTTTGTAGTATGAGTAGGAGCAAAAGTGCTGCTTAAAAGTGTTTATGGAGTACCTGTACTAAAACTTGCAGCAGTTTCAAAAAAGGCAAAACATAAATTCTCCTTTAACTAAATCTATGAGTACCTTTAGTAATTTGCCTATATGAAAATTATGCAAATCACAGGTACGTTTATTTCAACATCAGTGTCTTCAAATTTGCTTCTCACTTCCTTGTGTTCAGGGACAACAGGATTTGACCGCAAGGTCATGGGGGAAGGGGCTGCAGGGGAAGAATTTGGGGACATAGGGCAAAGTGGCTACGTGACTTTCCCCCTCCTGATTTATTTTCGCTGAGGTAGCAGTGGAAGGGGAGCAAATTCAAGGCAAACCTCCAATAATTAGATACTATACCTGGAAAATTATAACAAATTTTCCATATACAGAACCTAATTATTGGGGGGGTCATTATATTCATAGATTCATAGAAGCTAGGGTCAGAAAGGACCTTAACAGATCGTTGAGTCTGACCCTCTGCCTAGGCAGGAAAGAGTGCTACAGTTAGATGACCCCAGCCAGATGCCTATCTAGCATCTTTTAAAAGACCCCCAAGGTAGAGGAGAGCACCACCTCCTTTGGAAGCCGATTCCAAATTTTGGCCAGACTTACCATGAAGCAGTTTTTCCTGATATATAGCCTAAATCTACTCTCTGTCAGTTTGTGACCATTATTCCTTGTTACCTCAAAAGGCTCCCTGGTGAGCAGAAGATCTCCGATCCCTTGCTGTGTCCCCCTAATGAATTTGTAGGCGGCCACAAAATCACCCCTCAGCCTTATCTTGTGGAGGCTGAAGAGGTCCGTGTCCCTCAGTCTCTCCTCATAGGACTTGTCTTGTAAGCCCCTGACCATACGAGTGGCCCTCCTCTGGACCCTCTTGAGTCTATCAACACCCTTCTTGAAGTACGGTGCCCAAAACTGGACGTAGTACTTCAACTGTGGTCTGACCAATGCCACACTGACAACTCATGTTCATCTTGGAGACCACTATGACTCCAGCTGCTTCTGTGCTGCTGAGAGGGTCACTTCCCAGCCAGTAGGTGAGATGGATATTTTTGCCCCCTACATGCATTACTCTGCACATGTCCTTGTTGTACTGCATCTTATTGTGTACTGCCCACTTTTCTAACCTGTCCAGGTCTGCCTGCAATTGTTCCCTACCCTCCAAAGTGTGCACTTCACCCCACAATTTAGTATCATCCACAAACTTGGACAGAGTACACTTCACACCCACATCCAAGTCACTGATGAAGATATTGAAGAGTACAGGTCCAAGCACCAAACCCTGTGGGACCCCACTACCCACATCCTTCCAGGTCAACACCGACCCATCTACCACCACTTTCTGGGTGCGACTGCTAAGCCAATTTGCCACCGACTGGACCATGTAAACATCTATATCACAGTCTCTTTATTTATGAGAATGGGATGAGATATATTCAAGGTTATCTTACATTCTAGAAAATATGGTATGACAACCAAATAGCTATAACCAAAAATTTTATTTAGAAATACCTGAATTCTAAAGTTTGGATCAGGATTGTAACTTCTCCTCAGACTCATGGAACTTATATATTGTACTTGACTCCATGGCCACTTCAACTTTTGCATTAAATAAAACCCCAACAAAACAAGTTCTTCTAGCAAGATAGAAGCCTGCAACTTATACAAGCAATATCAATCTTACTGAAAAGTTACTGATGCAAGAGAATACTTGCACAAAAACAAAGATTAAATAAATGTTGGTTTACCACAGTACCCACATCAAAGCAGGCAGTATACTGCAAAGGAGAATTCAGTCCCCTTTGGTACAGCTATCACTGGAAAACAACTCTAAAGCAGCTTTCGGGGTCAAAAGACTGTATTCAATTTTTGTTAGTCTTTTTTTCCATCTTTCCCTCTCTCTTTTCCTTGTCAGTCTCTGAATATTCATTTTCCCCTGTACCCAAACTTTCATTACTTATTGTTCTACTTTGCACTCAACATGCTTTTCATTTTTGTGTAAATATAATGGAGACCCAACAGTATAGTATGCAAACATTTGAGTACAGTATTTGAGATAGTTTGACATAAAGCAAAATACATGTACTAATCCCTCTTGCTAAATAAAAAGATAGCAGATATGTTTACATATATACTTATATTAGGTATAGAGTCTACTTCCAGTTAAGCTCTTTAAAATTTTCTATTTTACTGTTTTTATTAATAGTTCTACTAGGAATTATTTATGTTTACTAAAATCCCAAATTTCTTCAGCTTTTCATCACATCAGTCATGCCAATATGCAATGCCTAGTAAAGTATAATTTTCTATTGTGTCTAGGGTCCAATTCTTTAATCCTTTGGTCCTTTTTCATCCTTTTTGATGATATGTTGAAATACCACTTAGTCTTAATTAGCTCTATTTGTCATATATGTTGGGTTTGTTTATTATTTGCAAATGTTACTCACAAAAGAAAAGGTCATTTTTGCATAAATATTTAATATTCACCTTAAAAATAATTCGGGAGCTGTAGCACAGGACAGCTCCAACACTAATGAAACCCCATCTGAGCTATGGTTTTAGATGATGCCATTATTATCCTCATTAATAATAATACCAAATATATAGAACAATAAATATTGAACTCAAAGAAACAAAGACTGGGAGAGCATGACATAATACATTCACAGTAGTGATAGCATGACATGATGCACTTTCAATAAGGAGGCGAGTGATTTGCAGATTGATTGGTACTAGGAAAATTCCAACCCTAAATGTTCTTTGCCTTACATATACACTAATATTCATACATCTGAAAGCCATTCTGCCCCATGCACTTGCAGAAACATTGGATGTTAAGATTTGCCGTCTGCAGTCATACAACAAATTTGGAACTTTCCTAAAAAAAAAAAAGAAAACACATACACCACCACTACCATTAGCAGAAATAGATCTATTAGGAGAAAGTCTGAAATATTTATTATAGATTTCAGTTTGTGCTTGTTGTTGGTAATGTAGCAATCAGTGTATACAAGTACCTTTATCGATAGAAAGTGGTACCTTAGCAATAAGTTGTTCTGTTTTAAAATTGTGTGGGTTTCCCCAAGTTAGGAAGTAGAAGGAGGTTCAGGTCTACTAGACTGTGCTGGAGCTGATACTTGCACAATTCCCATAACTATTTTGATTCATACAAGAGATTATTACAACTGGTAGCAACAACTACCAGGTGATGTGAAACACTTCTGCCCAAAAATAAATTTCCTTGTAATCCTGGTAAGACAGAGAGCATTTACAAACTTTAATTTCTTGTTTTCCTGGAGATGTATGGATTAATAAGAAAACAGCAGTGAACCAAGCTGGTTTTATGAATGGAGATGCTCCTGTAACCCTGTGATTGTCCATTTTTAAATACAGGGAGCAAGCCAACAAGAAGCAATAGAAAGAACCATAAAGTCATTTGTATGCACTGAAGAGTGTTCAATAGGGCTCTCCCTGCCATCACCCCGACGAGGAGATGGCTCACATGACCCAAAACCTGCTGCATGGAATTTGGAACAAATCTTATGTGAAAAGTCAGCTTGTTAAACTTTAACTGCAGGTGAAAGAACATAACATATTGAGTAAGCCTATGAATGAGCTTTTATGCAGTTACACATGTGAAAACAAATATTTTTGGGGGGTTGTTCTTTTTTTGTTTGGTTTTTTTAAGCGTCATCTGTTAATTGCCAGTCTTAGGATGGCTCCTTTATACCAGATGTGTCACTTCAAGAAATGATTGCTAGTGAAATGGCTAACAAATAGGAAGAGGATCAGGTGCAAGCTATTTGCAGAAATCCTGAGAGACTGAAAAGAGACCCAAGTGGCCCTCAGGTCAGATGAGATTTGCAGCAAAGATCACTGGAGATGGAATTTCCTAACCATAAGGAAGTCATGGGGGTGGGGGAAGAGTATATCTACATGGCAAAATGCCTGCTGTGCAGCTGCTGGCCAGAGATACCCCCTGTTAGCTAGCAACATGCTAACCTTGCAATGAGTTTCTCAGTGCTGGGTTTGTACCCAGAAGCAGCATGATAGTGATTCTGGGTACATCTACAAGTGAAATTAATGCAGCACAATAATCTCTGGAGCAGTTCACATCGGAGTCAACTGCTCCTGGGCACAGCGTCTACATGTGTGCCCAGGACAGGAGCAATTTGAACTGGGGTGGAGCAGGTTCCCAGCTGGCTGGGCTCACCAGGCACAATTTATACCTCCAGTCACTGTCTATATGTGCGTTTTGGCACAGAAAAGTACTCCAGCATAGTACTGGATACAGTACAGGATAGTACTGTCACACGATGGAGTTACTTAGTTTACTGCACTCTAATACTGGTGCACATGTAGACTGTGACACTTTACTGTGAAGCTAATTAGTCAATTCCACAGTAGAGCACATATGTGAATGCATGGGCTGTGTCTGTGCTAAAAAAATCCTTTTTGCTTTGTTTCTTTAAATCACAGGTAATTAGCCCAGGCCCTGTAAAAACTTGGACTGTGCAAACATTCATTCAATTTCTCCCATACGAAACATGGACCCTCTGGAAGAAAGATCATTTAGGTTGACACTAGGGCCCTACTCAATTCAGATTTGAATTCAGCCCAAATCTGGGACAGTGATTCAATTCGTGGATTCAGATGACTTCTCGGATTCAATTTGGCCAAATCCAAATCTGAAGATTCAATGTGGATTCAGAGAATCAGCGTTTCACACACAGGCACAGCTTTAAAAGTTTTTTCTACATACCTCGAAGTACTAGCGTGGCTTGTGAATGCTGAGACGTTGGGGTGGATGGATTGTCCCACAGGAGTGTGGGGGAGCCTCCATGTGCTCGGCAGTGAGCCCAGAAGTGGACTGGAAGTACTTCTGGTCCACTTGTCAGCCAAGGAACATGTTGGGGGGCCTGCCCTGTACTCCCGCAGCTTGGTGATCGGCCAAGGTATGTAG
>NW_017728886.1:49126645-49128943 GCF_001723895.1 Crocodylus porosus
TAATCAATGAAGATGAGTTAGAACCTCAATCCCAGTATGCTTGAAAGGACTGAAAATATCCCTACAAGCCTAGAAGAGATACAGCAGTGTTGCAGTTTTCCAAGAGGTCCACACAGTATTTATATAACATTTTATAGAAGGCAAGTTAAAAGTGCCTTATACAAACAGAGGACTTCAAAATCATAATGTACTTAAAACCCTGGTTCTAGCCCAGCTATTCATGCTTTCTTGTGATACCTCAAAATTTGCTCTTGGATTTGCTTTTGAACTGATGCATTTTGTGCACGCTAAGTGGTGTTATTAAATGAAAGGGAAATCAAGTATTTAGAAATGATGACAATCCAGGTCCTTGAGGCCAATTATTTACATTGTCAGAAATCACAGCACGGACACTGTGCACAGACTGAAATGGCTTCTTATGATATACTATGAAGAAGGACATGTAAAGAGATGATTCAAACTGTCCAAATATACATAGTATACATACACCACATACTTACCATACACCTGGAAGGCAAAATACAATTAGGTGCTTTCATCTAAGCCAGAACAATGAAAAAAGACTCAAAATGACAACTTGAAGCAAGAACTGTCCAAGGAAGATAACTTACTTTTGGTGTCCCAACAGATCTTCAAGAAACCCAAACTTGGGAGGTTCACCGAAGTTTAAAACCTATTAAACTATTGGTCCAGCTAGTAATTGGATAGCATATGAGGGTAACAGGACTGTTTTGCCAGCAAGCATACAATGAATTATGTACCCATCCAGAAAAGGAAGATATAGCTAAACATCTAGAAAGTCTTGGGAACACTCCAAGTTTACTCTGTTAGAGGGAACCTTATGCAGTAATTTAAGCTTGGTAGTGCAAAAAACAAATACTAGTCTTTTTGCAATATACTGAGAGCTGGCACACAGTAATTGAAAGAAAAGACACTACTGATACTCAAGAACCATTTCAGGAGGATGCTAAGATGGTTCAGAAATATCCCAGCAGATTCTTATAGCTCATATTAAGAAATTGGTTGCAAAGGAATTGCAAGCATGTCCTCAGGAACTCAGTCTTCAACATAAGGTTTGATCACAACAAATAACCTAGAGGACATGAATTTGTGCATAGCTGATAATCTAGATCCTGTTAAGAGCAACATTCCTATGTCTGAATATGCAATACAAGAGGACAAACCATTTATATGAATATGGGACTCAAAGACTGCCTCTGATTGAAGTCTGGCCAAAAATAAGTTAAGTCCTGCTTGAGCATGCCACACTTCTTAATTCATTAAAGCTTTGATTTCTGTGGGAGTAACAGAGTAGTATGTTTAAGTGAGCCTAGTGAGTCTTCAGAACACAGGTGAGGTCAGGATGAGGAGCCCATAAGTTTGTCGTCTTAGGTAATCTCTCCCAACCAACAGCTACTTTTCCTAGGAAGCTCAGAAATGCCTTTATGTAGACTAATTTGAAACTAGAGGACTCATTTTAATAAAAGGGATATTCACTGAGACTCTCACAATTTTTTTCTTGGCAGAACAAAAAAACGCAATAAAATTATACCTGGGGGAAGAGTGAATACAGTAGATAACAAACCAATTCATGTCTGTGAAATTCAGGGATTCCTCTTCCTTCACACATTATCAGGGAAATTATAGAGATAGACCTGAATATATTAGTTCGGAGCTGACAAGCAAAGTAGCAGTCCCAGGAGTTCTGTTTTATATATTCTTCATCTAGAAGCCTATATAAGTGGAAAAACCTTAAAATGTATTCTAGGTTCTTTGACCTTGGATACTAAAATCAGTCATGGGAGAACATTTTAAAATTTAATTCACTATTTGTTGATGCTCAGGACAAAGCATGAGGGCTGGGAAAGTTTAAAATATGACACTTTTTCCAGGAGACATTCAGATATTACCTTTGTCTACTCTTATACTGTTCACATTTTTCACCATATATGCTTATTTCTATATATTTTCTTCCCCTGTGACTTATTATTGAAGTAATCCATAACCATTCAATTTTTACCTTCCTTGCCTAGATATTAATGCTAGATTTACTGTGATTTGGGGTTTTACATGGACTTGTGTTTTAAGAGTTGCAAAGCTCTGTCTCTTATTCCTAATCCTCAGAGAGCTATCATCTATCATGCTATTTTAGTTGATGCACCAGCTTTGCTGTAAGGGCAAAACATACTAAACTAATTTTACTGCTCGACTAGCCTAATGACCCAAGATGTCAAGCTCTGCCATACAATTTTGCTGCATAGTTCTGAAGTGAATTTTCAATATTTACTTACATGTTCA
>NW_017728886.1:49129983-49174653 GCF_001723895.1 Crocodylus porosus
TAGCCTGGGGCCGAATAGTATTTTCTTTGCAGCTGATGCTCTGAAGCCTATGCCGGACATAGAAGAGAGACCCTTTCATTCGTGTATCTCCCTGTATAACACCTAAGTAGTGGGGGGAAAAAAGGCAAGTGTAGACGAAAGACTCTGAATTTAAAAGCAGCAGGAACTAAAAGAAACTTTTGGCTGAAACAAAGTACTTCGGAGCTAAGAAGTTGGGGAGATACAGGGAAATGACTGAAACCAGTGTGAGCGGAGGAAAAAAGATAAACTGGGCATAAGAAGAGAGACAAAAACTGGAAGTCTTGGGGCAACAGAGATCGGATCAAAAGTCAGTGAAAAAAACAGTTTGTAAATGTCCAGTTTATAGCAGGACAGTCACAAAAATTGGAAAAAAAAAATCACATCATGTAAAATTTAAATTGCTCATTCATAAATACTAGAATTGCAGAGACTGAAATTGCATTTGCATCTTATGTGAGTGGTACAAGGAGAAACATTCTGATTCTGGGACTGTTGTTCCAGAATACACCTGATGTACTTCTCTAGGTAAAGAAAGGTGTATATCAAATTTCTTTAAAACATTTCCAATTTATTTTAAAATGTCATAAAAAGAAAGCTAGAACTTTCTACTTTGCTGTGTATAGATGACAGCAGAATTAATGCTGTATATTTTTTAAAGTTGGAAGTTATTTTACAAAAGAAAATTTACAACTTATTTTCCTGTGGGTGCATTTTCCATGTGTACTTACTGCATAGTAACCTATTTTACTGTGTATCAGAGTGCCATGGCAAAAACCATGCTCATAGATGTGTTAATATGCTAATATACAGTAAAATTAAAGTTACTGTGCATTAAGCATCACTAAAGAGTCATGCCCTTTTGCTACTGTGCATTACAGCAGCCTAATGAACATTTAGTTAGTACCTTACGTTAGAGGTACTATATTTAAATGCACAGTAGCAAAAGCACATTAATGAACATGTAGACATATCAACTTTTATCTATTTGCATCCACACTAGATGCTTCTTTTGAGGAAATTATTCAAATATGCCCAAGGAGGGACTATGGATCACTATAATACACCACACTAAGGCATGGTGGGATATACTTCATCAATAGGGCATCACAAGAAATATTCAACTTAATCAGCAAAAGTAAGCATAACTGAAAGTATAATCAAATCTATGTAAAAATTACATTTTATGCATTAAAACGAAGCTCCCTGACCATGTCATAATGCAGGATCTTGTTGCCAAATTCTATTTTGCACCTATTGGTAAGATTCATGCCTCCCACTATCGGGTAATAATCTTCTCTTCTGTTGCAGCTCCACGGCTGTAGTACTTTGTTACATTTGGGCCTACCTCAACACTGGATCACGTATCCACATTCTCATGTTATTAGCTGGATCCAACCCCATTGTTCTTTTGGTCTTAGTTTCCCAAATAAACCTAAAAGAAACCCCTTATCAACTAGACTCTTCAGCATGATTAACAATATCCTAAGCTCCTGATCTGCTTACTGAAGAAGACTGATATAGCAGAGGTGGGTGCTATGGTTCAGAAGAGGGTGTTCTCCTTAACCCTGCAGCTATATTACATATAGTAACCATATTTTGTTATAACCCAGGGATGAACAAAGTCTGGCCCACAGGCTGAATCTGGTCAGCAGTGGACTTCATTTCCCAGCCGCCCCTGTGCATGGCTGAGGCTGGTCTCCATGGAGACCCCAACTGCACTTGCGCTGTAAAAGCTCAAGTCTGGGGTGCCTGTGGAGACCAGCCTCAGCCGCCCTGGCAGGAAGCACAGCAGAGCAGTGCAAGGGGCTGCTTTGGAGCCACTAGGATCTTGTGATGGGGGCAGCTTGCTCCGAAGCCAGGCCAGAGCTGTAACCTGTAGCTTGCATGTTCCAGGCAGGGGCATGTAAGCAGGGGATCATGGCTCTGTCCTGGTTCCTTGCAGAGGTGACAGCCTGGTCTGGAGCCAGCCAGATTGGCCATTTTGCCCACCCCTGTTATAGCCTATTGTTTTTCAATTTTACTTGCACAGAATTAGGCAAACAGACTGAACAGAATTAGGCTTTGCTTCAGTTTCTATACATCAGTTCACCGTTACAGTGTTCATAACAGTTTGCTTAAATAATATTTTGTAAACAAGAATCTTAATGCACATCTCTCTTCCAGTTTGAAGAGCTGTCATGCAAAATGCTGCCTCGTTCTTACTTCATTATGAGCAGTATTTTATAGCATTAGCGGTATGTTGTGGGGGGTGGTGGAATAGCTGCTGAAGTACAATTCAGTGCTATAACAATGATTCAGGAACAATTCCAAATCTCCAGCTTCAAAGTAAGCCTAACTCTAGCAGGCCCATGCAATCACAATATCTATAGCTGCACTTTCATTTGACCTAGATACAGTACTGATTATTACAACTTTTGGTCTGCAATACTAATTCTGGCCTATTACACTAGTAATTTTGCTGATGGAACCTAATTAACAGTCAGACAGACTACACTCTCTCTCTAACATGACACTGTTAACAAGCTCATAATGAAATTCCAATCAAATTGCAATGAAAAAAAATATTGAAATTCTGATTGTAACCATATATCCCTATAATTGAGTAAAGGTACATTACAGACAATAAAACACGCTAATTACACTAGGCATTAAAATGTTCTACATTATATATAGCAGTGCCTTATATATGGCAGTGCCTTCTTATAAAAAAAGGCAACTGCAAGGAAGAAAAATTAAGGTGGTTATGTCTACATCCTTGCAGCAATACATGTAGACAAATGTTTAAGCATAACAATGCAAATGAGACTCAGAGGCCCATGTAACAAACATGGGTTTTGTAAGCATTATGCACCCATAGCTCTACAGAAGTCAGACAAGACTGACCTTGAAAAAAAAAAATCTTAATGTAATATAGCTTCATTTTTCCAGTGCTAGTTAAGAATTGAATTAAAAAGAAGCTTCAGTTGTACTGCAATAGAAGGTCAGTTACATAGAAGGAATTCAAATAGCAACAGGCTCTCTTACTTATCTCCTACCCCAGTTTTTTTTTCTTTTAAATGTCAGTGTCCTAACAACTCAGAAAACAGAAGAGAACATCTTTCCAACAGGCTTTGGATCGAATGAGCAGATACAGTGTCTTTGGGAATAAGCTTAATCAAAAACATAGTAGTGTCACTGGTCAGAGCCCGTTTGAATAGTTAACAATATAGGGTTGTGTTACAATGGAAACAAAACTTTTCTGTTTGATAATGCATGGTACTGAGAACTCATCACTCATGGTTGGCTCTTTACACTCACTTCCTGTTGAATATGGTCCAAGTGGGTATATAGGGAGTAACACAGACAGAGAGAGGAGGAATACAGTCTACCAAAGGTAATGCTAAAGGATCAGGCATAAAAAGTAGGAAAAGAATTTAGAAGAGTCAAAGAAAATAACAAGAAAGTTAATTTCCAGAAAAAGCGGATGGGTGATGGCATCAAATGTAGTACAGAATATGATAAGATAAGACAACCCTTAGAAATGAGTAGGATTATTGTCAAGTGACTTTTGAATACTGTTTCAGTGAAGCTGGCAGATAGAAAAAAAATTGGAGGGGAATCCAGATATTGGTAGCAAGCCACTAATTCATATTTGAAGTTAAAATGAAGAAGCCAACACAGAAGAAAAATTAGTACTGATAGCAGAGAACCCATTTGGGTTAAAAAAAACTTGAATGAAAGGAAACAGAATGGGTGAAATGAGCTAGAGTTGTCAGAGAAAAACAAGGTAGAAACACAAAAAAAAATTTTTGAAATGAAATCTTCATATTTTTCCAAGTAGGAAACAATTTTGACCACCTGAAAACCTACTCCTGCCTTTGTCTGAGGTCATTTGCATCATCACAGCCTAACAGGGGAGCTGAGACTCCTTACCAGCTAAGAACTATGGCTCAGAGGGATTTTCCATCTACTGACCCGTCTGAAATGCTATGAAATACGAACTTTCATTTCTACCCAAGAGAACTTTTACAATCTTTTCTCTGATGCCTGATGAAGGGTGTTTGTGCCCAAGATTGCAATTAGATAATTTTTTTTTTTTTTTGCAGAAATCTTGTTGGTCTAATAAAAGATATCACCTCTGTTCACACAAGCCCCGATTGCTTTTTCCTCTAGACCAATACAGCTACAACCTGGATACAAAGGAATTTATGGGACTAATATTAATTTTAAGAAATTGAAATTGCCTGGAAATTGAAGACAGAACAGGAAGAGTTAATGTAGAGATTATATTAAAGAAGTTAACCAGGTACAGTTAAGGAGCTCAAACTGAACTCTAATAATTTTTATACAAAAGAAACAGCAACACAGAGAAAAAAAACTGAGCATCAGAAAAGTAAGACTTTCCAGACCGGGTATCTGGAGATGTCTCAAAGCTTCATTGTTTAAGAGCTGAAAGAAGGTAAAAGAATAGACACAGGATTATTGCTCATGCCAAAAACATAGGATGAATTCATAGTTTCACAGTTAGTAGGGTCAGAAGGGACCTGAGCAGATCATCAAGTCCGACCCCCTGCCATTGGAGAAGGTTCTGGAACTTCCAGAAGTGATGGCTAAGCAACTATGGGCGCGTCCACACAAGTGTTCATGTGCCTCTTGTCCCACCTCAAACCCCTTTGAGGCAGGGTAACAGGCACATGCAAGAATAAAAAGAAATGTTCCCCGCGCTGCAAACTTGCAGCGCGGGAAGAAAATTAGACCCCTGGTTATCCAGGGGTCTAAAAAAAGCTAAGTTTAAAAAAGCGGTGCAGGGCACAGTCCCCAATCGTGCCCTGAGGCTGGGTCCTCCATAGAGACGCCCTGGTTGCCAGAACATCTCTATGGTTACCCCTCACCCTGGTGCTGAAACACGAAGCCCACCAGGCTGCATGTTTCAGCACTACGGCTCCAGTTTTGGTGAGCAACGCGTCAGGAGGGCTGGAGGATGGGGGAAGGGACTGTGGGGGAAGATCCCTGATGGCCCCGCCCACTCCCCCAGCCCCCCGACCCATGCCAAAAAAAAAGAAACCCTGGCACTTCCAAGCAGCTGCAGCTGCTGTGTAGCTGCCTGAGGCCTTGTTGGCACAGTGCAGGGCAAGCTGACAGCCCCAGCAGCACCAGCCTGAGCCCTCCTGCCCCTCCGCTAGTCTGTGCTGCCTGGGGGGCTCTACCAGGAGACCCTCGAGCCCCCCACCGCTGCTTCTATGGTAAGGCTTTTGTTTTCCTTTTTTTTTTCCCCCTCTTCTTTTTCTGGGTGTTTTTTTTTTTTAAGTGATGGTGCCTGGGATTGTGGGGATAGTCTTGGGGCCTGGGGGTACATTTGGGGGCTGGGGCTGAGTGGGGCAGCCATTGCGGGGCTGCAGCAGCTGGTGGGAGATGGGACCAGGTGAGGCAGAAAATTGGGGGGCTGGGGTGGGGCATGTGGGCCTTGCAGGGAGTGGTGATAGCCCCTGTAGGGGCCATTTGGCCTGTTGGGGGGCCATACCCCTTGGGTGGGGCATGAACCCCTGTTTGGGGTCTGAAGCCCTTTTGGGGGGGCCAAACCCCACGTTGAGGGAGCCGTAGCCCTTGTGTGGGGGCCATTGCCCTGTGGGAGGGCAGCAAAATATATATTCATCAATTCATGAATCCTGTATTTAGAGTTTACTTTATTATTATGATAAGAGACTTGCTTTAACACTGTAGGTACATCAATAAAACATTGCTCAACTGATCGCTGTCTCTGTCTCACTCTCTCTGTCTTTATAGTGGTCGTTTGTTTTACTTGTGGAAGAACATGGATTTTGGTGTATTTTACAAAGTCACTTTGGGATTTTTTATTTTTTTTTAAAATCAGCGATGTTTCAGTTTTCCAATAGGGAACACCAGAATTCCTGCAAGGGAGGCCAGTGGCAGGACCCTGCCTGCTCAGACTTGGCACCTTGGACCCATCTGGCCGGGGCTGACCTCCTGGACAAATGGGGCCAGGAGGGTATGCCTTGACAGTTCAAATCAGGCCACCACACCTGGAACATATTCTGGGTGATAGCTGCCCAAATGGCAGGGCAGGGGGCACAAATGGCAGTAGTGCTGTACAAAGGCCAACCCTGCAACAACAGTCCACTGGCACCTGGCACAGAGGGGCAGATGCCTCTACTAGCTCTGCAGTAGAGGCAGGTGTGCGGCAGGTCACAGCCAAGCAGCAGCTCCCACTGCCAGACTGCTGTAGTGGGTAGAGGGTGCAGGGAATTCTCAGGGCTGCTTCAGCAGTCCAGCTGGCACAAGGGGTAGTGTCCACAGGCACCAATTGGCTGGGCCCCAGAAGCTCCTGAGAGCTAGTAGCCCTAAGCTACTTGCCAGGACGGCTTTTTATACTGCTGGGGCCAGGACAGGGCAGCTTTTTATACTGATGGGGACAGCACAGTTGCTGGCCCTGGGCTCTCCCCGGCTTGGGTTCTCCCCCTGGCTGAAGATGCGGGAGAAGCCAGGAAGGGTTATTTTGCCCCATGTGGCACAATTTGCTCCACAACAAAGTGCATGTCCGAGCATGTGCACTGAGGCAAAAAGCCCCGGCTCAAATTTCCACCACTTCTATTTGAGCTGCTGCAAGCGCATGTGCTTGCATGTGTGGACACGCCCTATGAGTGGGAATTAGTAGGGCAGAAAGTAAGAATGAATAGGAGAGCAAAGAAGCCAAAGATACAGTCAAGCCGAATGTGCTGGATAATCATCCCAGGATAACGCAAAACTGTATCAACCTACATCAAATGCAGGAAGAAGGCACTATTCCTAAAGTCCACCTCCTATAAGAATCTAATTTTAAATTACCAAAGAAACCCTCAATCATAAATCAAATTTGTTACTTTATATTTGCTGTTCATGGTCTCACCCTGTGAAACATTTATTACCTTGCAAATGCTGCAACCCTCTTTTGGAAATGAGTGTTTTCAGAAAGCAGTTTTTTTTTTTGAAATGTTAACGTTAAGGCTGGTTCTTTTTCAAGGATCTCTCTCTTTCTCCCATTAAGAAAGATAACAAAAACACTCTTCTGCTCTGCATTGCAATATAGATGCATTTCAGCTATTTAATCAAATCAACAGATCAGCTGCTTGTGCATGCAGTAACAATAGACTACTTCTGTGGCTAAGGTAAACTTTTATTCCTGCTAAACCTGAAGAACCACCATAAGTAAGAGTAATAAGACTGACTTTATCCTTTTGGTGGCAATGTCTAAAATGTGTTTACTAATAATCCTGCACCTGTGGAAGCTCAATATATGACAAAATAATTGCACGTACCATTTTTCATATGAATTGTGATGGCAGTTCAGACCTATTAATCTGGTAGCTACCAACTACTTCCATTGAAATACAAGGTGACATTGGTGTTATGCCGATGAGTGAGAACATTGATGAAACTGCTTGCCTGCTAAGAGCCCCTTACGGTCAAATTGCTGGTTTCAAAGTGATGGACATAGCAAGAAAGTCACCTGATAGTGATACTCCAGACTTAAGTCCTTCAACCTTTCCCACACTGCTTGCATTCCAAGCTTCTTAAATTTGTGGTACTCCTCCAGATCCTCTCTAGTTTGGCCTGTTCATTGGTTTGGCTGGTTGGTTCAGTGACCTTGGATTTATGAGAGGCTGCGTTCTTTATCCATCTTATTTAGTCTATAAAAGGTCCATATCTACAAAGCCTTCAAACTGACTTCAGACCAACAACACTTCTCTGTGATTGAGTCTCCCCATTAAAGACAAAATACTAACAGGAAGGGCCATGAAAATACTGATCCACTGGCTCCCTGTGGCCATACAATTTACCTTTGTTCAAAAATGTTTTTATGTCATTTACCTGCTGCCTTCCAAATTCTGCATCCACCAAGTTCTGCTGGATTCTCAATTGAAAATGTGGACAAACAAATGAGCTCACTGAAAAACTTGAACTAGCCGTGGTTTAATGCAGACGGCAATAAGTGCCTTCTTTCCCATTGGTCACTGATGGTTGGACGATACTGAATACAGCAAAACAGAGAAGCTTTTTCTTGACTGGCTTGGCAAGATATGCATTTGTTAAATTTGGCCTGCGGAGTCTTTATTGTTGGCAGGAATGTTGAAGAACTATAAAACCCAAGACTAATTTTTAAGCACAGGTACAATTTTCAGGGCTGAGGTTTAATATGATTTTTTTTTTTTTTTTACTTGCAAGCTGAGAACATTAAAATATAGAAGCAACAAGGGCTTGCAAAAATGGAATCCCATAACAATGGGAGTTTTTACACATGTTGTGGTCTGGGGGCTGGAGATGTGCTTTGATTAAAGTGGCTCTGAGAGCTGCTCTAATTAAAGCACCTGGAGCGTATTAGTGTTAGTGTCCCCACACTTAAAAACGGCAGTGGGGGCTCATTCACTGAGCATTAGTCAAAGTGCCCCCACCGCCATTTGGAAGCATGGGGGTGCTGATACACAAGACATTGGAGTCTGCTGGAGCAGAGCAATTACCATGCTCCAGCAGACTCAATTAATCAAGCCTACCCCAACATGCTGTAATTGCAATTGCAATTGCACATTGGCAATGTATAGGCACCCAGAATATTTAAAGTCAATATTAAAAGGACTACTACAATTTGACAAGGTACAATATTAGAATACAGTCATTGCCAACCTTTTTGGCAAGCATACCACAAATCAGGCTTGTGCTGTCCCCAGGTCCCATTCTGTTCCCCTTACTCTGCCCAATATCCTGCTTTGCTTTCAGCTTCCTGTCCCCTCCCTGATCTGCTGCATCTCACACACATGCCAGTTGTGGCACTTGTACCATACATAGGCTGGCCACCCCCATTACAGTACATTCTATATTTAAGGTAAGCTAATTATAAAAATAACAAACCTCAACTGCCTGAGAATCTCCTGCCACAAATAATTTTACTGCAAGATTCATAGCAATTAATTGTAAATATGCTTTAATTAAACCCACATATGCTTCAGAAAACAACATCAACAGTATCTCTCCCTCTATTTTATCTACTTCTGTAACCTCATGTTTGATGACATTTTGCTCTAGTGTATCACTAAACTTGAATACTTTTCTGTTTTGATCCAAATCCCTTGGCAGCAGGATTGTTTAGGAAGAACATGTATACAAATATATCTAAACCAGACCACATTTCATCACGTGTCACTGCCTGACATGTTGCAATAAACCTGGGCAAAAAAAATATACATTTCCTAATAACTAGGTTAGTTATTTCTACTCTAATAGTCCCACACAACTTTGTTTTAGAACTAAACTGAATTATATAATTGTTGTAAAAAGTAAAACATAATGGAAGAAAACTATTATAAATCAGATATTCCAGTGGCCTGGTGCTCTTTAAACATTTTCTATACCATTGTTGCAGACTATCAATACCACAACACTTAGCTATGTAGCTATATCACACCACTTTTACAAATGAAAAAGAAGACTAGATTTAAACAATTTAAAATCACGCTCTTTGACCTTTTCTTATTACTAGTGCTCACTCAACCTTTTCAAGATGAATGGTAGATATCTTTGTTTAAGACAGTTCATTTAACAATCACAATATTTCCTATAAGTTAGATAAATTGAGCGGTCACTTAACAGGGAAAAAGGCCAACGTCAATTGCACCAAAGGTCGTTCAGTCCAGTTATCATGTACTGTATTAAATTGTCATCAGATCTGAACAGCAATTTCATCAATAACCCATCCAACTAGAATGACTGCCAATTTTAGAACCTATCTGCCATATGAAACACAAAAATACTTGTGTACTTTGCACTGCTTAGTAATACTAAAAAAGGGCATAACACAGACAATTTATAGAGAACCTAAGACCTAATCACTTTAATTCAACATGGCCATGGGGGCAGTGGGGCATGGAAGAATCACATATTATGTAGCAAAGTCTTTTCAATCTATCAATATATATTTTAGATACATTTTAACTTTTTTTTTTTTTCCAGATGTTCCACTTACTTTGGATGTCTCAAACCCTGTCATAGAATATTTTCAACCCAGATTCTGGGAGGAAAATGTGCTATCCTTGTACAGTTAGGCTCATAGAGGCACTTCTATTCCTTCAGTTATACAAGTCTACATTAAGTTAGTGGAGTCACAGAATAATAGAAAAATAGGGTTGCAATGGACCACAGGAGGTCATCTAGTCTAACCTCCTCCTCAAAGCAGGACCATCCCCAATTACATCACCCCAGGCAAGAAGGTTTTGTCCAGCCAGACCTTAAAAGCCTCCAAGGATGGAAATTCCACAACCTCTCTGGATAACCTTTTCTACTGCTTTACCACCCTCCTAGTGAGAAAATTTTCCTAATATCTAATTTAAACTTCCCTTCCTGCAACTGGAGACCATTGCTCCTAGTTTTGTCATCTGCCACCCCTTTGAACACTCCAACTCCATCCTGCTTCAAACCCCACTTCAGGTAGCTGAAAGTTGCTATTAAATCCTCTCAGTCTTTTCTTCTCTAAATTAAATAAGACCAGTTCCCTCAGCCTCTCCTCAGAAGTCATATGCCCCAGACCCCTAACTGTTTTTGGTGCCCTCTGCTAGACTCTCTCCAAATTTGTTCATGTTCTCTCTCTAGTGGAGGCCCAAACTGGACAAAGTACTCCAGATGTGGCCTCACCAGTGCTGAATGGGTGGGAATAATCACTTTCATTGATCTGCTGGCAACACTCCTACGTCTACATCGAGCTATTGACTACTACCCCTCTGAGCTCGATGATCCAGTCAGTTTTTCTACTCACCTGGACTTCCTTAGTTTGCCTGTGAGCATGTTGTGGGAGACCATATCAAAAGCCTTGCTAAAATCAAGGAATATACCACATCCATTATTCTCCCTGCTTCTACAATGAGATGATTGGCTCTGTGGAAGGCAATCAGATTGGTCAGGCATGACTTGCCCTTAGTGAATCCATGCCAATTACTCCTAAGCTCTTCCTCCTTCTCCAAGTGCTTAGAAATGGATTCCTTGAGGACCTGCTCCATTATTTTTCCAGGGACTGAGGTGAAGCTAACTAGTCTGTAATTCCCTGGACCCTCCTTCTTCCCTTTTTTAAATATGGACACCATACTTGCTCTTTTCCAATCATCAAGGACCTCTCCCGATCACCAAGAGTTTTCAAAGATTATAGCCAGTGGCAATCATATTGACCAACTCCCTAGGCACCCTCGGGTGCATTGTGTGTGGCCCCATAGACTTGTACACATCCAGCTTTTCTAAATCATTCCTAACCTGTCCTTTCACCACAGCTGGCTGCTCACCTCCGCCCTAAACTATAGGGAGCTTGTCTTGCCTTTGAAGACTGAGGTGAAAAAAACACTGAATACCTCAGCCTCTTCTGCAACCTCTGTCACTAGATTGCCTCCCCTATTCAGTAAGGTACCCACTTTCCCTGATCCTCCTCTTGTTACTGATACATTTGTAGAAATCCTTCTTGTTACCTTTAACATCCCTTGCTAATGGCAACTTCAGTTGCGCTTCGGTCTTCCTGATTTCATCCCTGTATGCTCAAACAATACTCTTATACTTCTCCCTAGTTTTTTGCCAACGTTTCCACTTTTTATAAGCTTTCTATTTGTGATTTTGCTTATTGAAGAGTTCCCTGCTAAGCCAAGCTGGTCCTCTGCCATACTTGCTAGTGGGGAAGGTTTATTCTTACTGCATATGGGAAAGGTTTCTTCCTGCACTCTCAATAAGGTTTCTTTAAAGTACAACCAGCTCTCCTGGACTCCTCTCCTCCTCAGACTGGCTTCCCAGGGGATCCTGCCCATGAGTTCCCTGAGTGAGTCGAAGTCTGCTTTTTCAAGTCCAGTGTCCTTACTTGGCTGCTCTCCTCCTTTCCTTTCCTCAGGATCCTGAACTCAGTCACATTGTGGTCACTGCTTCCCAAGCTGCCATACTTTCCCCACCAATTCCTCTCTGTTTGTGAGCAGTAGGTCAAGAAAGCCTGGCCTCTAGTTGGCCACGCCAGCACTTGCATCAGGAAGCTGTGCCATACACTTTCCAGAAACTTCCTGCATTGCTTGGGCACTGCTATGTTATCCTCCAAGCAAATGTCAAGAGATTGAAGTCCCCCATGAGAACTAGGGCCTGTGATCAAGAAACTTCTGTTAGCCTTATCCACCACAGCCTCCTGGTTTGGGGTCTACCACACACCCCCACCATGATACCACCTTAGTTGCTCTCCCCTTTGACCCTAACGCAGAGACTTTTGACAACCCTAGCTCCACTTTCGTACTGGAGCTCCGAATAATCATACAGCTCTTTTACATAAAGTGCAGCTCCTCCTCCTTTTCTCTCCTGCCTTTCCTTCCTGAACAGTTTATACCCATCCATGACACTACTCCATTATGTGAACTATCCCACAAGTCTCTGTTATTCCAGTGACATCTTAGTTCCATTACTGTGCAAAGACTTCCTGCTTGTTTCCCAGACTCCATGCCTTTTGTGTACAGACATCTAAGGTAACTAGCCAATTGCCCTGATTTCTCAGGAAAAATGAGAACACCTCCCCTGTTGCCCATTTTTGCTTGCACTTCCTCTGGGTCACCCACTTTTTGCACTCACTTCATGGCTTTGTTGATAAGTGACAGAGATAAAGAAAGGGAGAAGAAACAAGGTCCAGCTGAGACAAATGAAGGAAGAAAATAAAAACTAAGTAACTCAGGTCCCTTGCTTCTACCCTAGGAAACGGAACAAAAGTTCATTTTGTTTGCAGGCTCTTGCTATAGCAAATAAGAGGAAGAGAGGCACGTTTGCAACATATTTGGCAAACAAGTTTACAGCAAAGCGTTGAGATGTCTTACACAATCAAACCATCCCTGAAGCAAATGCACAAATGGCTAATATGTTTTTTCTTGTTGTTTTAGTCAGTTCATTACATTAGGATACTGTAAAGCAGCCAAATTTAAGGTCAGTAGAAAGCACATAATTTATATTATTTTCTTACTCAGCATTTAAATGCCTTTGAGAATATGAGCACAGACTCATATATTAGCTCACTTCCTTAGGGTATCGCCACAAGAATGCACTGGAGAGACAAACTAAAAGCTAGGAAGGTGGCATGCCCTCTCTTCCTTTTAGAACCATGGCTACAAATGCTGCATCACCCTGAAGTTGAGTTGCACTCTGCTCACTTCAGAGAAGCTCTCTGAAGCAATTAAATGCAGTATAGAATATTGTCAACAGCATGACTATAACAGATTTAAAAAAAACACCTCATGGATTAAACTGTTCCATTCATTCATTTGTTGTCCAAGTGTTCCAGACTGTCTCATAATTCCACATTTCCAGGCCCCCCACCACCACAAGAGCTAGATTTTGAATATGAATCCATAATTTAACTGAAAGCTGTGTTAAACCTCATATAGCCAGTCAGGTACCTATTGACTACATCTAGGGAGATTCAGGCGCATACTAGCGGTGTGCAAAATGGGCCATATTCGATTTGGATTTGGCCCAAATTGGGGACAGTGATTCAATTTGCTAATTTGGATCACTGTCCCTCTTTCAATTCAGTGGAATCTGAAGATTCAATGCTGATTCAGAGAATCAATGATTCGGCAATAGACACAGCTTTAACTGTTTTTTCTACATGGTTCAAGGTACCAGGCACAGCTCATGAACACTGAGATGGTGGGATGTATCCCACTGGAGCATGGGGAGCCCCCCCGCATGGTCGGTGGAGAACCTGGAAGTGGACTGAAAGTATTTCCAATCCACTTTTGGGTCCCCCGTTGAGCACGTTGTTCCTACCCCACCACACCCCTGCAGCTCATCTATCAGCTGCAGTGGGATGCTGGGTGCCCTCCCCCCCCCCCAGACCCAAAAGACACCAGTCACTGAGCTGGGAGGGGGGAGGGCACCCCCCCCCTTGTGCTCCCTGGCAAACCTGGAAGCGGACAGGAAGTGCTTCTGGTCCACTTCCAGGTCTGCTGCCAAGTGCGCTGGGGACACCCCCGAGCCACTTGGTACCTTGAGATATGTAGAATAAGCATTTAAAGCTGCGTCTATGTCTGAATCATCAAATCTTTCCGAATCTCCCCAAATTAATCTGAGAGGGTTCCGAGTTGATTCGGAGAGATTAAAGGGTATCTTCATTTGATTCAGTTTCGGAGATTTGGCCACTGAATTGGGCCAAATTGAATCAGCGACCAAAGCTTCATACAGCCCTAGTGCATACGTTATTACTATTGAGCCCAACTGTAACTAGCTCACAGTCACTGATTGTCTTGAGACTGACATTACCCGAGATTGCAGAATAGGGCATAGAAAGGGTTTGTTTTTTCCTTTTGGACAAAATACCCAGTTGTGATCACATAATATTCCTAGTGACACTCGATATAGAAAACTTGCAAAAGACATATGAGACTGAGAAGAAGAGAGCAGTTTATAAGTGGATTACAGGGTTGACCTTTCTGAGAGCGACCTTGGGGCTGTCTGAGAAGGTTGACCTCAGAAAGTAAAGGCTAATCAAACCTGGTCAGTATACAAAGGTCAGAACTTTGCTTATAAGTATTAATTATCCACTTTAAATGGAATGCGCTTGGAGTGGAGCACAACATTGGCAGTCAGACATAAATGAAAGTTAGACAAGCTCTTTGTTATACAATCTTTCCATGCCAAAATATGCAAGTTATATTACCATGTGTTCTATTTGTATTTTTAGGCACTTTAAAAATAAGGATTCATGAAACAACTTCCTGGAAAAAACAAAATAACTACAGTATTCATTTCATTTTAAATTTAAAAAATAATTGTATATTATGAAGGGAAAACAATTACAGAAAAATTCAAGGTTCTGCAAACATGTTATTCTAATTCTAAGTGAAGGAAGCTGGTGAATATGTCTGAAACACAAACTTTTCATACTTAGCAAATAGTTAAAGGTACATGCTTTCTACGTGAGGTTACCTAACATATATGTAAAGTGGTATGTTGTGAGAAATACAAGATCATACAGCAGTTTTCAGTACACCCCACATTTTCTTTCTATGCTTAGAAGAGGTGAAAGCAAGCAATAATTGTTATCCCTACTTCACATTATAGCTGATGCAGAGACCAAGAAAACTAGTTGAGATGAGTATAAAGTCTTCCTTAAATAGATTACAACATGACTTCATCAGTACTTTAGGAAACTGATTTAGACATCAGCCTGAATCTCCTGGTCTAATCCTCTGCATAATCAGTGATATGGTCTTTAGAAACTTAACTGTACAAGGGTGAAATCTTAATATGCTTAAGTAAATTCTTCATCTTGAAATATGGATTAAACTAATTGTCATGGAATTGCTGTCATACAGATTTTAAGCAGTTCTCATCTGTCCATTAGACCTTGTTTTCTTGCTGACAGTTGGTAGATTCTGTTGAAGCTAGAGTTAATATAAATCCCATTTTCACTGGGGCAGTTCCATTTTAAACACCATTCCCTGGCATTCCCTTGGTTTGTTTAAATGAACATTTTTATTCCTGTTTAGCAGGAATGAGGCAGTGCTTACTCTGCAGCCAAGGGGCACCATACAAGGCTGCTGGTCCTCTGCTCCATCCCCCTCAGTCTCTGACCTGCAGTTAAGACCAGAGCTCACAGACAGCAAAGTATGCTGAAGAGCAGAGTGATGCAGGAGTCCAGAGGTCCTTTGAAAAGGAAACATTTAGGTAACCCCCCCAACCAACGGTACACATGATGTCTCATTTTGACACTAGTTAACTCTGGGTTCCTGGTGGCTAGAAAATGGTATTTGGAGGTTTGCTTTTGGGAATTGGCTTATAGGTAAAGTAGATGTGCATTAAAATAATGGTCCAGGGCAACAGCAAGAGTTAATTTATTTCTAAAAAGCCTGTCTATGAGAAAGTTTCTCCAAGGCCCTCTGTGTCTGACACAGGCAAGCAACAAGCAGACACACAGGCTGGGAAATTAAAGACATGGTCACACTGTTCTATAACAGACCAAACAAGGAGACCAGGAGAGTCCAAACTAAGATGTCTGCATGCAATGGATTTATGAAACAAAGGAATATGCTGATAGGATGGAACATGGACAATATGACGACCATTGAGAAACCAATCAGTGATGGACAGAAATGAAGAGAGTCATCAGGAAGGGAAAAGAATACAAAAGAAGGGATTTCAGAGCAGCAAAAGATCCCCAAGAGGGGAACCTGAGGCCACTATGGACAGAGGGCACACCACCAACCTGTCTCAATCACCACACTGGGGGGGGAAGGGGAGGGGTGACCTTCAACCTCCAGGCTGCTGACATTTGACATTCAAGAGAAAACCTCAGGGTGGAGCCCATGTACTGGCCAGACATACCTCGACTCTGATGACAGTTCTAGGACTGGTAGATATAGAATTGTTGGCATTATTCTTATCTGCCATCTCTGTGTATCAATACATTTAGCCTATTAATTGAATGGAGAGGTCATGGTCAGTCTGAGGGAGCATGGCATCTGGGTCTTAAATCTAGTGCCAACAGTTCCCACTCCTAGAAAGCTTTACTTCTCTTGTGTTTTTTTTTTTTCTTTTTGTGTCTCGGGGAACTCTACACACACACACACTACACACAATTATCCCAAGAGCAGTACTACAATCTTCTTGATCATGAGAAGGCTGGGTGGATATGCACCTCTGCCTGAATAATGTCTGAACGACATTTTCCTACTTCCTACTTTAAGACAATCTACTTCCTCTCCTAAACAAAAGGATCAACAGGCTTTTCAGAAGCCCAGAGATAACTTTTTGTTGCCTTGTGACTTTTGTAGAGTCTGCTGATATTTTTTTTTTTTAATTAATTCATGTCAACTGTGCTTGGACCCTTTTTGTATGTTCATGACCACATGATCACTGCCTAGATGCCCTAGATGTTACATAAAATTAGTTTAACAGAAAATATCATTGTAAACATTCACAGAAACACAATTGTTAATTTATCCTAACCATGCATTCAAAAATGTACCAGTGGGTGTCTCAATGAAATCAGAAAATAGAAATATTGCAGCTTATTTTTCCAAAACACACTCCAAGCCATAGGTGTAGCGGATACCCAGTTTACTACTTGCTGGGATCATGATCCTGGGCTCCCCTTACACCAGCAATAAGGCACTATTACAATCTGATTCCTAACCCCACAATCATGCCTCTCCATGCATGAGTAGTATGGCAGTAGGCATGATTGTTGGGATTGTGGATCAGATCCCATTGCACCTTTACTTTAATGGGGTTGAACTCTACCAAAGTCTAGCAATGATATTTATACCTGTAATTTTTAGCAAAGAGAAATAAATTTACTGCAAAAAAAGAGAAAAACAGGCTAAGTGCATAGTTAAAATCTACCAATTTATTCTTTATATTTGGTTTCATTTCACTATTAGGATGAAATGGATAGGTGAATTAAAATATAAATTCAGGGTACGCAATTAGGAGTTGACTAACTGATTCATATCGAATGACTAGTAACTTCATAAACAACTGATGAATTTATAATGCAATTCACACTCATTGTTTAATTTCGATAGGTTCCCTGTTATTTGTGGAAGGCATTCTTAAACCAAATCAAAATTTTCATGAGTTTCCCTGGATGGGTGGAGCCTTCCTGCAATGTACCTGGTTCTAGGTAAGCTTCACCCAAAACAGGATACTTGTATTGGCAATTAAATCATTTGAAGTTAATCCTCTCTGGCACTGGGCTCACCGCAACCCTCTCTGGTGCTGGGGTCTCCACACTGTAGTGTGCCCCCATGGCCTCAGCCAAGTCCACCAATTTAAATAACAACACAAAACACAAGCCCCTGGGCTACAACACAACAATAAGATAGGGTCCACACACTATCCATTTTAAGAAGGTTTCTTTCTCAGTTTAATGGGCCTCCTCCCTACCAGCACTTATAAGCTCCTACAGCCCTTTAATCCTACCAGCAGCAGAACAGGCAGTCAAGCATCTCCAAGTAGCTTCCTCTGTGAGAGCTCCTTCCCCCTTGGCGACTGCCACAGAACTAACCCCTACTGGCCTCATCCCAGGCGCTTATGTGCGCCCAGGGCCCTCACTCCTTCTGGTCAGTTGACCAGGTACAGGTGCCAGCCAATTCCCTCACTAGCCTGCTGCCACAGCAACCTGCACCTGTGGGATTTCTGCCTGCCTCCTAGGGCCCTCTCTCTAGGCTGTGTCTGTCCTTAAGGAGAAGGCACACCCTAGTGCCCTGCAACACCACCTTGCAGACACTGCATGCTAGGTAGCTGCAAGGGTCTCATGGGGCTTAATAGTGCCAGTGGCCCCAAGCTACCCACAGAGGTTGATGTGATCAAGCCTGTGAATCAGGCTTGTGACTGAGGGGCAAACCCTAAAGAGCCTTAGCTACCTGAGGGTAAAGAGGACATATCTGTACCTCACCAGAATTAATAAAGTAATACAACATAAATATGTCCATCCTCTGTTCATAGGCCTATCTTCAGCCTTACAGTATGTCATTGGTGGTAGAAACTTGCCAAAATAACAAAGTTCAGCCATCCCACAACAGTCCCAGATCACTCTGTTTTGCTTTGTAAGTCAGTCCTTTTTTCCATTACATGACCCTGATACCATCACAGAAACACCTAAGTGGAAAGGGGAGGCAGAGTCCCACAGAAGATGCTCAGATGCTGAGACATGAACCCATCTCAACCTACTGCATTACAGTCAGGTACCACCTCTTGATATCCTTTTAATTAAAATCAAGTAGTGGCAGGCGGGATATAAAGATAAAAGGGCAAAACACCCATTCTGAGTGCAGCACCCAGGCCCTCCCCAGTGTGACCCCTTCAGCCGGGATCCTACTACATGATCTTAACTACAAACTTTGATTAACAACAATTTGCTATCAGTTAATACCCAAGAATTGATACTGAGTTCTTACAAAATAGTAAAACATTACTATATTTTACTGAAACTATAAAGAACTTAGGAAATTTAAAACAAATAATTCAGATCCATGTAAAATTCCTAAAAAGACCCTCCCTTAATGACCCAACTCAGTACTTAGAAAAAGTACCTCTAACATTTAAGAAACTGGTGTGGTTTGATTCAGTAGGTGAAAGTCTTCATACTGCTTATTATTGTGCCAGTGTCCCAAGAGGCAGAATGCTTCTGGTGATTCTTGCTGGCTAGATCTTAACAACCTGTGATAAGTGAAAATCTATTCTACCTGTAAACCTTTAAATTATATTTGAACATAACCCCCCTAAATTCCAGCTTTGATTATATACATTTTCCATTTTCCAAAAGCACTTGTTTAGCACCTCACAGTATGACACTACTGTGGCATCCCTATATTTTTGTTTTAAAAGTCCTCCCTTCCCACCATCTTTGAAACAGGGCAATAGTTGTAGAACCTACCCAAGAAGACTAGGTACTTATAAAAGTGTGAGAATATACAAGATAGCAAACACTACACATGAATATTGCAGCAAGGATTACTCAAACTATAGGCAGGTATATTTAAGTCTTTTTTGGTAAATCCTACTGATTGAATCCAAAAATATTAAAGTTGTTCTTGCATCTTGCCTGCAAAGTTTAAAAACTCAGAGGACCACAGCCTTTCATAAGAATCACTTGATTTAAGATATTACAGCTGCAGTGACATCCAGAATCTCTGCAAGTTTTGCACATTTATAATTAGTCATTCTTCACGTCATGTAGACATCTGCTCCTCGAGTTCTGTGCATCATGAAGTACCTATACTCATATGCCATCTGTGGATTAAAAATACCACTGCTGAAGTTGATAGGTGATTGGGTCTGGTGCTCTGGTAAGGGACTATGAGTGCCAGGAACTTGGTCTCATTTCATTGTTCCCCATTATCCTTCTGCCATTCCTGAGGGCGCTTATAGAACAACTACTATTGATCTTAAATATTAAATTCCACTCCTTTGCTTTCCCATTTCTGGTAGGACATCTTCATGTTTAAGTTTGGGTTTTTTTAATTAGTCTATGCTTGTTTATTTTTCCTGAGCACTTCTGAGGGCTTGGGTAGGTCAGGAGAGTGTTTCTATACAAGTAAATTATTAATATACAGCCATACTTAATTTACCCAAAATTCCATTTTCTCCATGAGAAAATAAATGGAGATAGTACTCTCCCCATGCCAGGAAGGTGAAAGACAGAAGAACAACAACCTCTGTGAAGAAACTGTACAATTTAGGATGTTCAATAGCTGACATTATGACTAACCTAATTCTACACACAAATTCAAACAGGATGAAACCAACTTTTTCTAGAAACATCCTATGAACCACTCAAGTCCCAGGCATTGGAGCTAAAATGGAGCTGAAGTGGGACACTGGGCTGGTCTTTTGCACATAGCCTGTTCCCCCTAATCCTTATTTTCAAAAATAAAAGCCAGACCAACTGAAACCTCTACTGGGCTCAGAACAGGCATAAAATCATGGTTGTTCTAAAGGCCTAACAGACTGAAAACCTTGTTTTGACAAGATAACAAGGACTATCTGCCTGTGAAATAAATTTCATACTGAAATAGTACTCTAACTGTAGCACACAGTCCTCCATTTAACCGTAGTCTCCTTGTCCATAGTGGAGATTATCATAACATTGCATCAGAGCAGTGCAAAGACTATGTTCAGAGTTGGTGGAACGTTTCTGTGGTTACTGGTTTCCAAGACAGACAGTTGAGGTGCAAGACTGCATAGCAAAGAAATAAAATCTGTTAAGAGATAACCCCGCCCCTCCAAAAAAAACCCCAAAACAACACTAACCAAAACAAACAAACTGAATGAACACAATATCAATAATTGTCCCAAGCTAGCAATGACAGAAGTTCTATTTATAACCACAATTCATAGTTTTATCATTTTATTTTGAAATACAACTGCAAGGCTATATCAGAGAAAAGTGAATAATAGGAGAACACACTAAGTTGAACAGAACAGACTGGACAGAAACAATAAGCAACATTAATGGTGTTGTAAATGTATCTATATAAAAGCTAGACAAAACAAGAAAGTTTTCATTACAGGTGTTGTATTAATGGCTTCATTATATGTATTTTTTAAACAACCTCTTCAGTTCCTATACACAAAATACAGTTATTTGTATACTTGTTTTACATGTCCTGATTTATAAATCATTACATTCTCTTTTAACTAGATCATGAATCAACCACAAAAAAACCCAGTAACTTCACAGGCTTATATTTTGCCCCTATCTGTTTCAACTACTCTTAAGAACATTTATTTACAAATCATAAAAAAGCTTGAACAATTTTAATTAAAGTATTTTAAGACACTGGTCCTAAAACTGACTGGTCTTTTAGTCGATCCTGGGCTGGAGTGGTGCGGGGGGTCTCCAACCCAGCATGTCAGTCTGGGGGGAGGAAGAGGTGGGAGCCAGATTGAGACCCTTCCAGTGAGGGAAGGATGGTGCAGCCCAGCCAGGAAGAGGGGAAGGTAAGTAGGGCCCCAGCTCAGCCGGTTGGTGTGGGAGAAGATACGAGCAGGGTGGGAGGGAGGGGCCACCACCTGGTGCACCCTGGTAGAGGCTCTGGAGCCATGCTCCCCCATCTCTTCATAGGGCAGAAGTGGTGGAGGTGGCTGCCGCTATGCCTTGAGCCTCACTGCAGCTGGCCACATGTGAGTGTAGCCATGCAGCAGGATGAGCATGGCATCTGGCCACTCCCAAACCAGCTGCAGCAGGGCTCAGGGTACTAAGCCCAGCCTGCAATGGCAGCTGCCTCCACCACACACAGATGTGGGGGCATGTGCCCTCTCAATACGGGGCAGCGTGGGTGGCTTCAGCAGTGATGAGGGAGGGAGTGGGGCTGGAGCAGAGGCAGGCCCTGCTGGCAGGGTGGGGTAGAGTGGGACAGAGCCACAAGTGGCTCATATGGGGGGACATGGGGCACACATCCCTGGAGGGCACAGGGGGAGTATGCCTCTGCACCTGCACAAAAGGGCAGGGCAGGGCGGACTGGCCCACTGGGAAGAGCCCGGCCCATGGTGGTGGCACTGGGAGTTGAGCTACAGGAGGGGCTGCAGCCACCCAAAAATTCACTGTAGCCCCCCCAGTTCCCCCTCCCAGAGCCAGTGCTGCCCACCACAAATGCAACACAGCCCAGCCTCCACAGGGAACATCCCAACACAATATCCAAGCCCCAGCCCATAGCAGCAGCCACCCAGCCCTGTGCATATCCTGGGCATATAGCTCCCATGCCCTGGGGCTGGGGCAGGTGGAGCCAAGCTGTTCCTGGCAGAAGCTGGCCTGCACTGTGCTCAGGGCAGGCAGCAGCAGTGCTAGGAAGAGGGTTCAGGGGGCAACAGTTAATTTTCGGCTGGCTGCAGTCCTCCCCATAGCCCTGCTCCCAGCACTGCCACTGCAGGCCAAACTCTTCCTGGCAGGCAAGCCCCTCTCCCACCCCCCTGTTGGGCAAAGCCCATCCCTAGCCCACAGCTGCAGCCTTCCCCATCCTACCCCATGTACAGATCCAGGGGCACATGCCCCCTATACCTTCCCAGGGTGCCTGTCCCCCTCCCCCCCGTACCCTCTGAATGAGCCACTCGCAGCTCCATACCGCCCTGTCCCCGCTGCGGAGCCTGCCCCAGCTCCAGCCCCATTCCCTCCCTCACTGCCTTTGGAGAGGAGGGGCAGATTGAGGCCCCAGTGGTGAGGAAGGAAGTGGGGCTAGGACTGGGGTCTCAATCTGCCTCCTTATGGCTCTTTTCCCTTCCCTCACCCCTTCCTCCACAGACTTACCTGCTGGGGGGTGTGACCCAAATAATTTTTTCTCCTTTTGCCTTGATCTGCACCTCTTTCCCTCCCCACAGGCTTACCTGCTGGAGGGGGTGGGGGAATGGCAGTATATCTTGGGTTGTTTTTTAAATTCCAGAAGTGATCCTCTACTTAAAAAGTTTGGAATCCACTGTTTTAGGGAAAGCCAAGCCTGTACTTACTCTTTATGGGCTAGGAACAAACTTAAATCAAAGTTCTGCCTTCATTCAGAACCTAAACAGCCTGATTCCATTAACAAGAGTTATACATAACTATTTTATCCAGTTCAAAGTTACTAAAAATGAAAATTTCATACAGATCATTGATATATAGGTTCAATTAATGTAAATAGTAACTTTTTCTGCTTAGTTGTCTTTTGATGCAAAGCCTCCTAGTTCTCACACACTTGTTAACTGGAAGTTAATGGAACTTGCCTACAAATCTACAATTGCTTCCCTAGAATGGAAAGAGGTTTTTTTATAATATTTCTGTTACACTGAAGACCATAGACCTGGAAGGACTTTCCTGGCACAACAAATCCAGTTCACGGCATTTGCCTACACAACCATTCAGTCAAAAGGATGATCTTTCTCACCCATCACAGCTATAAAGTACTATATGAAAAAGAAAAGCAAAAATATAAAATGTCATAGGTAAAGAATAGGAAGAAAAGAGTAATATCAAGACCTTGCTACTGCAATGGCAAAATTTAAAAACCTTTATGCTTTTATGCTAATTTATCATGTATAACCCAAATCCACAGTGATAGTTGGTATGATTTATACTGGCATTTACTGCACCAAAGAGTACACTATAAAGTAACTTTTGGTAGTAGGAGTGAATCCATCTGTTCCACCACTATTCAATAGCTAAGAATGAAGCAGACAGCAAACCCAAACCTTCAGTTTGAGTCTGATTAAAGACTGAGTCTAAGGCCATCTGCTGAGTTACAATAATCTGTCAGGATGTCACAAATCATTAGCTTGATGGTGAGAGAAATGGACAGCAGAGATCTTTTAGTGATGAAAACTATATTAAATGATTGCACAGTGCCATTATAACTGAATAGGTATTTCCAAGAGACTACTTCTATTTAATTACTGAAATGTATTTAAGCATTTATAAAAATGTAGATGCTGTATGTCACACCAGTGCAACATATTTTTACAAACATGCCTAAAGTAAGAAAGCAGAGAAATACAAACAAATAATATTGTAAATTTAGCTGATTAAGAACTAACAATTGTATTGGCAGGAAAAAGAACAATCATGTCAGATGAGCTTTGTTCCAACATTATTCTTTACTTGTAAAAATAATTCAGAACAATTAAGAGATACTGTATTGGCTATCTTGAACAGCTGCCCATACATGTAAACGAAAACTATACATACAACTGAAATAAAGGTCATGCATTTATCTTGAGCTTTGCTTAGATCTTTATTTTTATATTAATTTAGAATAACTAGCCTCTCATGCCGATTAACCAAAAGCTAAACGGAGATACGAAATTAATACGTACAGTAATGTCAGTTCAAGATAAAGAAAAGCAAGCAAGCCTAACTAAAATTATCAAAAGTTAATCATTTAATTACCAATATATCATATTGCATTGTACATGCATGACCTTTTAATTTAAAAAATGGAAATGATTTTATGCCGCTAGAATTAATTTCCATATCTTTATTAGCACCAAAGAATGAGATGTTAAATAATGGTACAGATAAGAGCAAAAGGTTTGGATTGTACTGTGGATTTTTTCTTCTCAAATAAGTACTAGTACAATTTCATAAACAATGATTTTCTATAAAATGCTTAAAAACTAGCTATTCTTGTATTGGAGCCATTCTTGATAACTAAAACCCCTGGCAGATGTTAAAATAAATGGAGTGATAGGACTGCACACATGTATGTCAGGACACATGATTATTAGAATAAGGGACCAACCTCAATTGCACCATTACAGGCAACCCCTGCTTAGCGCTTTTAATCGGTTCCTGAAAAACCAACTGTTAAGCAAAACAAGTGCTAAACAAAACCAAAAGTATCTGATGACCCAAGGTGGCAACTGCAATTCTTTTTAATGACCCAAGATGATGACCGCCAGTGTTATAACAAAACTCGCTGAGCGCTAAGAGAAATCAGGTATCAATTTAAAATGAGCATTATAGCGAAATAGTGCTGAGTGAAACAGCGTTAAGCAGGGGATCCCTGTATTGTAATAGAAACCTTGCAACCCAATTAGGACTGGCAAAGTTCCTGTTAGGGGAGCTGAGAAGTTTCTTTTCACTGGGGAGCTTAACCTTTCCCTGTGCCAAACAGCCCAGCTGCAGGGCAAAGATCATTGAAGTGCTGGGTTAAAGTGAGCCTTCCAGTTCTCTATGATGCCACATGTTGCTTGCTTTGCCCAGCAGGTCCTGAAAGTTGCACTAATTCCCACAGTTCACTGCAGCCTATCACCCTGGCTAGGCTGATGGGCTTCTTGTGAGTCTACATGCTGAAAACTTCACAGAGCAACCTTATGCAAGGTTGTACCACACTGTTGTCAGTCTGGGAAGGGGTGGAGTGCAGCCCTACTCAGGCTGTGCCATGTGACTGCAATCCAAGTCCCCTAGGCAGCCCAGCATTGGGCTGCACCACAGAGCTACACTGCCACACATTCAATTTAAGGCACAAGAGAAACCACATATTTTGTGGAACATTTTGGTGGCTGGTTTCTCATTTTGCTTTACTAAATTTTTTTTTACTTTACTTTATTTTAGTGCTTTAATTAGAGCAGTTCGAAAACCCTCTGTAATTAAAGCACCTGTAGTTTCTTGTGTATCAGTGTCTCTTCACTTAAAAGTGGTGGCAGGGGCACTTTATCTAAAGCTCATTCAAGTGCTTTATTTAAAGCTCACTACTTCAGATAAAGCACCCCCATTGCCATTTTAAGTGCAGGGACACTAATACACAAGACATTGGAGGTTGCTAGAGCATTGTAACTACCATGCTTCAGTAGCTTTGATTAAAAGAGTCTGCTCCAACATGCTGTAATTACAGTGCATTGGAGTAGCTTCACTGCTCATGTATAGGTGCCCTTAAATTTCTTTAATGAGAATCTAATTTAGTCTTTCCCTGACAAATCTGAATGTATTAACTCACAACAAGTCTATAGGGATAAATGGTTATTTTTAATGTTGTGGGGTGTGCAGGGGAAAAGAAAAATTCTCATAGCATCACATTTCTGGAGAATTATTTGGAATAAAAAAAGCAACTCAGCAAATTTATTTGCAGAGCAAGAAATAACTCTCTGCTTATTCAAAATTGTCAACTATCACTGTTTTATTGGAAGTTTTGTGCTATACAAGGTTTTTCTTAAAGCCCCAGATCTTAGATGCATATCACAATTTCGAATCCCCACCGGTTGATAAGAATAGTCTGGAAACTTCAACAAATACGGTCAGGAACCTCTCTTTTCTTTTCTTTTCTTAAATTTTATATGGTATTTAAACTTGATGCATGATTCATAGATGTTATGGTCAGAATAAATCTGCTCTCTGTCAATTTGTGGCCATTGTTCCTAGTTACTCCAGGGGATGCCCTTGTAAATAGAGCATTTCCTATTCCCTGCTGCCTTCCCCTGATGAATTTATGGGCAGCCACAAGATCACCTCTCAGCCTTCTCCTGCAAAGGCTGAAGAGATCTAGGTCCATCAGTCTCTCCTCTAAAGGCCTTGCCTGCAGGCCTCTGACCATATGAGTGGCTCTCCTCTGAACCCTCTCAAGATTCTCCGCATCCCTCTTGAAGTGCAGCACCCAAAACTAGATGCAGTACTCCAACTGAGGCCTGACCAGTGCCGCATAGAAGGGAAGCATCACCTCCCTGGACCTGTTCGTCATGCATCTGCTAATGCATGTTAAAGTGCGGTTAGCCTTGCTGATTATTTCATCACATTGATGACTTGCGTTCATCTTGGAGACAACTATAACTCCAAGATCCCTTTCCACTGCTGTGCTACTGAGAAGGTCATCCTCCAGCCTGTAAGTGTGTTGGTGGTTCTAAACATATGGAGATAGCAATACTATTTATTATTCTTTCCAGAATAAAACTGCAATCCTTTCCCATTTTCAGCTGGTGACTTCACTGGGGTTGCACGGAATTAACCAGGGGTAGAACTTGGTTCTCCAATTACCAGTTAATTAAGTTGTAATGCATGTAAAGATATAGGCTGAAATCCAGGCTCCAGTGAAGTCAGTGGCAACACCCATTACTGATTCCCATAGGACCAGAATTTCACCAATAGAATACAGCTTAATGCACATGCCAACAACTCTTAAATACTGCAGAACAGGTAGGAAGAAGCCAAATTATGAATACACCATTTCTGGTGTATTCCTAACCTCAGACAAAACCCACATGATTTTGGATGTGACCAATAGGCTCTCTTGAAACTGCCAAAATATTATTAGAATAAAGAGTCAATCTCTGTTGATCTGACTGAGGAATGCCCACTTACCTGAAAAATGACACTCTTCCTTTACCTGCTGATGTAAGCCATGCAAGTGCGTTTTTCTTCTTCTGACTTATTTTCTCTTTGCACAGATTCTGAATAGTGCTGTTATTGGAAAGGCAACCACTATTCAGCAATCTCAAAGTTCTAGCGAAGAATTAAAATGAACATTTCATTGAAATATAAATTTACATAGATTAGAGAATTACTGGTAGAGCCTATAAGGACAAATGGATTTCTGAAGCAAAGGCAAAAGCACAGCAAAATGGATAGCCATAGTGGATGATTCAAATCTTGAAAAATAAGCCAATTAAATCTTTTCCCAGTTTCTGAATTACTATCAATACTTCATGTCACATCTGGCTACCTTACTGAATATTCCTTGTGATTTTCTAGGTCATTGAAAGTTCTGGACTTGGACAGATCAAAGTAACGAGGCTTTTTAGCAAAGCTAAGAAACTTGTGCTAGTCTCAAAATGAGCAACACAATTAGTGTGCATTGATTTCCATTATGCTTATAAAAGTAAAGAAAATGCAAGTAGTTCTTCAAAGGCACTAAGCAAAGCAAGGAACACAATTTGAACTATGCACATATTGGATTGCAAGCATGAGTAATTATCTTTAGGGTCCATAATTTTTTTATCACAATTTATATGAATGAAGATTCATTCTTTTGGTAGATCACTGCCCTTTTGCCCATATTTTTAAACTACTCAGGGGTATTTAAACTCTGGGGCATTTTTAGACTATTCAGGGGTATCTCAAGTTCTTGAAATTGTTAACAAACTCCATCTGTGCCTATCCAACATATAAGAAAGGTCATTTTGCTTGGCAATGCATTTATTACATTGAGATTACCTTTACCTTTCCTTTGTGTTCACCATCTCTGAGACAATAGAAACTGGAACAAGTTCATATTGGACACCGGAGAGGGACAAGTGAAGGAAAATTCCCAGTTGCTTTTGGTGGCCCTGATTAGATAGGTCCATTGGAAGTAGAAAAAAAAAGGCTTGCCCTTGGAAAGCTGGTGAAATGATAAGACAAAGACGCTCCAACAGAAGTAGGGGCATTTTTACACATGCTTCACGGGGAGAAGGGGAGGCGCTTTTAATCAGAGTAGCTCAAAGGGACGCTGTAATTAAAACACCCAGAGCTTCTCGTGTATCAGTGTCCCCATGCTTCAAAATAGCAGCAGAGGCACTTTATCTAAAGCTTGCTTGTCAAATGAGCTTTAGTTAAAAGGACCCTGCTGCCATGTTGAAGGGCAGGGAAACTGACACATTGAAGGCTGGATGGAGAGTGGTTATTACCATGCTCCAGCAGACTCTATTAATTGAGCATTGGAGCAGCCTCCTGGCTTGTGTATATGCACCCTAGGAATCTAGAATGATAGCATATTAACTCCTCTTGTTTTTTCTAAGCAATAACAGATATAAAAGTTGGATGTTGTGGATATTCTGTTATGAGTTCTACAGATGAACACAAAGGAAATGTCACCTCAGCCCAACAGCTGTGTTGCCATATAGAACAACTTTTCTATAACCAGTATCTTAGATTGGAACCAAAGTGTCCCAAGAACTCTTTCTCCAGGGGATAAGGATCCATGACAATCTACTCATGTAGATTCCATTAACAGTGACCAGCGTAATAACCTCTTCAGCTACTAAATGTAATATCATAAGGTTTTTACAATATATTCAGGCAAGGTGGGTCTTTTGCTGCCAGAAGAGACAATAAAAAATGGTTAACCTAATTTTAATCAGCAGTACAGAAATATTTATGAAGATGCAGAGTGGGCAGTAGGTCAAATCATCATTGTACCATTCAGTTACTGTAGCTTAGCAAAAATATTTGCAACAATGCAGTATTTATTTTGTTGCAAAGCCAGTTTTTCTGTATACTGTGACCCTAATGAAAGTTTTAGTTCCAACACGTGCCAACCAGACTTCATTAGAAGTCATAAACTACTTAACAATTTGAAAGTACATTATTAGAGCAATGATTATGATTTAGAATAAGATTAATCCTTAAACTTAGATAAAGGTTAAAAATAGGACTACTTTTTAGATAATCATCAGATAAAGAGATGATACCGTATTGCTCTGCATAGTACGAAGTGCTTGAATTATTATGGGAGACTAAAACAAGTTAAATAAGTATTAGTTAAAAAGGTATGATAATTATTCTGAAGCATATGATCAGTGAGAATGGAGAAATTTAGGGGGAATGTAAAAATTTTTTTTTAATTCTGACAGAACCATCCTACATTTTATCTAACAAAAAAAAGACACACAGGAAAAACAAACAAACAGTGAGTCTGTGGTGTAGTGTCTCAAGGGAAATGAGAAAAAAATACATTGCTTGGCACTTATAAAAGTAGAGAGAACAACAGCAACATGGAAAAGGCAATACAGATAGGAAAAAATAGAATAATTAATTCATTAGAATTATTCATAGAACGAAAAATTCAGCCTCATTAGACTTTGCATCAGAAGATCTGAAATGTCATGGTTAGAGCATTTCCTTTTTCATTAGACTGTGTTTTAATACCAATATCCTATCAATTATGTTCAAACTAATTCCCCAAATACTGTGGAAATGTAGCCACTTCCAGAAATTCTTTCAGATTAATGAACTGCATTATTATTTCATTAAAAGCTGCAGTGTGCTCTTTATGAGATAAACAGAATTTAAAAAAATGAACATGAAGTATTCTCCAAAAAAGCCCCTAGCTTCCTTAATGAGCCTCTCTTTTCTCTTATCTTCAAGGAGTCTTGTCCATCTTTACTTTAAAAATGCATACTACAAAGCAATGCCACTACTTCAGTTGCTACTTCACTGCATGGGTTATGAGCTAAGAATACAGCATGTACTGTATATGCCTAAGCTCCAAATACAGGTGAGATGACCCATATTACAAACAGAATTCATACTGGCTTCTAATAGTCTTGCTATTTTTTCTATTTTGCATTTTCTCAGGAAAAACAGATGAATAAACAACATATTATCTAGGTCAAACTACCTCAGTGGCACTCTGGAGACTGAGACAGCCTTAGCCAGTTAGAAACTTATTTAGCCTGCCTGCCTGCCTGCCATTTTGGCCTGATTTAAACCCCCTGAATGCCTACACAGATGTGTATTTAGATCTATATAACCCTAGTTAGGTTGATCTAAATGTAACACCTATACATACCCTGAGTAGGGAGCTGCCTGGAATTAGTTAATAGTAAACAGCGAGTACATGGGGATGGCTGAAATTGCTGTCTTCTCTAGAGCTTTGATACTTGAATTGGGCTGTAGGCAGGTATTCCATTCACAATTTTCTCCTAAAAGCAAGCACATATTTCCAAGAGAGAAATGAGCATGGCTTGCTATTTTCTTATTAACAAATGTGGTAATGGTTACTGCCCATCTCTTTTATATAATACCTGTGGTTAAAGCAATAACACAAGAAATGGACCTAGATTTAATTCATCAGCCTCAAAGGAATCAAGCCTCCATCTCCTCCCTCTCAGGAGAGTGTCCTCACAACCAGAGCTGGGACTCTACTGGGTAGGGTCACCTGCACATCTGTTAAAACTGTGCCCTTGTGCAGAAAAGAACTTAAAATACGTTGAACCAGAAAGACAACGGGAAAGAAGTACAAGTTTGTGGCCTAGCAAGTAATGCACTCGCTGGTATAGGAAGAAGAAGAAATCCTGGGTTCTGATCCCTGCTGCTAGGACTGATTGTGCTTTTTATTGTAAACATTCACTGGATAAACTAAAGAAAGAAGTCTGGAAGCATGGGTCAGGATTTTGCAGTTGACTTAATTACTGTGAGATTGTAAGCACAATATCCTACAGGAAAACAATCTAGCAAACTGCAATTTGTATCCAAAAAACAGGTCATCTAACAATGTGGAAACTACGATCTTTAAGGTTGCTGCTGCACACTAACAAAACTGCACAGCATAGGTTTCTGAAGCAACAGCAGGTTGCAAGAGATGTGGAAAACACACACAGAATTTTCAGGTGACAATGACACTACTGATAGAGCTACATGTTCTGAACATAATGAGCTATGAAATACCCATCTTGTGCAATGGGGATGAGCAACAAAGGCAACCGTGATTGTACTTACAAGACAAAAACAAACAAAAACAAGCAGCCTAATATGAATAAAAACAAAACGTGAAACTTCTAGATTTTAAAATATTTAAAGCTAGTCTATCACAGAAAAATTGACATAGAATCTAATAAGGCATGGTGCAATACCTTTAAAGTTAACTTTGACTTCACAATAATACAAAAGATACTTGTTACTTTCCTGAAGTAATCTGAATACAAACTTCATAATATACTGAACAAGGGAGAGAAAAGACTACTAAATGTTTTCCCACTACAAAGAAAATGTAAATGTAAAGAGGACTGTAATACTTCTTTATTATCAAAAAGGTCCCTTTAGGCACATGCTGGTGATGTTTTATACTAGTTAGCAGAAAACACAACTTTTTTTGTAATACTATCTGTGAATATATGAATCACATTGGAAATCTGTGGAGCAAGACAGATTATACATGTTTTCCTGCTTTGTTGTCTCCATGCAAAGATCACTGAATAAAATGGAGAACTTCTTCTCATGCTGTAGGTACCAAAACTAACACCCAAGGTGCTTCTGTCCATAAATCAGGTTGATGTATGGAGAGCCAGGAGCCACTTGTCCACGCATAGTGGGGAGCTACAAAGCTGCCTCCTGTTCTGATGCTTTATGACCATCTCCCTCCTTCCCACTTACTCTTTGCTCAGAATCCTTTTAACTCCCTTCCCCAGGGAACTCAAATGCCCCGATGATCTTGGCCTGCCACTGCTACAGCCTCCCTGAAGCTGCCACCCGCAACCTGATGCTGAACTCTTTGCTTTTACATTTCAGCACCCCAAACTACATGTCCTGTTTCCACATTTCAACCTTCAAGATACCCTATTCTCACAGAACTAAGTGAGCATGAGTGGATCTGGTGTTCACTTTAAAAGTCAGCGGGGGTACTAACCAGAATTTGGGGTTGGGCATACTTACTGTAAGCTGTGAAACTGTTGTGCTGACATAACCACCATGTGAACACTACAGTTCTACTGGTAAAATATATATTTCATGATAGTGCCATTACAACCAGATGGCTTTGCCCCATAGTAGTTTGTAAAGTATCACGTTTCACTAAGTGCCACAATATAAATAAATTATTTACATACATAATGAGAAATGTCAGAAGAAAGCATGTTCAGGATTATCTTCAGAATCATAATGGAAAATATAATTGCACTGGCACACTAGAGAGCTAATGTCTTCCAAATAAGAAAAAGGATGATATCCATAATTGGAGATTTTGTCCTTGCAAAGGCATCGCTCAGGATTTAAAATATTATATACATTTGAAAATATACTGGGACCTTCTTCAGGTATTAGTAGTTAGGAAATTCATCTGGCTTCCCTCCATTTCCATTCTCACATTCAATGTATTCTATCCATCCCTCTGAGATTTTCTCAATTTCTCTCTCCTGGCAATTCTTCTGGTAACACTACACTAATGCCACAAACTTTGAAATGGGTTAGGGTTATAAAGTCTACATTTGACATGATGATGAATAAAAATACTTTCTTTTAATTTTATTTCACAAACCTCAAAAAACTCACTCAGACAACTGTCATTAGCATCTTTCTACATAAGAAGAAAGTGGGATACAGAGATATAGTGATTTGCCTAATGCCACCATTTGCAGAGCTGGTAATAAAACTGTGATCTGATTTCCAATTCAGTGCCCTATCCAGTGAGTCATAACAACAAATAATAATATGACAGGAGAGCTACAGTACTAACTCAGTAGTGTTACAATCTTAAAGTTCTCCTCCGCAAGAGGAGACTGAGGGGGGGATCTTGTGACTGCCTACAACCTTATCAGGGGCGACCAGCAGGGACTCAGGGAAAGTCTGTTCACCAGGGCCCCCCTTGGAGTCACCAGGAACAATGGCCACAAGCTGAGGGAGGATAGGTTTAGGATAGATATTAGGAAGAACTACTTCACGGTAAGGGTGGCCAGAGCCTGGAATAGGCTCCCCAGAGAGGCGGTGCTCTCACCTTCCCTGGAAATCTTCAAGAGGAGACTGGGTAGGCACCTGGCTGGGGTCTTATGACCCCTGCCATCCTCAGTGCTCCTTCCTGCCCATGACAGGGGGTTGGACTAGAAGATCTGTCTATGTCCCTGCCAACTCATTGATTCTATGATTCTCCCCTTTTCCTTCCCCCACTGCATTTTTGTTCTTCAGAGTATTTAATTATTAAAAATATCAAAACTCCTTCAAGAATGTAGTGTTTCTATTTTATGCATTATGCACTACATAATTATATGTGCTTCACCCAGCAACTAGCAAAATGCAAGTCAGAGATGTGTACATACAACCACAAACTTTTGAAGTCATTGGGCCTGCTTCTTCAGCCAGTGAGCTCAACAGATATTTTACTACAGACTTTAATAAAAGTATTGATCTACACCACTGATTCTCAACCACCTCCAAGGAGCAGATCCTTTCAAGGGTGCAACAAGATGTCACACAATGGTAGCACTATTAGGTGTGCATACATGATTCACAGACATTTCAACCCAGAGATTTCAGATAGGAATTCATATTGTTAAAAAAAATTCTGACCTGTTGTGGTCTTTGGAGGTCTTTGCAACAGAATTGCGTTCTCATTTTTCTGTGGTCAAAAATGAGTGAAAGCTAAGATCTCACATTTTCTGAAGGGTGCCTTGAGTCTAAAAAAGTTGAGAACCACTGAACTACATCTCTGAATATGCAGGCACTGTATAATATTTCATGATATCATATATGATTTCATGATTTGCTTCTTACCATGAATACTTCTCAAAGTGAAAGGAAAACATCTGAAGCCATTTGATTTAGCCTTTTCTTATGCACCAAAGATCTCATTCATTTACAAAAACAAACATTTTCCCCTACTTAGTCTCAGGTACAGTATAACACTGACTCTCAGCTGTTCAAATTATTTCAGCTCTTAGAGATTTTTTTGTTTGTTTAGAAAGTTTCTTGAATTCATCTAGATAGTTTTGTTCATGTAGCATGAGCTCCTTTTTATTTATAGCAGGGATGAAAAAAATCTCATCTTGCCCCATGGGACCAGTGTGGCAGGGCATAGCTTTTGGTGCACCCCCTGGGCTGGTCCCTGGTGCCATGAGCAGCACACACCATCCCTGCTCTGGGGCTTATCCTGGACCCAAGGTCACAGGCACTACACATGCACAAGAGGCCAGTGTAGGGCATGTACTGCATATAAATCCCTGGTAGACTGGTCCTGTGTGCTGGTTTCCAGCCTGGCCCAATCCTCCAGGACTAGCCCTGGAGCCAGCATGCAGGGTTGGTTTGGTGTGGGTACCACATACAGTGCATGTCCCAGACCAAACCCCGACACTGCATGTAGTGCCCGGGGTACCCCATCTAGCCCACATGCCAGACTTGTTTTGCACACTGCATGTGGTATGCAAGGTCCATCTGAAAACCATGGGCTGGATCATATAGCTCCATGAGCCAAATCTGGACCACATATTTGACATCCCTGTTTTATAGTATTATTTTATGTTCTCATAGCACCTGAGACACCTGGATATAGATGAGCAAGCAATTTTGCTAGGTACTATATAGAACAAAGAAATATTGTTTTATGGCAATATATTCCTTACTTTTGTAATGTTTCAGTGCTAAATCCTATCATTTGCAACACCTTAAGGAAAAATTATATTAAATGTTCAGTTAATAAAGCTATTTCATTCTGCATAATAGAAGGAGCAGAAACTAACAATGTCTCTCATTAAGGAAAGAAAGAATTTCTTGTTGGACTAATAAGCTCCATTAGTCTTTTTTAATGTGTAAATATGTCTCTAGCTGCATCATACTAGAAAGCATATCTAATTAACATCCTATAAATAACTTTACAAAATATAACAAGTCTTCAACAAAGCTGCTATATTATTGTTATTAATTCTCTCTCTCTAACACACACACACACACACACACACTCATAACATGATACCATGCAGAAAACATTTATTTTTTCTATGGGTTTGAAGTTTCTGCTGATTCTGGCAGCATTCTACTTCATGATTACGCAAATTTCTTGTTCTAATGGCTAAACAAGGCCTACACATGATGGTAGTTACAGGTGTTCAGAGACCATTGGTAATTAAGCAGAAGAACCAATAAGATCTTGGAAAGGAGACAAAGACAAGACAGTGCTCATGAAAGAGAGAAGTAAACTCCAAAAATACAAAATCAAACACATTATGTGGATCTACGTCTTGAAACGACCTGAAAATTTCAAAACAGAACAAAATGCATCTACCTGAGTGGCAAGTGTTGTTTACTTCTGAGAACCTTACACAGCTGTTGCCTGTTCAAAAATGTATATCCAATCTGTGTTCAACTGTACTGGTAAAAAGTTGGAATTTGTAGAGAAAATATTTAGTGCCTATCCACAATTTTATGTGATTTTACTACTGCAGATATTTTTCATGATTTACATTGCTGATAGGGCATTGGGAATATTTAGATATGAATTTTTAGGCTAGGGACAGACATTCAAAAAACCTGAGCCTAAACTGATTCAATCTTTGCAGGTTAGTCTAACTTACAAAGCTTAAACTGATCTGGAGGTGGCTACACATTGCCTTTTCATTCCAGAAAAGCAGGCACATGCCTACAGTTGCCCAGGCTGGAAGGTGGGGGGTGCTAGAGCAGTCCTCCCTTCCTTTTCACAGTGCTGAGCCGGGGGTAGGGGCATGGCCAGGCCCCAGCAGGACACTCTGACCAGCCCAGCAGGGAATTGATAACAGTGTTTACCACCCCTAACTCAGTGTTTAATCACCCCATTAAGAAAACAACACAGGGACATGACCTGTTGATTCTGCCATTGTCAGAATGGGCTGGAGCTAGCATGTGGTCTGCTAGATAATACACAGATACCTCTCAGCAAGGCAGAGGGGAGAGGGGAATTCCTGATTAGCAGGAAGTGGTAAGGGAAAAGAGGGGAGCAATCTGCAAGTCTCTGCTGGAGCTGCAGCCGGGGAGCAGAGGGGAGGGACCAGCTCTACTGCGGAGCAAAGAGTCCCACCCAGCCCAGCCCAGAGAGCATGCCAGGATGCTGGGGGACTCTGGTTTATCTTAAACCAACAAGGGGTCTGGGACAGACATTGCATAAACTGGTTTGAGCCAAATCAGTTAAGTCTGACACTACATTCAACGAGGTTTATTTCAAACCGCTTTCAGCCATTTTCAAACTGGTTTATGTGCACTGAACATCTGTTCTGTTATAGGTTTCTGCTCACTTAAACCAGTTTATGTGTAACGTCGATCTCTAGCCTTAACATTGGTTTACAAATTAAAACAGAGAGAAAGGTATTAATTTATCCGTCTTTTAAAAATGTTCTTGAGCCACCAGGAAGATATACTTCTAGCACTGTATTAGTGGTGTCCAGTACTTTCTGGCTATGGACAGACATTACACATAAACCAGCTTAAGTGATCAGCGGTGGGGGTGTTTTTTGACTCTGGGAGATCCAAGGATCAAAAAAACCCACACAGAAAAAAAGCAAGGCCGTGCATGTGGGAATAGTGCGCACTGCACAAAACCAGAGCTTTGCCAGCTAGAGCTATGCTTCAGCTGTCAGCCAGGCTCCAAGCTGCATGAGTGACACAGCTGCAGCTACCCCAGCCCTTACCCCAGGTAAGGCTGCTGGGGCCAGCAACTATACAGACTCCAGCTTCCCCTAACCCACAAGGGATAACCTGCTGCACGGCACAGGGAACATGGCATGGTCATTCCCCAGGGGTAACTAGAAGTGGCACAAGGTCCCACTGCTAGTTGTCCCTGGGGAACCAAATGTCCATGCTCGTCTGGATGCAGCCTACCATGCCTATCACCTAGGCCTGTAACAGAAATGCCTTATTTGCAGCCCACTCTAGGCCTTCACATCCAGCATACATTTTGGTCTCACAGTTTTTCTTCATAGCAAACATACAACACAGTCTTTCTACATAGAAAACCCCTCAGGCTTTCATCATCTCTTATGTTTAAAGCAACATCCATCTCTGTGGACTTTATATATGTAGTATTTTCACAGAATGCTATTGCAATACTTCTTTTCCTAGACCTCACCCCTGCCTTATGACCTTCTCTACCCTCCTGAACACAAGATTTGCTTTCCCTCCCTAAGTATAAGAGGTCAGTTCCTGCCTCTGATTAGCCCATGCCCACCTCCAACATTCATTTGTTAAGTTGTCAAAGAAGCATTTTTGTGCTCTCTCCCATGCTGCCTCTCACTCTTGGCAGCAGCTCCCTATACATATACACAAAGGCACTTCATTATATCCTCCCCCACCCTCCACCTTAATCTCTTGCTGCAACGCCTGCAGAAATTTGACAACAATTAGATTATTTTTGTGCTGAGAACACTGCTTATCAGGTTGATCAAGCTTGTTTTATTGTCTCCTTTTATCCTGCCTCTTTCTCTGAACCTATATGCTATCTTATACTAAGACTAGTGGATTCCCCGTCAAGAATGATGGGGGTGGGAGCAAGCGAGCGGGGACAGTGTGCACTACCACCCAGCGCCACCTCCCAGGCACAGGGAGGGGGGGAAGTTTGCATGCGACAGCTGCTGCCAACAGTGTCTGACCTCACATCACTCCCCCCCATGTCCAGCCCCATGACATTCCCCACTCCCCCACGTTCAGCCGTGTGTGCGCGCGCGTGTGGAGCACTCTGTGCAGTAGGCATTGTGACTGGCTGCTGAGACAACCAATCACAGTGCTTCAAGAGCAGTACAGACAGACACACAGACAGATGGATTAAGCCCTTATATATACACACATACATACATACATATACACACACACACACAGAGAGAGAGAGAGAATCGTTAAGTTTGTTAGAGCAGGAATTGTTTTTTGTTCTGATCATGCCCAGTGCCTAATACAGTGGAATGCTGGTCCATGACTAGGGCTTGTACATTACTGTATACCTAAAGGGCAGTTTGTGGCTGAAATCATGTCCAAAATGTCTCCCAACTACAGCTGGTACAATAAAGCATATCACAAAAAAGACTTGCCTCTAGAGCTTGTACACCAATACAAATAAATAAGAATAATTATGACTGCATCTGTCACCAAATTCCATAAAGTTAAAGCCTAGTCTACATTAAGAGATTTTTTTTTAATTTCATATTAGAATTCTTTATGCCAACATGTTGCAGAAAAATGATCCAATCCAATTCTATTATGGAGATACCTTCAGGGCAAAAGACTTATGAAGACTAAAGCTATAGCCTAACTGGAACTCTTCCCAAATCTATAAAATATTGTGTAGCCAGGAGGAAAAGGAGTTAGAGCAACTTAATGTGCAGGTTTCTGTCAACCGATGAGCAATTTATATCAATGAAAAAGTAAGTTCTGAATATATTCTGATACATTTTGAACACTATACTAAACATAGGAAGACTCTGAAAACATTTCATTTAAGCAGAGACAGCAATGAAAAAAACTATAGGATTACATAAAACATGCCAGATAGTCAAAAGGAGTACATATAAAGTATATCCTAAAAATATATATGTTTCTGTTCCCTAAAACCACGATGTGTGTTACTTGCTCTAACTCACTTATCCATAAAACTGTTCAATTCAAAATACACTTCATAAAAGCACTGTGGGGTCACAAAATCAACTGTTTAATTCTTCAAACCATATCTAAAGGATTTTGGAAGGCAGGGTACAGATGCATCTTTATACACTAACTTAATAAGCTCTACAGAGAAAGCATAATCTTTTGTGGGCTGACAGTCACTTCATCAGATGCTATTCTTTGAATTTGTACACAAGCTTTCCTACTTTACACTGGCAACTTTAAGAAATTTGTATTTTACAGAAAATGCCAAAAGCTCAGGAAGTATTTTTCATTTTTCAATAAAATACAGTTGTAGCGAACAATTGTAAGAACATAGACCAAAACCCAGTTATCCCAACCATTATATGCTTACATTTTCATTCTGGCCCAATGTGCTTAATGGCATACTTCCACTAAATGGAGTGAGAAGGTATCCCTTCCCCACATTTGACCCATGTAGGCCTATAAACTGGCACTGACTGATCCCTCCCCCCACCCAAGAGATGTGGGCGAGAACTCCTTCAGACTGAGATGGAAATTGACTTTGTGCCTCCTACCTCCTAGACATCAGATCACAGGCAAGCAGATCTGGAAAGTACCTTACAAGGTATTTTAGTCTAGCCCTCTGCTGAAGGCAGGATCATCCCTGACTGAATCAACCTAGCCAAGCATCTGTCCAATCTGCTCTTGAAGATCTTCACAACTTCTTTAGGTAGCCTAGCCTGTTCCAGTACTTAACTATCCTTATAATCAAAAGTTCTTAATTTCCAATCCAAATTGCCCCTGCCACAGCTTGAGGCCATTGTTCCTAGTCCTGCCTCCTATGGCCATGGAGAAAGCCTATTTCCATCCTTTCTCTAATTCCCCTTCAGATATTTGAAGACTATCAACACTACCCCCCTCCTACTCCACAGTGTTCTCTTTTTAACACTAAATAACCATAGCACATTCATCCTTTCCTTGTAAGTCTTGCTTCCCAAACTCCCAATCATTTTTGCTGCTCTGGACTCTTAATTGGTCCATGTCTTTCTTGAAATGTGAGGCCCAAAACTGGACATGGACCTCCACACAAGGCCTCTCCAGGGCAGAACAGAGTGGAACAATAACTTCCCTTCATTTGCAAATGTCACTACTGATAATACAACTCGGTATGCTGTCAGTTTGTGTTAATACTGTTGACTTACATTCAACTTATGGTCTACTGTAACCCCAGGTCCTTCTCTACAGTACTGCAGCCTAGCCAGTCGTTCCCCAGTCTGCATTTGTACATGTATTTATTCCATCTGAAGTGTAGGATTGAAATGTTGAATTTCATCTGATTGACTGCAGACCATTTTTTCAGATTATCTAAGTCATTCTGGATCCTAGCTCTCCAAAGTATCTGCAACTCCATCCGATTTGATATAGTCTGCAAATTTGAGACTGTGTTCTAGCTATTAAATGATTGTATTTTAAATATAAAAATAAATAATAAAAATAAACAAAACCTACCTCCTTGCAGCCCTGGTCAGGCACCAAAATACCATTAAAAGAAGCAGGAAGATCACTCTCTCCTCCCTCATTCCTTTTGGCTATTCTCTCAATATGCTGTCTATTGCAAATACCATTTGGATCACCTAGCTCTGTCCATGTGTTATATAGAGAGTTCTGGATTTAATTCTGGAGGTCAGGCACCTAAGCAGTAAGAATGGCAAAGCTGAATATGGCTACACCCGAGTTACTTTGTGTATCTAGTGTAGCCCAGGTAACTGGGTATATACTCCTCTTCTCCAATTCAAGGGAATTGTTAGCTGGCAGGTGTGCTGTGGGGTGGGAACTGCAGAACGCTCAGTTTCCCTCCATGCCTATAGAACCAGGCCAGAGAGTCAGGGAACTTAACTATATACAAATTTATTTACATTAATCAATCACAAGGGAAAGAAACATGGATATAAATATATGTACGATATATGATATCTAAACCAGTAACATAAACAATACCTTCTGGGTAAATGACATAAAACCTTATACCAGTGCTCTCACATACAGGTAAGTCTCTGATCTGAAACAGATAAACCCCAAAGATAAACTTAATCCTGAGGGGAAACCCCAATGCCCTTGGGCTTTTCCCAAGCCCTCGAAAGAAGCTGGTAAGTTTAGGGGGGCCCTCTCAGTGGGACCTCCCCTAACCGGGGGGGGAGGGGGTGGACTCCCCTCCCCTGTGGGAATCCTCTTTTCCCTGCCACTCATGGCTCCCAGGGTGGTCCTCGTGCTCTGTGCCAGGCTGCTGCTCTCTCGCCTGCAGTGGGCTTTGTGGGGGTTGCTGTCCCCCACAGGGATCCTCTATGCAGGGCTTCTGGGGCATCTGGCTTGGTCCCGTCTGCTGGCTCAGTAGCCTGATCACTGTCTGGCTCTCTGGACTCAACCTTTTGCTATGGGTCGGAGGCCTGGGCTGCCTCATGCGGCAACAGGCTTGGTCCACTCCTGGACCCTCTGTCCAGCGCCTCCTGCACCGAGCTCCCAGCCTCATTCCGGGGGTTGAGGACCTGAGCTGCTCAAGCGCTCCAGAGGCCCTACTCCATGCACCGTCTTGTCTGTGGCCGCATGCCAAAGGTTGCAGACCTGAGTCACCTCACGTAGCTCCCAGGGTCTGGATGCCATGTGCTGTGCTGCACACCGAGAGCCTAGCTGCTGGAGCCGTCCGCCATTCCCTGATGATGGAAGTCTTCAGAGGCGCTCCTGGGCTACTGCTTTGCCCTGCTGAACAGCTCTCCTCAGCTCTTCCAAGCCCTGCTCTTCTGTCTTCTCTCTCCCAGATGTGCTCTCCTCATGCTGGGCATGCAGCTCCTTTTATATGCTCCAGGGCTCCACCCCTGAAGTCTTCCGGACCTGAGTGTTGCAGTTTTCAATCAGGTCCACAGAGGGGGAGGGGGGAACTCCTCTCTCCCTCCCCTCAGGAAATGGGTGTGACTGCACTCCTCTTGCTGCCTCCTGATTGGGGGATGAGCTCCACCAATCAAAACAGCAAGATTTCAAGCCTGGGACTGCTCCAAAAAGGCAAGCCTGCTACACTAGTCTCAAAATAAATTAATCACTGAACTTAACTCAGTAGCACTGGAGTCAGAAAAGAATACTGACAGGGAATCGAGGCGGGCATTCTACTTTAAGGGTGAGCAGTCTGTGGTTAAGCACATAGGTCTTTGCAAATGCCTAAAAGCTAGCACTACTGTTGGCAGATTTTGATGTGGTTAAGTAGCTGAGAGAGAAAGCTCCTGCAACTTGCTTCAGTCTGTGCAACTCTGGCTGCAGCTCAGTTCAAATAGGTGAAATCTTCAGGCTGCCAGCAAATTATTCCTCAATAAGCAACAGTGTGTTAGAAGAGTTCACAGAGAGAAAGAACATAAATAAAGTGCCAGTATCTGAAGTGAACTGAAAATGAGACCAGTGTGGTAAATGGATGAGACAGCCCTTGTAAATGCTGTTTTTGAAAACAAAACAAATGCTATTTTTTATCTGTTCTCTCTTATAACACCAGTGCCTATGCAAAATATTGCCTTGCAAAGAATGAAATACTTAAAAATATATATATATATATATTTAGCAGAAGGGGGAAGAGAGGAAGCCAGAAGCTTTTATGATCTGGTTTCAGTTATCAGTACTTTATTCTTTCCACCTCTAATAATGACTTCTAATTTACATCACAGTTGTATCCCACACAGAACTAACGGCATATACATGCATCTGCTTACAAAACAATAATCTTAGAAGTTCTTTGTGCAGATACAAACATTTGGAGAGGAAGAATATATCAAAGGGGGGGAGGGGCAGGAAGAAGGGGAGAAAGGACAGGAATACATGCACACATGGTAGGAAGTTCCAGTCCAACCCCTACCCACGTACTGCATCACAAATGGCTGTCAGAAGTACAGAGAAATAAGCAACAGTTACTGGGAGACTGTAAAGTGCATCAAATAATAGCCCAAAGCAAGTCCAAGTACAAGCAGAGCACTTTAGGTCCACATGACAGTTTGTAGACTGACACTTGCATCATTCCCTTCATCTTTAATCTTTGCTAAAATGTTTACAAAGTTTTCCTTCCTTTACACCAATATATTCAAAACCATAATTCCTTGCAATGCCTAGATGGTCAATTTGCTAAACTGATTCAGTGCAAGTGCAAGAAACAGTTTATGGTGAGCACTTGTGATATATGGTAAAATACATATCCTGTGCCAATCTGGGCAGTGCATCCACAAGGTAAGGAAAGAGATGCAAAAGGCAAATCCTGTTATTTGTGGTTTCAGTCAAGGAATGTAGGGCACGACAAGAGCACCACTTCCTCAAATGGCAACTTGACATCTGTAGGTTACAGACAGTATTTATGCAACTTTTGCATTCAAATCTCTCACCCAGCAGCTTTCCTACTACTTAAGAGTTGTCTTTAAAGAAACTGAGATACTCTGTTCTGGTTTGATTCAGGAGAAGAAAAAGTAGTTACCTATGGAAAGTTTAGGGCAAAGTCTGCATGGAGTTTAAATGAGAAAGTCTTTCTGGGAAAACTGTAAAGCCAAACAGTTACTTATCTTTTAAATACAGTTTTAAAATGTATCCAACTGAAATGATTACAAAGACAACCAGATCCTCAGATAGCCTAAACTGACAACGCCTAATTAAATTTGGTGGAGGTTACACCACTTTACACCACATGATTACTTGATCCACACTCTCTAAGGCACACATAATTAAGAGCGAAGTTCTGTCTGTTGCTTCTTTATGTTAGTTTGTTCCACAAATCACAGTCCAATTCATTTCAAGTGTATATTCATTGCTTCAAATTGTCAGAGAAAGCTATGAGGTCAAACCTTATCTTTATTCATGCTTCTCTTCAGTAATTACACTAGCAAGTTGCAAGCAAGGCAGCTGACCCGATGCTGACGGCTCATTGCAGTTCACAGTGTCAGTTGACTAACGAAAACTAATGAAGCGCAAGGTACAGAGAAGTGAAGGAGAAGTCTGATGTTGGCAGGAAATGCCTATACTCAGACAGTTGCAGGAGACCAGTATGCATGAATGTAGTGTTATAAAATGACAGTTACAAACAAAGGAAAAATTGTTTGAATATATACATTTTCTCTTCTGGATGGAACTGGAAAGAAAAAATATCAGCAACGTTCACATTTTGTTCACTATCTGTCCTAGAGATACAATAGAAAATTAAAAGATGTGTGTGTGTTATACTGGTTATATCAATTTAAAAATTGCTTAAATACTAGATACTTGCTTCTCTGAAGCTCGTGGAACTGTCCTCTGTTCATATACGAGGAGAGGATTATTTTGCTGGTGTGGAAATTGTCCTTTGCTGCTTGGATAATCACTCTTCACTGTTTGACTGTCATTTTCTTGTGTCAATGTTGGCCAGGGCTGCATAGGTGTAACAGAGGGCAGAATCTTGCTAACAGCCTTCAAGAAAGTTGGAAAATATTCTAAATGAATGAGCTATTTATATAAATACAGTAGACCCTCACATATCTGAACCTTGTTTACATGTATACTTGAATATATAAACACATCCCAGTCACTGGAAATGCAAAAAAGTGAATACCTGTATAAGCACACATTTTTTAATTAGGCTTTTTTTTTTATTGTTGCGGTTGGATTTTGTTTTTTCTTCACTGTCTTCTTTCTATATT
>NW_017728886.1:49174753-49204874 GCF_001723895.1 Crocodylus porosus
ATTTTATATATATATATATATATATATGAACAAACAAGGTTCAAATATGTGAGGGTCTACTGTATTTATATAAATAGTTCATTCATTTAGAATAATTTCTAACTACCTTGAAGACTGTTAGCCAGGTTCTGCCCTCTGTTCCACATATGCAACCCCAGCCACAACTGACCAAGAGAAAATGACAGTCAAATAGTAGTGAAGAGTGATTACCCAAACAGCAAAGGACAATTTACACACCAGCAAAATAAAACTCTCCTCTGCAATGGAATGCAATAGTCATTTATATGTACCATATCCCGTATTTAAAACAGTATCTAGTTACAGACCTCAGCTGCCAAAGATGTTAGTTTAATAAACTATCAATATAGCCAAATACAAGAGTACCATTTCTTGCAAAAAGAAATGTCACAGTATCTTGAAACACAACATAGTCACAGTAGCTGCTCTGTGACTTCACTAGCAGCTAGAGGATATTAAGTATTTTGCTAGAGCAGCTATTCAGCACTGACATACAGGACATAGTAAAGATTTAAACATCACTTCCTGAAGCACCCCGTTCTGTCCTAATGGCATGCTCCCATTCTGGCACTGATCAGGACTATTCTGACCCTAAGTTTGCTTTTATGAGCTAAAAAGATCACTTACTGTGGTCCTATAGTCCCAGAGAGAAAAAAAGACAAGACAGTATATTGACATGTCAAACTGCAAGGCTGAACACCATGAAAGACTTTCAAGCACAAGTGAGCAGGGCACACAAAACAGTCTGCAGCATTCTTAAGTTTTTTCTGGAATGGGGTAAAGAATATATTTCAAAACAAAACAAAACCTCCACACAACATATAAGCATACTGCCTGACTCTGACAAATAGCATTTAAGAGAGGTTAGAAATCAACAAGTGTTTCTGGAACCAGCCTGACTAAATACTGACTTTAATACAAAGGCTAAGAAGGTACATGTGAAGGAGAATGTAGTAGGCAAATCATAGCTGGAACAGGAAAACAATATGGATGTTAACACTTAAGAGAATTTCCTGGAATATCTTTATAAGAATATACAAGGTTGGTGTAATAGAAGCTAATTTTAATTGGTGAACAAAAGCACTATGTTTTTTATACTGGATTAGTGCTATCTATAAGGACTGACATGTGGCATTCACTATTAACTATCCTTTATACTAAAAAGTTGCCCAATTGAAGCAAAATTCTTTCCTTATTATCTAGATAGCCAATTTATGCTTTTTTTCCACCAATGTTATTCACCAGCAACTCAAAGCTCAACATCCATATGAGTAGCTTAGCTTATTTTTTCCAAACATACATTACTACACACGGCAAGTTTTATTCTCCCATCTTAGGCAAGGTGTACCCTCAAGAGGGGGGCACGGAAAACGATTCAAGGAAGTCCTTGAGGACAACTTGAAAAAAATGTAACATACACATCAGCTTGTAGGAGACTACTGCCCAGTACCACCCCAAGTAGAGGAAGAGTCTGTTACAAGGATATCAGTACTTTGAAACCCTATGATGACAACAGGAGACAGAAAAGCAGGTGTGGCAGAAACAATATGTTGTGGACTGAATCAAGAACCAGAGCCACCCACCCCACACACAAACATGTGGCTGAGTTGTAGCAGTTTGTTTATCCTGAATTGGCCTTGTCAGCCATCTTCAGACCCGCAGATTAAAAAAAATCATGAAAGACAAATCATCCTCAACTGCAAGATATTGCTGATTTTCTTACTGTTGTTACCACTTGCGAATTTAACCTTTCACAGTCCTACCCAACACATTAGAGTCTACCAGGATGTCCTAAAAACCCCAAATAACTATTACCAAATAAATAAATGTCTTTGGTAGCCAAAAATCCCTAAACGTTAACACATTACAGAACTAACTTCACTTTCAGCATCTGGCCTCCATCTAAAGCAAGTCAAACAAACAAAAACACAGCTTTTTTGTTGGTCAATGCTATGTCCAATTTTCACATTCAAGGATCTCTCTACTCATGAGTGAATTTTTGCTATCCACTTTCTTCACAAATCATTAATAGGTAGTGTCTACTAATAAATCATTGCACACTAGTCCATTAACAGTAATCCTGATATAGAGAGTCATCTGGATCATCAATGCAGAATTTCACCATTTTGATGCAGAGAAGCCCTTACATGGAAAAGATGGCAAGTCTAGCCACCAAGAAAAATAAAACATGGGTGTATAGTTTTGTATGCAAATCAAGAGTTCTTCATTGCATGGTTTGTTAATCTTTAATGAGACTGACTCAAAACTAGTAAACTATGGTTATTTTATGATAATTTGTATGTAGCATTTAGTTCAAAAGCAAAGTTTGCCCAATTAAACATGTCAGAATACAGTCATTCAACTTTGTTTTTTAAAAAGTATTTATACATAATATCAACCATCCATCAGCTCATTTACCTGTTCTCAGAACAGATGCAAATTCCAGTGCCTAGAAGGTCAAATTTGGATATTTTCAAGACACAGGAAGGCAAAAATTAAATGCAATTAATGTTGCACTAGTTCATAAACAACTAAAGCCAAGAACTGCTAATCCAAGGACCCAGGATGCAGCCATTGTTATGGTCTAGTGCATAATGGCCAAGTGCATGATGGTCCCAAGGTATTTATAGGTTTGGGGGTCAACAGCTTGAACTCTAATAAGAAGAGGGAGAGAGAGGGACAGAGAGGGATTGTACCAGTGGAGATATTGAAAAAAACCTCATACAATACACTGCCAAAATTGATACCATCTAAAACACTAGTAAACTCATTTTATAACACCAGTAACTTTTGATTCAACATTAAGTGCATCCCTATGAAAAGGACACTGTGATAAATCAATATAGAAGCTGCTTTATAAAATAAGTGTGTTTTCAGCTCCTGATGCCAGATGAATTGCCAAGAGCACATGAGGAGAGGGTAACAAAGATCCTTAAAAACCACAAACTGCTGATGTTTACTCAACAAACAGATGCCAATAATCCTACCAAGAAATACACACAAGTTCTAACCTCCTACCTACTAGTGTAGGTAGCTGGAGCTGCTCATGAGAGCCAGGGGCTCCGGGAGCCTGCCCCAGTAACCCTGACCACAGACACGGGACCCCAGGGCAGCTAGGGAACTTACCTGAAGGTAAGCTGGAGCCAGAGAAGGAGCGACATGTGATGACGCAGTGCTGGCTTTTGAACCAGCTGTCAATCAAGATTGGCAGCACCTTGCTGATGATGTCAGCCTCAGGCACTGACACATGGAGTTTAAAAACCCCGGCAAATGCTGGGCAAGGGGGGAGTGAGTGGGGACCTAGCCTAGGGCAGCCTGGGGATGCCCAGGTTATGGGTCGTACCCCAGTACACTGTCCCCATGGGATCTGAAATGGGGGCAGATGCAGAAAGGCCCAGGAACACTTCCCCAGCTGGGAGTAGCCCAGAGTGAATGCTAGGGGGAGGCTATTTGTTTTTCTTGTTACCCTTTTGCTTGTTTTGTTCTAATGTGGTTGCTGCTTGGAAGACCGAAGCAAAGGCAACCACAGTGGAGGTGGGCAGAGTAGATTTTTAAGCCCAATCCTCCTGAGACGACAGCCGATAGTGAGCCCCAAGGGGAAGTTCCAGGGGCCCAAACCACCGGCTGCAGACCACAGTGTCCTGACTTGCCTGGTAAGAGAGTGGATTGGGGGTAGGGGAGGTGGAGCTCCAGTACCAGCCACACTGGCAACGTGAGTACTATTAGCGATGGGCATGAGATAACACCACTGAACCCCTTCCTATCATATTTCCATGAGCAAGTGAGGGAGCCCGCCCCTGGGTGCAGGAAAGGACACGTAGGACTCAAGCCAGCGTTGCAAGGACCTTTTTCATAACTAGCATCATCATGGCATTAGACAATAAAAATCCAGAGAAGTTGTTCTCAAACCCCAATCTGAGCCTGGCACTAGGAAAACAAAGGCATACACCAGCTGGATCTGATGAATGAACAACGGTCCAAGTTAGAAGGATAGCTGAAGAGCTTTGTGAGACTTCATATTTAGAGATCCCTCTAGACAAATGAACAGCAATTGTTCTATCACTCCCTCTGGGACCTTTCAAGCAGGAAAAAACCTCATTTTGTCAAGAAAAGATTAAGACTCTTGGTATCAAAGGCACATTACTTTGGTCCATTACAAGGAGAAGATGCCTATCCGACAATACTATATTACCATGCCCTTATCCAAACTCATTCCAAAAATGAACTAAGAAGCACTCAGACATGCGGCATCTAGTGTGTTCCACATTTACTTAGGCATCATATTGTTTTACAATCTTTTCTATAAAAGGAAAAAGAAGAAAGACAAGGTAATAACCAGCAAGCCCGTCAACATCAGGAAATGTTTTTTTGAAAAAGGGTTTTAAACTCTAAAATCATCTCTCTCCAAAAGGAAGCATGGAACATTCCAAACCCAAATGGATTTAATACCTTCTCACTTGATTATACAAGCAAGAGTCATCCTCACATCACAAAAATTTTTCTTCTAGTGCCCTCAGTGCTTAACAAAACAAAACTAACCTAACCTCAGCAAAAGAAGTCACAGCCTTTCCCTTCTACTAATACAACAGTAACTAAATCTATTCCAATCACACTGGAACAAAATTTCTGACTTTGTTATCAAGTGGAGCTAAATAGCTATAACTTACTAGGCTGTACACTACTTCTAAGAGTTTTCCTGAATAAGATTTAGTGGGCTTAAGCTAAACAAAAATCTTTCACATGCCCTTTCACCTATAGATCTCAAAGTACTTTACAAATTTTATCATTTTCTCTATTATTTCTCTCTTCTACACAAGGAGAAACTGAAATGATGAGTCACAAAACCAACAACAGTAATAAAGGCTAAGTACAGACATGCTCAAAAAGCACAAGGATGAATTAATTCAATCTTTGCAGGTTAGTCTAAACTGCATAGACTGAACTGATAAGCAGGTGAACAGCCATTCACTTTTGATTCCAGAAATGCAGCCACATGCCTGCAGTGGCCCAGGCAAGATGCTTGGGGGTGCTACAAGACACCTCCCTTCTGGGCTGAAGCAGACAGCTTGACCCAAGCCTAGCCTACCTACCCTGCAAAGGGGGACTTGCAGGGAGACGCAAAGTATCCTGGGATGTTGGGGGACTCAGTTAACTTGAATCTGGATGGGATCTGGGACAGAAGTTTAAAAAAAAAAATTAACCTAAATCAGTTAAGTCTGATACATCATCCATCCAGGTTTATCTTCAGTTGGCTTTGGTCATTTTGACAGTGGTTTATGTGCATTGAACTTCTGTTGTGTTACAGATTTGAACTGGTTTCTGATCAGTAATACCAGTTTGTGTGCAACTTCTGTCCCTAGCCTAAATCAGTGCAAAAATAATTCAAGTCTATTGGTACCCAGTCCCATGATCTTGTTCACTAAATGATGCTTCCAATGCTTGGAATTAGCCACTGTTATAAGCTCCAGATTTTGAGATTTTATTCTAGTGTTAAATTGCTGCTTTTATGTTATGAACATTAAAGCCACAAGCATTTATTTTAGTCGTCATCCTGAACTGAGACTCTAAAAGATCAAAATGTAAGAGCTAGTCCAGTTTCATGTGAGAGCATGCCTACTTTAACTTACTTAGATCTGGAGTCCTTGTAGTTTTAAAAATTGCCTTTCCAGGAAAAAAGTGAGGCACCAGGAAGGCTAATACACTATATACATAATCAATGGAGTTATTCTTTCTATAATTGCAATAAGTAGCTCTTTGCCATTATAAAATCATTTCAATTTGTTAACTACAGTTGTTACTATTCTCAGTCTATATTGCCATTTTTCACCAGTTTTAAATACCAGTCATTAAATTACTAAATGGAGGGGTAATAAAATGCTAGACAGTTTATTCTGCTGATGGCTTTCAATTAGTTTAATTAAATGTGAAATGCTTTATAAAAAAGCTCTGAAATTGTCATTGTGGTTTTGCAGAGAAAATAAACTAGACATGTCTATTTTTGGGCCACTTAAAAAAATCTTGTGATTAAAAAAGCTCTTTTGAATTTGCCATTACTTAGCTTGAAAAAAATTACACAGAGTCAGTTAAGTTCATACTACTATCATTATTCCATCAATCTTCAATACCAAGTGACAGTTGTAAAGAATTTTTTCCCCTCAAAATCTCTCTTTCTAGTAGTATTGGGAAGCTTGTCTACTAGTTTAAATGAAGACTGCCCCTTTAATCTCCTCCATGAGCTGCTGGGTAGATGCAACCTGTTAAAAAATTCAGGATATCAGTGTAATTGTAAACTGTAAATTTCTATCTCTGTGGCAGAAATTGAGGGGCACTCTTCATGCAGGAGAAGGACCCAGTCTCCTCAGACTCGTTTTTTGATCAAATGATTAATTCACACTCTCTCTGGCTCCTACATTATCCTATTCATGAGAAAGCATTTTGGAAAGAATCATGGCACTTTGTATGTGGTTTGTTCCTGACAATATACAAAAAAAGAACAATTCCCTTAAAATATTTATTGGCTTCAGATGCTTCACTCTTATGTTTGCTAAATGAAATCTTTAGAATAGGACACATGTTAAAGTGCTATGAAGTACCAATATATTGCCAACATGTAATTGTGTTGGCAATTTGTACAGTGTACTAACAAAAATACCAATTTAATAAAAAGTTGAGAATGAGAAGAGCTATGACTACGCAATCCTTAAAACAGACACGTAACTCATTAGTGACAGAGCAGAGGAAATAATCTGTCTGGTGTGATGCTGAATCCACATAGCCTATTTGCTTTCCCCTCTTTGACTATGAGGTCTGGCATCACTTGGATTATTTCACCTAATCCATCTTTAGCTTTCACGTGTCCTATATACTGTGCAAGAAACCTAAATTTAACAAACCCAACTCCTCATCCATTACCACACTGAATATATTATTATATGTCATTACAGAACATACAAGAATACACATGCTGAACTACATCTTTCTTTGTGAAGCATTTATGTTTTCAGAACCCCATTGGCACTGCTGGTTTCTTTTATAACAGTTTTTACCTACAATATAAATGGGAGGTTATGACCTGATCTATTCTATTCATACAATATAGACCTATTAAAACACACACACAGGCGCGTGCATGCACACACGCGCACGCACACACACACACACACACACACCGCAAAATTCACTGTTTGCGGCTGTTTTTTATTGGTCATAGTACCTTAGATAACAGCATTCTGGAACATTACCTCATTTATTGCCCTTGAAAGCAGTCAATAAATTGTAAAGATTTAAAATTCTAGTCTAAGAACCTGGGATTAAAATATTAACATTTGCTACTGGAAGTAGATGCGCCGAAATATATTAACGTAGCACTTCTTACTTACCAGTCTTCCACAAATATACAGATGAAGTTTCAAATTCACTTTGTGCTTTAGCTTCCCAGATTCCAAACAGAACCACAAGAACTCCAACGCACTGGACTGAAACAGCCAAAGCCCCTGCACCACCGAATAAAACTGTGCTTCCTTGTCTCAACCCCATGCCTTCAGAGCAGGCTGTTTCAGTGTCAAAATCTGCCGCACAATGGGTAACCCTTGTTCGAGTAATTTTCCCCTCTTCAGAATTTCTTCACAGGGAGGAGTAGAATGGAAACCTCTTCGCAGCTATTGTGCATCGCAGTTGAAAAGGAAAAACTGTTTAACACCAGGGAACAATAGAGCCCTTGCTTGCTGCTGCTATTGCTGCTGCTGCTGCTGCTAGTCTGGTTTTTGCTGCCACTCTCTTCCATTCAGTGGTTAGTAGCAGTTTTCCATCAGCTGAGAGACAGCTGTCCACAGGGGGCTCCAGCTGACTGAGCAGGTTATCTTGGTCTGTGAGGCAGCAGCACTCATTTACACCAGCTGGAGAGAGTGAGAGAGAAATGAAGAGAAACACAAATAAGCAAATGCTGTAATCTCACTGCACAGAACTACTACATCTGCCTGGAATACCATAAAAAACACATCCTAATAAAATAAAAAACAAAACAAAAAACACTCAGGAAAGCTTAGGAAGGACTCTTTAAATACATGATTTCCTACACCTTTAAATCAGTCAACACACATAGTTTATTTGACTGCATTGGTACACATACATTTAAGAATACAGAACTTTAGACAAACATTATCCCATAACAGCAAATATGCTCTTTCACTTAAAATATACTGAAGATTTACCACCTAAATTGTATAGAGCTGTAGCAGACAATCCAGGATGCAAGAAGGAAACACAGCTTTTATTTCTTTTTAATGGGGATCTTTATTTTGCATATCTTTCCCTAATACTGAAACAAGGATAAACTTGTTAACCTAGTTTTTCATAATCTACAAAAATTGAAAGCCAAAAGAAAAGAACTGTTCTCAGATGGGCCAACCTCATACATAAAAGTGTAATAAAAAACAAAGAGGTGCCTGTGTCCAAAAGCTTGCAAAGAACAATTTTCCAACTATTCAGTTGATCTAATAAAAGATATCCTGTTTACCCAGATAACCTTGTCTGCCTATGTCCGTAGAGCAACCCCCCCCCATAAAAAACAAATGCATTCTAACAACACATCAGCCATAGAGTTTTAAATGATGAAATTACTGTTATTGAAAGGGGAAACCTTCAGGAAACCTCTCTTGGGATACCTGTCATTTTGCAGAACCTTCCCAGACTCAGCCTTTTCACATGCATTAGATTAAAATCAGCCTTGATCAAATAATTCCCAAGTCCTTGCCTATTTAAATATTCTGACATCAGAGCAAATTAGCAATGTTGAAGGTTGCAAATTCGTCTTTGTTTACTTTCCACTCTGTTACGCCTCTAAGAGGGAATTAAAGGCTCAGGGAGCTCTAGCACTGTGAGGCTGTGATTAAGAGAGATAAGCAAGTGTGGATTACTGTTCCTCAGCTGTTGAAAAACAGGCAACAATCAGAAGATTATAGGTTGATAAGGGATACATAGAAAGCCATGATCCTAACAAATTTATAGCATCCTGATGCAGAATGTGCATCAGCTAAGGTGTAGTGAAAATGGGTATTCTTCATTTCTGCTACTCAGATTGTGTTGTAGTCTGTTTGCAAACCATATAATTGTTCCTTTTAGTTCTTTTAAACCAGAAAGAGCAAAACAAAACCTTGAAGTCATAGCATAGCCTATTTCGTACCAGAATTTTCAGCTAAGAACAAAGTGCTAATGTTCAAGGCATTTTATTGGTTATTAGGGGTAATAAACTGATGCAACATTTACAAGGAACAAATTTAGACATTATAAGAACAGATTTACAGTTTGTTAAAATATCTTTTGTAGTCAATCTAAGGCAGTTGTTTTTTAATTATGCAAGCAGATAAAAGAGTTTGCATAATTCTTTCAAAGATAAAGAGTAAAAATGCTAGCTAATAGAAAATCTGTCACAAGGGAAAAATCAGCCTTTCAGAGTTACCGAGACTAAAGGGTCCCTTCTTCAAAAGCACTAAACACTGAATATTTTACTGTGAGTACATCAGTACCTTACCTAGACTCCTGGCGGCCCACGCAAACTTTTAGTATCACACCCCGCTTCACCCTCTCCTCCTGCTTCACTAGAGATACTGATAATAATAATCAGACAATGGGGGGAAAATTGCCATTTTTGGGCCCCCTTTCTGTCCCGGTTGCCCATGCATGTGTCCAGCCCTGGAGTGCATATGAATCTAGTAAGAATAGCACTGTATATATTTCCTATGTTACCTTAGGGAGACAGACTGGCCAGGTAGTTAGTAAAGGGGAACAAACGGGGTCTCGGATAGTTTCTAATATAAACAAACTTATATCAGGAGAGAGTACATCCCCCCACACAAACAGACATCTCTCTATTTTTATGTATATATAGCTCTACAGCAAAGCACTCCTGACAATTCATTACAAGCAGCAAATTACTAACCATCAACACCATCAATATGTACACTTATATTTAATTTCTGAATAGGGATAAAACCTTTTTCAAATGCTAAACATACACAAATATACATATTTATATTAATATAAATGTGCAGACAAAAATATGGAAATAAATGAATTTTCAAGAATTCCATCTTTGATTTCTAGTGACAGACTACGAATGACGTTACTCAGAAATACTTATTGGAGACTATATGTTCACTTGGTTATTGGCGTTTTCATTGTATTAGTTTAGTACGGGGATATTTAAATAAGGAAAGAATGTTTAGGTTTAAGAATGTGGTATAGTCATTTTACATACACCTCTGATCAGACTCCTGAAAAGAAAACATCTAGAAAGGAGATCTCAGTCAAACCTGTTTGGTAATAATGGTTCATACAAATATCAGGGCTCAGTTCAAGGGTGAAAGGATTGACAGATTCTATCCAAGGGAGGCCACAAGGTCTCTCTGGGCAGTTGAAGACAAAAGGGTACAGATGAGGGTAGCTTTGTAACCAAGACACAAACCTCACAGAATCAAATCAATCAATTAATGGAATTCCAGTTTTGTGATAGACAAATTTTTAAATATTATATGATATACCAGGGAAGTTCAACTTCCAACGGACCAGGGGTCACACCCTACACAGACAGCAATAGTGTGAGCTACACACACAGGTATCAGTTCCCTCCCCTCCTCTACCACATACATGTGCAGTCCTTGCTGCTCTCAACTCAGCACACATGCCCCTCCCCGCCCAGTACTGGGCAGCTCTGTGCCACACAGTGCAGCCCCCTTGGCTAGGCACAGACATTACACTTAAACTGGTTTACGTGATCCAAAACTGGTTTAAACCTGTAACAAAACAGATGTTCAGTGCACATAAACTGGTTTTAAAATGGCTAAAACTGGTTTAAGATGAATCCGGTTGAATACACACTTAACTGGCTGAATCAGACTTAACTGATTTGTGTCAAGCCAGTTTATGCAATGTCTACCTCAAACTCCTTGCTGGTTTAAGCTAAATCAGAGCCCCCCAGCATCCTGGCATGCTCTCTGCACTGGGCGGGGATCTCTATTCCACAACAGGGATGGCCCCTTCCCTCTGCTCCCTGGCTGCAGCTCTGGCAGAGACTTGCAGGCACAGCAGCATCTGGCTGGCTTCCTTCAGCTCTCCCCCTTCCTCCCCTCACCACTCCCTGCTAAGCAGGAATCCCCCCATCTCCTCTGCCTTACACAGACACCTCAGCATTAGCTGGCAGTGCACTTGCAGGCTACGGTCTGTGCTGCGGCAGACAGCAATGTCGGCTTAGACCTTTTTGAAATAATCAACAGCACAGCTAATAATGTCCCTCCATTCCTTCTTTGTTTAAGAAGAGGTTGAACTAATGAGAGAGGCTGTTTGTTTTCTGATGGGTTGATAAATGCTGATAGCAGAACTGATAAATGCTCTGTTATCAAGGAGGGGGGAACCCCCCCAATCCTGCCAGGAACTGGCCATGCCCCTCTCAACTCAGCCCTGTGGAAGGGAAGGAAACACTGCTCTAGAACCCCCCAGCTTCTAGCCTGAGCCACTGCAGGCATGTGCCTGTTTGTCTGGGATGTCTGTACAGTTACAAACTGATTTAGCTTAGCCAAGTTAGACTAACCTTCAAAAACTGAATCAATTCAGGCTCAGGCTTTTTGAACATCTGTTCCTAGCCAAACTGGTTTAAATCTGTAACAGAACTGATGTTCAGTGCACAAAAACCAGTTTGAAAATGGCTGAAACCAGTTTGAGATAAACCTGGTTGAATGTAGTATCAGGCTTAACTAATTTGGGTCAAACTGGTTTATACAATGTCTATCCCAGAACCCTTTGCTGGTTTAAGCTAAACCAGACTCCCCCAGCATGCTCTCTGGGCTGGGTAAGGCTCTCTGCTCCACAGCAGAGCTGGCCACTCTCGTCTGTTCCCTGGCTGCAGCTCCAACAGAGACTGCAAGTACAGCAGGGTCTGCCTCACTTCCCCCAGGCCCACGTCCAACCCTCCCACTGCTTGCTGCTCAAGTAGGAATTCCCCACACTAACACACACATTCCTATCTCACACAGCACAGCCCCCAGCCCCACAGACCCTATGCGTGCGGTATGCTAGCTAATGCCTAGAGGTGTCTCTGTATGTGTGTCTCCAATTTCACTGTGACAGGCAAACACAACAGTGACTGCTTAGGGCTTTTTGGAGCTAGTCAACAGGCCCACTGGTAAGCTATTTAAGAAGAGTCTGAACTAATAGAGAGAAGCTCTTGTTTTGCTGATGGGATGATAAACGCTTATTAGCCACCTGCTGGCTTGCTCACCTGTCAGTTTGCTGCAGACAGTACAAAGAAGCAGGGAGAGAGATTGAAAAGCTCCATATCATCAACAGATGCATACACTGCACACTGCCTCCCTTGCCTCAGAGTGCTAGCAGGGGGCTGGAAACACTCCTGCCCCTTGAGCAGCGAGTGGGGAAAAGCCTGGGATGGTGCAGGTAGACCTCCCTAATCAAAACGTCCTGCTGGGCACTGGCCACAACCCCTCAGCTCAGTGTTCTGGGAGGGAAGTGACAGCAGCTCTACCACCCCCCCACCCCCCACTTCTAGCCTGAGCCACTGCAAGCATGTGCCTAGATTTCCTCAGTCAAAAGAGAATGTCTGTCTAGTTACAAACTGGTTCAGCCTAGCCAGGTTAGATTAAATTGCAAAGGTTGAATCAGTTCAGGCTCAGGCTTTTTGAATGTCTGTCCCTAGCTTTGAGGCAGGCACAGGAAGTAGAAGTCAGAGATGGGAGGGGATGACTGGAGTCCACAGCTGCTGCAACACCTGGAGCAATAAGGGTGCAATGGCTGGACGGAAGTCCCAGCACTGCAGATTAAACCCCTCACCGGCCACGTGCAGCCGGCTGGACAGCCCCAACCCAGACCATAGCTTTGACTATTTTAAAGTTATAGTAATAATCAAAATTCCATTATAATTCCTTGTGAACACATGCAGCTTTCTGACCATGATTGTTCATTCACCTAAAATCTTCCATGCTTAGTCCCCGCTAAAAGGTTCTGAGAAAAATCTGTTCACTCATTTTTAGGTTATGGAAAGATCTGAATTTTCAGAAAAATGTTAATGGTGTTTTACCCTAAGATTCAGAACTTAATTGTTAAAATTTTAGCTTTTATTTCAAAATTAACAAATTAACTATTTTATCATGATCTCTACATATCCCTTTCCTACCTGTCACAAAAAGGCAGTGGCTTTGATAACTGTATTTGAAAGTTAACTTTAGAGATCTGCATCATGAACAAGCAATGAACCATAATTTCTCACTGATTTCTGTTCAAGGCCTTTTATAGTTCTATGTGCCTACAATTTGGCAGTTGTCTTGAACTCTTGCCTTTTCACTAGTTGTGTTGCTAACTCAGAGTTGTCAATTTGCATCTCACAGATGACAGAGACACACAGATACCTCACCACAAAAGAAATTCCTGCCCAAAACAGCTTTCCATTTTTTCACTCTTCTGTGAAATATAAAAAAGCATAATCTGAAGGAAATATACTTCTACATCCTGTTTGCCACCAGAGAAGTCTGAGGTAAAAAGACATTTTCAACCTTTCTCTGTACCTAACCTGGCCAAAATGAACTATTTCAAACAGGAAACATTATCATACCTTCAGCTCTCCTGTGAAATATGAATTTTCATTTCTACCTAGGAGAACTTTTACAATCTCTGCTCTCTCCTCTCCTGATGAAGTATGAAACTGCCCAAAAGCTTGCAAATAAATAAAATATTTTGTTTGCAAATATCTAATTAGTCTAATAAAGGATATTAACTCATGGAAGAGTTTTGATTCCTTTTGCCTTTAGACCAATATGGCTACAACCTGGATACCAAACTCAAACGTCAGCTTTTGTATTTCAACAACTTCATAGATATCTGTACCTTCATAGCCAATTTACAGAGATGGTGGAATGATGGTGCAATTAAAAGGAACCTGCTACTTTCAATCATGAAAACACACATCTCTCTAAAAGTACAGGTCATACGGCAGCAGAAGCTGACATAAAAGTTTGCTGCAAAAGCCCCTACAATACTTTGTCACTAAGGGACCTGCAACCAGCCAATATACAACCCCAAAACTAGTCAAGCAAGTATGGATTAGAAGGATTTTGCACACCCTGGACAGCCCCCATCACAGACAGAGAGTTTAAAGCTCTGCTTCTCTTTCAGAAAGAGATTATGCACAGTTACTATAAGAGAGTACAATTAGCACTCCCCTACTCCAGAGGCTGTAAATCAAGCCTTTAATATTTTGTCAACTAATCCAGTAAAAGGAATCACATGAATCTTTTTCTTCTTTTGCATGATGTGAATGCCACATCAACATTTGCTTTTTGTTCAAATAATTAGTGATCACACTTTTGGGCAACAACCTGAAAATTAGAGCTTCAGCGACAAAAATTTTTTTATCTATGGCCTGAAACTGCAACTCATTTTCCTCCTATAGAAAAGAATTGTTCTTAAGCTTTTCCATGCCAGGAAACTCCTTACCCTCTGACCTCTTTCCAATTTTGCTACGTTCTGGCTGGAATCTGCCCCAGTGTAGGAAGCAATGCAGGAAGTCTACAGGAGCCATGAAGCTTGCAGCCCTCCAGTTAAGAACTCATAAGGAGTTATTAATGCAGGACTCTTAATTTGACATTAGAGTTGGACATGACTTTGGTGTTCTAAAACAAGTATTTACTAAATCTAGAAGAGACACCTCTGGACAAGGTTATAGAAACAAAATCATAGAGTCTCTGTCAATGCTCCATGGTGATAGTTTAACAATGTCAATATTGCACTTCAAGATACCAGCTAATTAGTCCCTCTAGATGTGTATTCAGCTGCATTCATTTGTGCAAGGCACTGAAGCCATTTGGACAAACTCTATGAACAGCCCTATTAAATGATTGCCAATAATCCCTTTTTGTTTTTAGCACACTCCCCAAAAAAGGAAAAACTAAGAAAACCCCTTTCAAGGGTTTTAATTATTGTTTTTGAATATATGTAGCACCAAATTTCCCTGAAGTTGAGAACTCCACCATGAAAGCAATAAGCCATGATTTTTATTTCATTTTTAGAAAGTAACAATTAATGCTGAAATCTTATGAACATGCAATGCAGTTTAGAGCAGAAAATCTCGTAACAGGCATATAAACAATTAAAGAGATAATAATTATTTTATGCTGATTTCCCATATTAAGAACAATTAATGGATTACAAAAATTGCAACACCAGACCATTAATGCAAACATATACCATTAATATGCTTTGTGTGATAATTATTCAGACAGAAAAATGCTGAGTCAAAAACAAATTTCTTAGCTAGTGCTTAAGAATTGCCAGCTATACTAGTACAAGAATATCCCATCTACTCAGAAAACACTACAGCTGAAAACTTCAGAGTCATATTTCCTCATCTTATGAAGATTTTATAGTCACTTATACAAAAATTCAAAGTTCTGACTTGATCTAGGTGGCACACTGGGCCTCCACAAGAGGAAGGCTCAAAACGCATGTTTCTGGATCAGTAGCAAGGTGGCTAAATTGCTCTTCCACTTCCTGCTGCATACATCCACACTCAGATTATATGACAGAATCAACAAATGGAGGCAGAATGTGACTTGGGTAAAATGAGTATTTTCTTTCTTGAATCATATTGAAAACATTAGCTAAAGTTAAGGACTCGACTTCAATACCCCTTGCCTCAATTTAATTTCTTAACAGCAGCAATTTTCACTTCAGTAAAAGGAACAGTTGTGGCATAAAAGGGACAAGTACTGCAAAGATAAAAAGAAGAATCACCAAATATCTGTCCAGAAGATAATTCCCAAGCAACCTCTCCATCACACTGATTATATAAACTTGCCTCTGAGTCTCTCAGTTTGACTGCTTATGTGGGTAGACTTTTTTACTTTATGTATACTCCTGAGCAAAGGGGAGAAATAATACTCTAAATGACCCTAGGCATGAGTTGAGACACCCAAAATATGCAGTTTGCCCTGATTCCCAATTCATCTCTGTTGTGGGTAATTTCTTACTGCTCTGTATATAGTATTCTCTGGTGTCACCTTAAACAGGAGAGCTCTTGCAGGAGTTAATGGATGTGCAGCTTTTGCTTACTCCTATATGCTCAGATCAAAAACCTAGATGATCTAAAGTGTTTTTCATTCCCTATTCCCTTGTGTGGGAGCAATTCCTACCCTATCACTGTATTTGGTGTTGCTCATGTTCTCTTGCACATGCCTCATTGTAGAAAGGAATCTCCTTTAGTGAAGCTACTGTGGGATCTGTAACTCTCACAGTAGAAGTCTTGAAAACCATTTGATTAAGGTAGGCCCTAGAACAGGAGCAGGCAATTATTTCAGGCGGAACTCAGACTGGCAGGGGTCTGTGGAGCTCGGCTGGACTGCACCAGCAGAGAGAAGGGGGAGCTGGCCCGGCTCCATAGAGCTCCTGCCAGCTGGGCCCCTGCGCTCCTGCTCTGGGCCCCACCGGAACTGACCCGGGGGCACCAGTGCAGCCCCCCGCTTGCTCCCCACCCACTCACACCCAGTGCCCCCCAGCCCCACGGTACAGGTGGGGGGGCAGCGCACAGCCCTGACCCCCTGCTTGCCGGCAGGGAAGAAACTGGTGCTGAGTGTGGGGGGAAACCAGCCCCTCCTCCACCCCATGTCTGGCACCCCACGTTGCAGCCACTCGCAGCCCATGCGGGGCTGTCCAGACCAGGCACAAGCAGTCCCAGGTGGGCTGTGAGTGGCTGCAGCATGGGGCACCGACCACATGGCAAGTGAGGGGCCGCTCTTCCCTGTGCTCAGCACCAGCGTGTAACCCGGCCCTGCCACCAGCCTTGCAGTGGGGCTGGGTTACAAGGTGGTGCCGAGCGTGGGGAGGAAGCAGCCCCTTGCCCATCCCATGCCTGGTACCCTGTGCTGCAGGCACTTGCAGCCCACCTGGGGCTGCCTGTGCCTGCTCTGGACAGCCCCACATGGGCTGTGAGTGCCTGCAGTGCAGAGCGCCAGCTATGGGGCAAGTGAGGGGCCACTTTTCTCTGCACAGGAAAGGAGCCCAGGGCAAAGCTGAGCGCAGGGGGGGAAAGTGCCCCCTCCCCAGCCCCATGGCTGGTACTCCCTGCTGCAGCTGCTTGCAGCCCACACAGGGCTGTCCGGAGCAGGCACAGGTAGCCCCACAGGAGGTGTGAGCAGCTGCAGCATGGAGCACCTGCCACAGGGAGGGGAAGGGGTCACTTTCCTCCCCATGCTCCTTCCCTGCCGGGGTCCCCCCAGCTTACCTGTGGTTCCAGCAAAGGGCAGTCACATGCTACCAGGCCAGAAACCCCAGCTGGGGCTTCCAGCTGGGGGGGCCGGGTTGGGTGGGCCCCACTGTTGTTGGAGCCTGCTGAGCTTCCCCTACATCCTACTGCCCTTGGTTCCTGTCATTTGAGAGGAACCAAGGGTAGAGAAATATTAATTTTCTACATTTTTAGGGGCCCCATGAGCCACATAGAATGGCCTCGTGGGCCACATCTGGACATTTTGCCCACCCCTGCCCTAGAAGTAGAGACTCTGGAAACCGGGCCTGTTCAGCTTAAGGAAGAGAAGGCTGAGAGGTGACTTGATAGCTGCCTACAAGTACCTCAAGGGGGAGCATGAAGAACTAGGAGAGCAACTATTCAGGAGGGCACCTCAAGGAATAGAGTGTAAATTCAGGTTGGATATAAGGAAAAACTTCTCTCTAAGGGTCACCAGAATCTGGAACATGCTCCCAGCAGAGGTAGTGCAGTCACCCTCCTTGGAGGTATTCAAGACAAGGCTGAACAGGAACCTTGCCAAGCTCATCTGAGCCCAATACTTCCTCCCCATGGCATGGGACCAGAATTGATTGTACAGGTCCCTTCCAGTTCTATGATTCTTTACCTTAGAATTCTTTGCTCTAGGTTCTTTTAGAGTTGGCTTCAAGGTTTTGAGCGTTATACATTGCTGTGTGGAACTCTCTATATGTAAGTTAGTTAGACCAGAGAACAGTGCTACAAAATATACAAACAGACTGAAACAGCCACAGCTGTCTTTTAAAATAGAAACATTCCTTTTTAAAAAAAAAAATTGCAAATCTCGGAGCCACAAAAGAAAGTAACAGTCATCCAAATGAAAAGAAAGGCATTTTTAAGAAATTCAGTATACGTGGCCTCTAGGTGTCACACTTGACCATGTTTAGGTCATTAATATATTTTCTGTGGATTTTTTCCATTATTCCATGACAGGTCAGGAGAATACATTTATCTTTTTATTTTTTTCTTTGAACACACAACATTCAGACTCCTCTCCTTTTTAACCTCCAGATAAATGATGAGTTAAGCTTCTGCCTCTTTAAGACTTTTGTGAGCCAGATTTTTGTTTTGCCCAGTATACCTAAAAAATATTCACTTTTTTGATTAATAAAGGTTGCTCAATATATGTTTGTTATAAATAGATGACCCTTTTTTCTCCTCCATTAAATCTGGAAACAGGAATGTCACTAGCAAGGGAATGAAGCAGATGGTAGGGGAGGATGGCCAATGATGACTAGAAAATGATATTTAGAGAGTTCTTGTTAGGAACTGTCTTTTAGGTAAAGTAGATATGCATTAATATAATGGTCCAGGGGAATGGCAAGGGTGAATTGGTTTCTAATAGCCTGTTTGTCATAAAGTTTTCTTCAAGGCCCACTGTGTCTAAAGCCAAAACACACACAGGCTGTGACATGGAAAGCAGGTACCACACTGTCCCAAAAAGAGATGAGAGACTCTGCTGTGCTGTCTAGGTCATAGTGCCCAGCTGCAGAGCCCTTGGGATTTCTGGTTTTGGTGAATGGACCAAATTAAGATACCAGTAAAGGACCAAATTAATATGCATGCATGTGATGGGTTTGTGAAGGAATATGCTGACGGGACAGAATGTGGACCATATGATGACCACAGGGAGACTTATCAGTGATGTCTGGAAATGAAGAGTCATCAGAGGAGAGAAAGAATACAAAAGGAGGGATAGAAGAGCAGCAAAGGGTTCCCAAGGGGGAAAGCCGAGGCCATCATAGACAGAGGGCACGCTACCAGCCCATCTCACCACCCCACCCAGGCGAGCAAGTAGTGGGGGGCAGACGGAATGGGCCTCAGCCCTCAACCTCTGGACTGCTAACATCTGACATTCAAGAGAGAACCTCAGGATGAAGCTCATGTACTGGACAGATGTGTCTTCTCTTTGTGACAGCCCTAGAACTGGTAGATAAAGAACTGGGGCAGGTTTGTTTGTCTTGCCTGCATTATTCTTATCTGCTATTACTGTGCATCTATAAAATTTGCCTATTCTCAAATGGAGAAGTCGTGGTTAGTCTCAGGGTTTGGGTCTACCAAGAACAAGATATCTGGGTCATAAATCCAATGCCAACAGCCATGTCCAGAAGACATAAAAAAAATTATATTGACACATGCATACTCTCTTTATTGCTCCTCCAAAATGTTGTGAAAGCTACAGAATTACATTAAGGATAATTCTGTTTTAAAAAAATAATTTGCAGCCAAATTCAGTTGCATTACTGCAATATACGACACACCGTAGACAGACTTACAAGAATGTTACTGAGACTAACATTATAAATGTCATGTTTTCCACAAGGACAAATGAATATTTCCTTGGTAAACTCCCCTGGGGCTTTTCTTTTTTAAAAAAACAACAGTCACTGTAGCAAAGACTATGTAGGTCTCCATTTACATCTGATATTTTGCATCTCCTTTGCACTATTTCTAAACAGGTATATCTTGTTTTGTTCCACTCTTTTAATGCAATTTCCTCTGCCCAGTGTGATAGCATAACTCTTTTAACAGCAGTTACATTCATGGTTGACCCAGTGTGTAAGCAATGACACCAGAGAAAAAGCACCGAGTACAAAAAAGGCTTTTAAAAGTTTATAACCATCGCTCCTGTAACAACTAGAAATTAAAGGTACCATTACATTCGCATCTAATTTGTTGGAGGGTGACTGACCACTAAAACAAACCAGCAAAAGCAGTCAATTCTCCCAACTTTGAATGTCTTCAAATCAAGATGTGACAGTTTTCTGAAATGCAAATACAACCTACGGGCCTGAAATGGATGGGCAACGTCATACAATATAACACTTTTTGATACAGGGTTACAGGCTAGAAGATCCCTTCTATGAATCAACATTTATTCTCCCCTACCTTCTACACTGTAGTAACTGAAGGTATATAAAGATAACAGCTTTCCAAGCATCAAGATGGCTTTGAAAGACTAAAGGTCAACCACATCAGCAAGCACATATTGTACTGAGAGAATTCAGTCTTCATACTCTAATTGCTGATACTGGCTTCTAGATAGCAGGGAACACTCTGAAAAATACATTTTTCATTGGGGCTCCAAGCATGTTGAACATATGGCACTCTGGTCAAAGAGAATTTTCTATTTGTAAACAATTACTACTTGTGCTCTTTAATTTATAATCAAGTAAGTGAATTCTACTCTTCCCAGACACCATGCATCCTACATCTTTCTCTCCTAATCATGCACACAAAGTTCAAAAGCAAATTTAATTATAGATGAAGCTGGTAGCATCGCCTTTATTAAGGTTGCCTAATGCTTTCTGTTATGTTGTCAGGTGTTTAATAATTTGCCAAATTTAAACCACCCGGGATAAAGTTTTCAACGTCAGATATCTTCTTCTTTCTCTTCATCTTTTGATTTTTGGCCAAAAGAATGAGCCATTTCAACCAAGAAAAAATAGATGAAAATATATACTTTCATCCACATTTTAAAAAGGAAATATTAAAAGGTTTCAATTAAAAGTTCTAGAGCGTTCACTCTTTGGAATGTGTGCTTGAAATTTGACACAAGGTAGTGTTAAGTAAAAGAAAGCACCAAAAGAAAGTCCAATGGCTACCCTGCCAAAAAACCCCCAACTTGGCCAAATCATAAGCCCTCAAAAATTAAATTTTGTACACACTTAGTACACTGAACATGCTCCAACTGAGGATTACTGGATAACTGGAAAAGGGCAAACATAGTGCCCATATTTAAGAAAGGGAGGATCCAGGGAACTACAGACCAGTCAGCCTCACCTCAGTCCCTGGAAAAATCATGGAAAAGATCCTCAAGGAATCCATTTCTAAGCACTTGGAGGAGAAGAAGGTGATTAGGAATAGTCACCATGGATTCACCAAGAGCAAGTCATGCCTGACCAACCTGATTGCCTTCTATGATGAGGGGGCTGGTTCTGTGGATGCAGGGAGACCAATGGATGTGGTGTACCGTGATTTTAGCAAGGTTTTTGATATGGTCTCCCACAACATTCTCCAAGGCAAGCTAAGGAAATATGGGATAGATGAATGGACAGTAAGATTGATAAAAAAACTGGCTAGAGTGCTGGGCTCAGAGAGTAGTAATCAATGGCTTGATGTCTAGTTGGCAGCCGGTATCAAGTTGAGTGCCCCAGGGGTCGATTCTGGGGCTGGTTTTGTTCAATGGCTTCATCACTGACCTGGAAGGTGGCATAGAGTGCACCCTAAGCAAGTCTGCAGATGACACAAAGCTGTGGGGAGTTGTAGACACACTGGAGGGTAGGACTAGGATTCAGAGAGACCTAGACAATTTGAAGGATTAGACCAAAAGGAATCGCATGAGGTTCAACAAGGACAAGTTCAAAGTCCTGCACTTCGGACAAAACAATCACTTGCACCAGTACAGGCTGGGGACTGACTGGCTGCTCTGCAGAAAAGGACCTGGGGGTAACAGTGGACAATAAGCTAAATGTGAACCAGCAGTGTGCCCTTGTTGCCAAGAAGGCTAACAGCATATTTGGCTGCATTGGTAGGTGTGCTACCAATAGGTAAGAGGAAGTGATTATTCCCCTCTATTCAGCGCTGGTGAAGCCACATCTCAAGTACTGTGTTCAGTTTTGGGCCCCCAGTACAGAAAGGATGTGGACAGATGGCAATGAAAGTCCAGCAGAAGGCAATGAAAATGGTGAGGGGGCTGGAAGACATGATTTATGAGAACAGGCTGAGGGAACTGAGCTTATTTAGTCTATAGAAGAGAAGACTGAGGGGGGATTTAATAGCAGCCTTCAGCTACCTGAAGTGGGGTCCAAAAGAGGATGGAGGTAAACTGTTCTCAGTGGTGGCAGACAACTGAACAAGGAACAATGATCTCAAGTTGCACCAAGGGACATTTAGGTTAGATATTAGGAAGAATTTTCTCACTAGGAGGGTAGTAAAGCACTGGAACAGGTTACCCAGAGAGGTGGTGGAATCTCCATCCTTGGAGGTTTTCAAGACCTGGTTAGACTAGAGAAAGCTTTGGCTGGGATGATGTAGTTGGAGGTGGTCCTCCTTTGAGTAAAGGGTTGGACTAGATAACCTTCCAACCCAAATTTTCTATTATTTCTACGCTTGCAGGAGTTAAGCAGATCTTTCCCTGAATCTATGCCTCTAACAACCTAGTGCCAAGCACCATTACAGCTTTGAAACTGAAAACAGAAAACTTTCTTTCCTGTCCTCCACACTCCTACTGCTGGTGTCCAGGCAAAAGGAGGAGGAACAATTTGTTAGGATCTGGGCATTACATTTTAGGAAGGATGTGGACAAATTAGAGATAATCCAAAGGGAAACGCCAGAAGTTATCAGGAGCTTGGAAACCAAGTTACATGAGGAAAGATTGAAAGAGATTAGGAATGCTTAATTCTGGAAAAAGATTTGAGGGGTGGTATGATCACAGTTTTCAACTAATAGATAGTTTGACAAAGAGGATGGCAAATCATTGCTTCCCTAGATTCTGAGACTTAAGCTAGAGCAAGAGAAAATAAAGGTTAAACCTCAGGAAAAACTTTCAAAATGTTAGAGAAGCTAGATATTGGAACAAACTATGCCAGGAAATTGTAGAATCTCCTTCACTGGAAGTTTTCAAGAGGAGGCATCTGATAAGGATATTTAGGGCACAGTAAAACCTTTCCTCCATGCACGGACTTGGACTAAAAGACCCTTGATTCTATAAAATAGATGGGAGTCAACTAGAGTCTCAGGAAGGTGAAGGGTATAGGTTAGAAAACAAGAGCATGGTCTGCAGGAAAAATGTTTGGTAAGAGACTGGCAATAGACAAAGAGATTGGGACTGGAAAGAGAGGAAATGGAAACTGGCAATGAGAGTACAACAAAATCATGGAGTGAGTGAGAAAGGAGATTGAGACTCCTACAGAGATGCTAGGATGAGAGGCTTGGAGAAACAAGACTAGGAACAGGTCAGAAGATCAGGGGCATGAAGAGTTCATGACCATCAAAGCAGTCCAACAAACCATCATTTACACAACCCCAAATTTTCAACTCTAACCATTTCTTTGCATTCAACAAATACCTATAAAATCATAATCAGGTGTAATCGCTTCTCCTACAGAAAGGCAACCCGCTACTGCTACTTCCAACACAGATCAACCTGTGCTATGAACCTAACAAGTTCAGATTTGTCAGTGACCCATATAGGTGTTGGTATGACTTCATATGAGAATGTGTGCATTTTTAAAGTTTCCTTTGGTGCCAGGCAAACCACTCACAGCAAGAGGTTGTTAACCATGCATTTCTGACTTTGTGGATTCAAGACCCAGGGGCCCAATGCTCACAGCTACACATGAATTTAAAGGGAGCTGTGCTTTGAATGTATAAAATTCTATACAGTTTTAAGTATTCCATAAAGTTGGCACCTATGCATCTCCAACTGGGCAGGCAGAGTGAGTGGACAATCAATAAATCAATCTCTATAGCTCTGCATTTCTCATCTGTAAACTGTGGATAATATCACCACCACAGGGGTGTTCTGAAAATGAATTCATATTTGTGAAGCACTTGGATATTACTTGATAAGCCTGATAGTAAACCCCATGAAAAAATTAATAATTCTGCATTCAGAGCACAGGGAATGGAGGGGGTGGGGGGACACACACACATTGTTCAATGAGGAAAAAGAAAATATTAAATAGCTTATTTACTGAGCTTCATTCATCCTGTGCAATGGATGATTTTTTCTCCAATAGAAAATAATAGTGATCACATAATTAAAAACTGTAACACAATGCATATGCACGAGGAGAAGGATGAATTTAGGTTACATAGACAACTTTCATTCTGGTATTTGGTTTGAATTACAAATATAAATTAAGAGCATAAAAATCATAAATATTTTGTGTTTGCTTTGAGCTTCATCACTTTTAGAAAATTCAAAACCAGTTTCATTAGTGCAGAAAACCAAATCCATGTCAGTAAAATTATCTTCAGAGACAACCTGCTGTGGCCATGCCCTTGTACTGAAATACTAGACTGACAGGATAAGTATAAAGAGCTGACTAGGTCAGTAAATAATTTTTGCAAATTTAATAACTGGGAAGTTTAAGTCACCTTTGGTCCATTGTCTTTCAGTGGCTTTGTGCAACTAAGTCCTTTAGAACCTCCTTTTGCAAATTCACCTTGCCATGTATAGGCCAGGGAACACTTAACCCACTTGCCTAATATGAAGTCACAGTTAAAATCTGACCAAAAAATTCAAGTTCATTGGTGATATTTGTTAAGAATAATCTGTTCAAAGGCAATAAATCAGAATATTTTATCACTGAGAGGGGGAAAGATGTTCAAAAAGACACAGGTGCGCTATGAACCCACTGAGGGAAAAAAATTATCAGACATGAAGGTTGAGTGTCTACTCTCCTTCAATGCCACTGAAAATCTCCCCCCACAGAAAGCTCAGTGGTCTGCTTTGTGCACACACATTTAGTCAATTCTAAAACTTCACCTTATTAAAAATCCTATTGATTATTCATTTTTCATTCAAGACTGTGACAATCCAATCTCCATTTCCAGGAGCAGAAAATGCTGTCCTTTTGCTAGTCAGAAATCAATTCAAACATTCTGTTATCAAGCCTCAAATTAACTAAGTAGTATGAATTATCAAGAAAATTAAATAAAGGTGATTGTTTCAGTCTTTAGTAAGTTAGGACTGTGTTTTTAAAAAGATCAGCCAAACCTTTAATACTTTTCAAGGTATACTTACGACAGAAGTAATGACAAACACAACCAACCATAATGGTCAATTAACTACTCAGAGCTCCATCTCAGTTGCGTAAGGGAACCTAAGTATGTTTTCTGCTGATTTCATTGGATCAATGATCACCAAAAGAAAAATCATATAGGAAATAAATTATATAAATATCTTCATAAATTATTGATGTGGATTGACTTTAAAAAAATGCACAAGAACAGAACTTTAAATGTTTATTCTTATGCCTATACTGAGTAAAGTATTTTGCAATTTAAGAAGAGTCAAATTTGTGAATGACTCTTAGTAATTACATTTTCTCATATATAAAAACAGTCTAGGATGCGTGTAGAGAGGGAGATGTCAGAATGTTAACTTTTTCTCTAAAAATTTAATCAGAGTTTCACCTGTATATCCCTTTTCTACTATATCTATTTCACTCATGCACCACTGCTGAAACATGAGTTATGGATGCTGCTTTCATTACAAATTAGATGAAGATTAAAATCCAATGTTCCTATGGCTAGAGTTACCCTCTACATCACAAAGATCTCTCACTGAAGTCAATGAGACCTATATCTATCTCACAGAATATGTTGGCATCTTATAGATTTGAGCATCAGTGTATTATTCTGTATAATCACATACTCTAGAATAAACACGGAAAGAAAATTAAATGCCCCAGAAACAGACATTGTTAATTTCCTACAGAAATAACTATAACATCAAAATCAGATACGAAAGGCAAGTGACAGTATAAATGATGAGTGTTGAGCTCAAGGTGCTGAAACCATAACCCTATACCAGGGATGGGCAAAATACAGCCCATGGGCTGGATCTGGCCCACCAGGCCATTCTATCTGGCCATGGGGCCCCTAAAAAATTTAGAAAATTAATATTTATCTGCCCCTAGCTGTCTGTCAAAGGTGACGGCAGAGATGGGTAGTAGGACCCAGGGGAAGCCATGGCAGGCTTCTGCAATAGCAAGGTCCACACAGCCCACCCACTAGACAGAAGCCCCTGCCTGGCAGGGGCTTCTGGCCTGGGACCATAGGGCTGTTTATCCCTCCCTATGCCAGAGCAGGAAATTCAGGTAAGGGGAAAGGGGGAGAGGGGCAGGCAGGAAAGTGGGAAAAGTGGCGGGGGAAGGAAGCAGGCAGGAGCACAGGGCCTGTGCTGGTGTCCTGAGGCTAGCACCAGCAGGGCCCAGAGCAGGGCGGCAGGAGCACAGGGCGTGGGCTGGCAGGGGTCCATGGAGCCAGGCTGGGCTGTGCCAGCAGGGAGAGCAGGGAGCTGGCCCAGTTCCATAGAGCCCCTGCCAGCCAAGACCTTGTGCTCCTGCCACCCTACTCTGGGGCCGGCCGGTGCTGGCCCCCAGACACCAGCATGGGCCCCGCAGTCCTGCCCAGCTACTGTGTGCCTGCTCACTCCCAGTGCCCCCGCTCTAGCCCCACAGTACAGGCAGGGACGACTATGAGCAGTCCAGACCCTGCGTGCCCCATGCTCACCTGTCCAGGCTGAGCAGCAGTGATGGGGAAGAAACTAGTGCTCAGCACAGGGGAAAAGTGCCCCCCTCACTGCTGCCACTGCTGGCACTCCATCCTGCAGCTGGCCAAAGCCCACATGGGGCTGTCTTGCCTCTGCTGCGTCACTGGCACCCCACGGGGCAGTGGTGGCAACAGAGACCAGGCACAGGCAGCCCCACGCGGGCTCTGGCTGGCTGCAGCACAGGGCTCCGACAGTGGGAACGGGGGATGGGGGAGCAATCTTCCCCCACACTGACCACCAGTTTCTTCCCTGCTGTTGCTGCTAGGCTGTGCCCTGCACTGGCTCCAGGTCACCCGGTGGGCTGAGTGGCAGCAGCAGCTGGGCACAAACTGCTGTGGTGGCAGAGGAAAACACCCCCACCCTCACCACCGCTGGGCAGTGTTTGCTGCAGCTGCCTACCCAGAGCCCTCACCTTGTTAGGCTGGGGTGCAGCTCCCTCACCACTGCTTGTGAGCTGCCCCGTGTGGCAGCAGTGGTCATGTGGAATGGCCACAAGGCATCTCACAAGCAGCAGTGAAGGAGCCGCACCCCAGCCTAGCATGGCGCAGGCTCCGGGCAGAAAGCTGCAGTAAACACTGCCCGATGATGGCAAGAGGTGGGGGTGCTTTTCTTTGCCCCAGCAGCAGTTTGTGCCCAGCTGCTGCTGACACTGCCACTCAGGATGACAGGTGACCCAGAGCTGGCACAGGGCGCATGCTAGCAGCAGTGGTGGGGAAGAAACGTGTTCAGTGCAGGGGAAAAAAGTGTCTCTCTCCCTGCTCCTGCTGCTGGTGCCCTGCTGTAGCCCACATGGAGCTGTCCATGTCTGCTCTCTGTTGCCATCATTGCCCAATGGGGTGCTGGTGATGCAGCAGAGAGGCAGGACAGTCCCGCATGGGCTCCGGCTGGCTGAGCAGGGAACACCAGTGGTGGAAGCAGGGAGGGGCTGCTTTTCCACCCGTGCTGAGCACCAGTTTCTTCCCCACCACTGCTGCTCAGCCCAGATGGGCTAGAGCAGGGCATGCAGGGTTGGGGCTGCTTGCAGTCATCCCCACCTGTACCACAGGGTTGGGGCAAGGGCACTGGGAGTGGGCAAGTGCATGGCAGCCAGGCAGGAGTGCAGGGCCTGTGCTGGTGTCCCAGGGCCAGTGCCAGCTGGGCCCAGAACAGGGCAGCAAGAGCATGGGGTCCTGGCTGGAAGGGGCTCTATAGAACTGGGCCAGCTCCCCACTCTCCCTGCTGGCACAGCCCAGACCAGCTCCATAGACCAGGGGCTCACAACCACCGGGCTGTGGCTTCTACTGCCAGCAGTCATCTGCAGGAGGCGGGACAGGCCCAGGAGGGAGGCAGCTGGCTCTATGCACCCAGTCCTGCTCCCACTGCCATGGCTATGCCCAGTAAGGTGCACCAGGTGCCAGGCCCCGCACTGAGCCAGGCAGAACCCTCCAGCCCTGCCTGCACCTAGGACCAGGGGGATGTGGTCAGGGAAATGCCTGGGGCAAAGGATGGAGTGGCAGCTCTGCTGCTTGCTCCTAGAAAAGGCAGCAGAGCCCCTTTTTCTTGGGCAGCCCCAGCTGAGTCCATTCACCTGCTGATTTCCACTCCCCTCCCTGCCCCCACCACCACTTTCCCTACTTTGCTGCCTGCCCCCAGCCACTCTGCACCCCGTGGCTCCCATACCCACAATACCCTACACACACATCTCCGAAAAACCCTATACCTACCCATTCACAGCTCCTGCTCCCCACAAACCCCAGACCCACCCATATCCCCCCAACATCCCTGCACACCCCACACAAATTATACAAGACTGCATTTTGAACTATCATGCTATCACTTCCATATATACCAAACAAACACACAAATCTGGACAAAACTATATAGTTTAAATTAAATTAAAATATATTATGTGTGTTTGAGTGTTAGTATATAATTTGGTTGATTTTTGCCTAAGATGGCAAACCTGCTTCCCCAAAGGAGTACTTCCAGGGGAAAGGGGATGGACTCCAAGTGGTAAAGGTCAGAGGTTAAGGGGGCGGGACTTCTGGTCACAAGATGGTGACCAGGGGGCAGGGCACCTCTCAAGGGGCAGGGCTACCCATGCAGCCCTCGACAACTTGCCAAAGCTCGGTAAGTGTCCCTCCACCCAAAATAATTGCCCGCCCCTACCATATACTAAACCAGTTAACTATTATCTTGTGGGGGCTTTAAATCTAATCTTGGGATCAAAAATACGGAGTTTTTTCATACTATACTCAATTTTTTACTACTATGAATGCTGACTTTTTTCCCCTTCTCCTGCTGCTGTGGTACTTTCCCTTAAAATGACTGTACTTGCCATCTACTCCATCTCTCTACCAGCAGTGGTATTCTATCTTATTCTAGTGCTTCTTGAAGGCAGAGGGTGAATAAGGAAATGGCTCTGGCCCAAACTGCATAACTGATAGTGGTGTCACAACCATATATAATGGGATTATCTGTGTGAAGACTGTAAATATACTTATCATATTCTGTGTGATAGAAAGAAAAAAACTCTACTAACTTACCAGAATTAATATTAAATTCAGTGGCTCACTATGGGAATCAAACTGAGCTTAAGAATGAGATGTAACACTTAGGACGAAAGTGAATTTCATTAAATTAACACTATTGTGCTTCCCTACGGTGACAGCAGACATCATTACCAATTTTCTCAAACCACTATATTACTTCCCTAACTACAAACAGAATGAGAAGTCTTCAGATTAACTTCTGATGGCAGCTCTGGTACTTTTTTAGGCTCCCCCCAAGATACAGAAAGATAACCTTGGTCTCCACAAATGACAGTTACATTTGTATGTTTTAGACTCAGGACATGGTTACATTCTTTGGCGTGCTAGTCAGTGAAACAAGAAACATTTTTAGCAGAACAGAAGAGATAACAAGGGAACAAGGTTTCAGAATGAATACTATTCCAAGTGTATAGGGATCCAACTTCCTGAGTGGCAGCTGAACTAAAGTCTGGCTCTTAATCCACCATCATCTGAAGGTTTCCCTTAGAGAGGGATACAGTTTATACAGCTGAACAGACAAGTGACAAGTGATAAGAGAGTAACCAGCCACAAACTACCATAGTAAAGTTTGGAAAAGAAAGAAGGGAAATAACTTACGAAAAGGACTACAATTCCACCCACTTTTACTTCTTAAAAATCCCAGTTAAGACCTACCACATGTGGTAAAATATGCCTCACAAAAGTTCTAAAACATCTGAGCCCGATAGCAAAGTTTCACTAACAGTATGTTTCTTTTGTACTTACAAAGTATAGGGATAGGGGTTTATTTTGCTGAAGAATATAAAAGAAGCAAGCCAGTTATGAAACAAATTATGCTTTAAAATGTTCTTCAATCAAATCATGGGGGGACTACTGCCACTGCTGGCCCACTGAGCGACTTTTGCAAAGCCAGCAGACCAAGGCACTTAAGGGAGCCCACCCCTGCCCCAGCCCTGGCACAATCTGTGGGCAAGGCAAGAGCCCCTAAGGGCA
>NW_017728886.1:49204885-49228549 GCF_001723895.1 Crocodylus porosus
CATAAGGAAGAATTTCTTTACTGTCCGAGCCCCCAAGGTCTGGAACAGTCTGCCAGCGGAGGTGGTTCAAGCACCTACATTGAACATCTTCAAGAGTAAATTGGATGCTTATCTTGCTGGGATCCTATGATCCCAGCTGACTTCCTGCCCTTTGGGCAGGGGGCTGGACTCGATAATCTCCCGAGGTCCCTTCCAGCCCTAATGTCTATGAAACTATGAAACTATGAAACAAATGTTTCTAGAAAGAGAGCGCAATTTTTTTAACGTTTATATATTTGATTCCTCTAGTGCAAAGCCCTCTAACTACTAGGACATAAAGTAGGAATTTTAATGTTAACTATTCTACATTGTGTTCCAAATATCAGTGTTTGCCATGCAATAACATAACCCATACATCTGATCATCCAAAAACTTTGCAGTTCATGGAAGCTATGGAGCAGGTGGCTTTGTGCTTGTGCAAGATGGCAGAAGAGAAGTGGGGAAGCCTCAAAAAATGATCTGTCACTCCTGACTCAACATTCAGCAAACAGGCTACAAGAAACTGGGACTGTTTGGGGGTGCACTCACATGAATTAATTTCATTCATCAAGGCCAAACTGCTAAATCACAAAAAGAATACCTCAGATTGAACTCTGAAGGAACTGAGGAAAGCAAGGACTCTCATCCACCAAATCTCAAGATGCTGTGCCAATGATTATCAGATGCAACTGGGTGAGAAAATTCAATCCACATTTTACAATGGGAACATCAGAGACAGCTCTTAACTCTACTGAGAGTTTGTCTGTCCTGGAATAACTTCATGATAGTCCAACTGATGCAGTTGGGGAGGAAGAACCGGCAGCATACCTACAGGCTGGGGAACTCCCTTCTCCTCAGTGTAGAGGCAGAAAAGGATCTTGGAGTCATCATTGATGCCAAAATAAACATGGGCTGGCAGTGTGGGGACGCGGTCAGGAAGGCCAACCGCACCTTGTCGTGGATTCACAGATGCATCTCAAGCAGGTCCAAGGAGGTGATCCTCCCCCTCTATGTGACACTGGTCAGGCCGCAGCTGGACTACTGTGTCCAGTTCTGGGGCGGCACTTCAAGAGGGATGTGGACAACATGGAGAGGGTCCAGAGGACCACTCGCATGATCAGGGATCAGCAGGGCAGGCCCTACGAGGAGATGCTAAGGGACCTGAACATGTTCAGCCTCCACAAGAGAAGGCTGCGGGGAGGATCTAGTGGCCTGTTTCAAACTAGTCAGAGGGGACCAGCAGGCATTGGGGGAGTCCCTGTTCCCCTGAGCACTACCAGGAGTGACAAGAAATAACAGTCACAAGCTGGCAGAGGGTTGATTCAGGCTAGATATCAGGAGGCGATTCTTTACTGTCAGGGCAGCTAGGATCTGGAACCAACTTCTAAGAGAAGTGGTGCTGGCTCCTGCCTTGGGGGTCTTTAAGAGGAGACTGGTAGTAGACCCCAGTACTCTTTCCTGCCATGGCAGGGGATCAGACTTGATGATCTGCTCAGGTCCCTTCCGACCCCACCAACTATGAAACTATGAAACTGTTGAGGACCTAAGTAAGGCCATAAATAACCTGGCCAGTGGGAAGTCCTCACAAAAAGGCAGCAATTGCATGGAAATGATGAATTGTCAGAAATCTGTGCTTCTTCCCCACCTATGTGAGCTTCTTACTCCCTGCTGAACAGTAGATATAGTGCCACAAGATATGCGAGATGCCAATACAGTGACTCCCTACAACAATGGTCTCCAACATTTTTAAGGTGAAGATAACTGTTTGAAGTAAAGGGTGACCCAGGATTTGCAGCTGCGGGCTGGGGCCAGGACTAAGCCGGGCTCTTCCTGGTGGGGGAGTTGGGGTGGAGGGGCCAGGCTGCACTCAGGGTGGGCAGTGATGGCACTGGTAGCAGGGGTCAAGGGAACTATGGTGAATTTTGGGATGGCTGCAGCCCTCCCCATAGCTCTGCCCTGAGCACTGCCTGCCCCAGCACCTCTTTCTTTAAATTGCCAATTGCTCAAATCAAGAGCAAGACCTTATAAAGGAGGATAAGGCAAAATGCCATGTTTATCGATTACATGAAGCAGATACATAAGCTTGGACACACCAGTCATACAAGCAGACATACAGACAGACATACACAAGCATACAGACAAAACCACTCCAGTAAGATGTTATAGTTACCAGCAGAAGTTACTCAGTGTTAGCACTGGATGGCCAGTTCAGGGAGCGGGGGTAAACAGACATGCCTGTATCTTGTCACATTTTAACCTTTTTCTCTGCCCCAACTTTAGGAAATGCCTTCATTCAACTGTCTGGGTTAATTCCATCATTCACTCAATCCCAGCAAAACTTTAACAGCTGCTACAGCTTTCTTTCTAGGATACCAATACTATACCCACATTATTTCTGGACAACTCACCCCTATTACCAGTAAGAGAGTACTTTTACACTTCTAGCAGTCTCTGCCTTGCAACACACGCACAGAGCAAACACACAACACTGCTTTATTCACTGTTTTGCACAAACACCTCAACAATCTCTTCAATACAGCCCACTTCTTAGGCTTACAGGTGTTACAAACATTCACAGTTTCTAGCACAGAACTTAGTCTTATCTGCTGCCTCTATTCTCCAATGCACACAGGATCCTGAAGTATCTGTCTCACATTCCTCTATCTCTGATCTCTCTGAAGCTGCACTGCCTGCATAACACTCTGCCTTATTATAACTGCACTCGTAACTTACACCTTACAAATTCCACAGTGAACACATACCTGCTCTTGTCCTCTCTCTACAAAGGACTGTAACTATTCCCAAGGACCTTAGAGTTAAAAAACCCTGTTCATTCACACAACCTTTCCAGAAGAAAGATGTTGTTCTCTGCTCTCTAGCTTCCTATTGCAAACACAACAGGAGGTTCTTACTTAGTCCGAAGTGGACCACAGCATGCAACCATGTCCGCTACTTTGCCTGACCCAGACAAACAAAAAAAGTTTCCTAGTCAGCAGTAGTAACAAACAACATCTCCTGCACAACACTTACAACACTAGTCACAATTACCATATAGTTCTACTTTACTACAAGTTTTAGCTAACCGCTCTAGAACAGATCACCCTGCATAACAGAACCATCTCATCCTGACTATTTGTCAGGTGAAGGAAGAAGAGTTTTAGAAGCCTCCCTCAATAGCCAAATCACTGCAGCTTCTTTTCTCATGAAATGGGGAGGCTTATACAATTGAACATATTTCCCAAATGTTTCTTTCAAATCAGTAATAGTGTAGGCATCTGCTACTGCCTCTTTGGTTTAAGTGCTATACCCATATTTTTGCAGGGTTTTTTTCAATAGACTAACATGAAGGGTAAGGTTCCCTGGCTCTCAGTACGACCCTCCTGTAATATCTTTTTTTTAAAAACATGTTTTCTGCTACCGTGTTTAATCTCAGTTACTAATACCAATAGCCACAAAATCAAAATCATAAATCAAAACCATAAATTGGCAACAATTCTTATGTCACAACACTTCATAAAGTAAGCAAAAAGACTCAACTCCAAAACTACTGAGGCCAAGGGCAATCCAAAACTACTGATCCTTTTTGTGCGGTTGGTCTAACCCAGAACTACAGTACCTGCCACTTCTACCACCGGGTGGTGTGCACACCTTAGACAGACAAACAAATCAATAGGAACAGCATTAAATCACCACCCCCCAACACATTCTCCACCAAAATGTTACTTTAAATTGCCATTTGCTCAAATCAAGAGAGAGACCTTATAAAAGATGATAAGGCAAAATGCCATGTTTATTGATTATATGAAGCAGATACATAAGCTTGGACACACCAGCCATACAAGCAGACATACAAACAGACATACACAAGCATACAGACAAAACCACTCCAGTAAGATTCTATAGTTACCAGCAGAAGTTACTCAGTGTTAGCACTAGATGGCCAGTCCAGGGAGTGGGGGTAAACAGACATGCCTGTGCTCCATGAGGTTGCAGAGAGTGGATGTCCCATCTTGGTTGGTCTGCATCTCATTTTAATAGGGATTTCAAGTCTTTGTTCAGCATTGGGGTTTTTCCATGCTCAGTTTTTAATTAAAGATTGTTTCTTCTGGTTATCTCAACTTGAGGTCATTCCAGTAAAGTTGGTATCTCCATTGGTATCTCTGCCTTGAAGCACTGTGTAGTTCAAATGGAAGAATATGCAGAATTCCTTCTTCTCACTATCTCCTTTGCACTTGATCACAGACAAGTTCTTCAGCCATCCATTAATTAATGTAATTAGTTTACTGTCTGGTAATTTATGCATTGCCATCATGTTGCTTACACAATCAATTAAACCTTCTTCTGTTTTCATGCAAATAGTTACCATTCTTTCATCATTCACCCTCACACACACTCATGTACACAGGGCATATGAAGTTCATCTACTCATGTCAAGCAGGGAACAAGCACAAAATGGAGTTTTAGTTGTTCATAAAAGACAAAGAAAAATAAAGCTAATAGAATCATAGAGGTTGATCAATTCAATGCTATTATCATTTAAACCTACTAACTAATGCAGAGACTCATACTACACCTCATCCCCCTGCCAGGAAGAGCGCAGCTTAGCCCCAGCCCGCAGCTGCAGCCCACCTCCCCCCTATGAAAATCTGGGGGCACACCCCCCCCAAGTCCTCCTGGGGTGTGTGCAGTGGTGAGCTGTCCCCCACTCCCCATGCCCTGCACGCTCCCAGACAAATTCCTTCCAGCTCCATCTCACACCCCAAACCCACTCCCACTTCCTTGCCACCCTTGCTGCAGCTCCTGGAAGCCTGTGGCTGGGCTGCCTTGTGGCCCTACCACTGCCCCACATTTGGGGGGGCTAATCTCTATTAGCCCCCCTTCCACCACATACCTATGCCCAGGAGGAACATGCCCCTTTGATCTGTGCACAGGTTGAGGTGGTTGCCGCTGCACACTTTGTGCCCAGAGTGGCTGCAAAGGGGCTCAGGATGCAAAGCCCAGTGTGTAGCAGCAGCTGCCTCACCCTGTGCACAGATCAGGGTGCATGTACCCCCTCAGCCTCTGCTGGGGTGCGTGCAGCAGCAGGAGCTTCCCTGTGCACCTGGACGAGCTGCCCAGGCTCCAACCATCTCCTGTTCCAGCCCTGCTGGGGCCTCACTTACCTAGTGGCAGGGGGCATGGAGGAGGATCATCCCACTCACTTGACCCAGCCCCGGTGGCAAGGGGTACAGCTCAGCCCAGCCCAGCCACATGTGTCCCACTGCTCCCAGACTGCATCCCAGCCACTCCCCACATGCATCCCGCTGCTCCAATTGTGGAGCCTGTAACAGTCGATCTCAGTCTGGCGGGGCTAAAGTCTGGCAGGGTTAGTGGTTGGTGACCACTGCTTTACAAGAATAAAGGCAACCACAGTGATTGCAACAACTATCATAACATTTCAATATTAAGCATGGTTGGAAAGATTGTTGCTTAGGTGGTGTTCAGAAGACTTCAGATCCTTGCTGACGGTGTTTACCCTGCATCACAGTGAGGCTTCAGAACTAGTAGATCCACCATAGATACAATCTCTCACTCCAACAAATCCAAGGAAAAAAATGTGGGGAACCAAAGAGACGCTTCCATATCACCATTATAGACCTGAGCAAAGCCTTCAACCCTGTCAACAGAAAAGGCCTCTTCAAATTATTTGGACGTTTTGGTGTATGGCCAGTTCTCCTCAGCATAATCCACTCTTTCCATAATGGAACGAGGGGAACAATCAGCTGTGACACATCAATGTCTCAGGGTTTTGAGATCTGAAGCAGAGTCAAGCAGGGCTGTGTTTTTACCCTGATCCTGTTCAGGATATGATTTTCTCTTCTTCTGATGCAAATTTTTGGGACTACCACTGACAGAATCTATCTATATACACAGCCAGATGCAAAATTATTCAGCTTCACAGTCTTTAAAGCAAAGACTAAACTACAAAAAGCTTGGGATTGATGAGCTGCTGTTTGCTGACAAAGCTGCACTTATAGCCCAAACAGAAGGGCAGTGGGGTTCCGCAGGGCTCGGTCCTTGGGCCCACACTGTTCAACATCTTCATCAGCAATTTGGACGAGGGGGTAAAAAGCACCCTGTTCAAATTTGCTTATGACACTAAGATGTGGGGGGATGTGAGCACACTAGAAGGTAGCATCAGGCTTCAATCAGACCTAGACAGGCTACAAGGTTGGGCGGATGTGAATAGGATGGGATTCAGCACTGCCAAGTGCAAGGTGATGCACCTCGGGAGGAACAACCGGCACCATACCTACAGGTTGGGGAACTCCCCTCTTGTCAGCATGGAGGCGGAAAAGGATCTTGGAGTCATAACTGACTCCAAGATGAACATGGGCCGGCAGTGTGGGGAGGCAGTCAGGAAGGCCAACCGTACCTTGTCATGCATCCACAGATGCATCTCAAGCAGGTCCAAAGAGGTGATCCTCCCCCTCTGCGGCACTGGTCAGGCCACAACTGGAGTACTGCGTCCAGTTCTGGGAGCCACACTTCAAGAGGGATGTCGACAGCAGCGAGAGGGTCCAGAGGAGGGCCACTCGCATGATCAGGGGACAGCAGGGCAGGCCCAATGAGGAGAGACTATGGGACCTAAACCTGTTCAGCCTCCAAAAGAGAAGGCTGAGGGGGATCTAGTGGCCTGGGATAAACTAGCCAGGTTTGTTCAGCTTGCATTGGGGGAGTCACTGTTCCCCCGTGCACTGCCAGGAGTGACCAGGAATAACGGTCACAAGCTGGCAGAGGAAAGGTTTAGGCTAGATATCAGGAGGCGCTACTTCACGGTCAGGGGGGCTAGGATCTGGAACAAACTTCCAAGAGAGGTGGTCCTGGCTCCTACCCTAGGGGTTTTTAAGGGGAGGTTAGATGAACATCTTGCTGGGGTTATTTGACCCTAGTATTGTTTCCTGCCATGGCGGGGGGGTCAGACTAGATGATCTACTCAAGTCCCTTCTGACCCTAGAAACTATGAAACTATAAGAATGACCTTCAAAGCCTAATTTCCACTTCACAAGAGTTTGGTCTTACAATCATCATGAAAAGGACCAACATTATGAACCAGAACAGTGATTCACCATCAGCAATCACAATAAGTGAAAAAATGTTAGACGTAAATAAATTTACATGGCCTGGCTCCATTGTAACCAACAACTTGTTACTTGAGTCTGAACTGAATACCAGTATTAGAAAATCATCAGATGCTATAAGCATGCAGAGTAAATGAGTGTGGAACAACAAAAAGCTGACTGTTAAGACCAAGTTCAAAGTGTATCATGCTTGTATCATCAACACACTTTTGTAGCTCAGTGAATCCTGGACCATATATTTTATTCAGAAAAGGCATCTCAACAGCTTTCACTTACGTTGCCTTTGCCAGATTCTAGAAATTTCCTAGTGGAACAAAGTTACTAATACTGAGGTCTTTAAATATGCCAACATTTCAAGAACCTATTCTTCTCAGTTACCATCAACATTGATATATATGCAGAAAATGGATGATGGATGCATACTCAAGGATCTTGAGTATGGAGAACTCTTCATAGGAAAAAGACCTATGGGCATCTGCAACTGGTGTGGCACCTGGAGGTTGCCAAGATGCCCCCTGGTGGCCACCTTGATCCTGCCTGGCTCTTACCCTTGACTTGTTCTTAAAGGTAATGATGGGAAGCTGCCCTTGGAGGCTGGTGAGTTGAGGGGGTCTCTTCTTTCTCTCTCTCAGTTCATTGCCTTAGATCCTACTAGTCTTAGGGGCTAAATTTGTGGACTCCTTGACATTCATGCCTTGCAGGTGTTACTGGTTAATCATTATAAAGCACATTCCTCCAATACAAGGTAAGGCCCCCAAGCCCTTGTCTGGGTCTGAGCCTTTCTGGTCTCCATCCCTTTTCTCTAGCTTGGATCCTTTAGCCTAGGCTCACTGAATCCAGTCTTAGCTTATGAGCTCCAATCCCTATCTCACCTCACCCTGACTCTGGTCCCTGGCACTGGTTTTGCCCCTTTCAGGCACTGGGCCCTTGCCCTAGTTTTTCCCTTTGGGCTATGACCCCTGGCACCCTCAGTCTCATGCCATTCCTGGCTTATGTCCTGCCCTGGCAGGGTCCTAAACCTTGGTGCATGCCCCTCCAGCACCCCACCATGGGCTCCTCATTCACCCCTTATAGCCACACCCAGTTGACCAGTGATACAAAAAGACAAATTAAACATATATTAGTAGCATGAAAACACACACATGCTGCCTGTTCCTCCCAAACTATAATGTCCCTGGGCTAGACCTGTTCTTCCCCTTGTGAGCAAGCCTGTTGCCCTGAGGTTGCTTCTTGCAGTCTACTTCTCTGTAGGAGCTCCTTCCCATGCCACCTGCAGAACCTGACTGACCGCTTCAGCTTCTGAACGGGGTGTATGTGTTGCCTAATCACCAAGCATCCCCGTCAGCCCAACACAGAGGTCTTTAATCTCTCAGTCAAGGGACAGCTCAGCTGGCACTCCTCTTAAAGCATAGGGGCTCCAAGGTCCCTTGTGCGGGTCCCTTCTACCAGGATCAGCTACCTCTCTCTCTCTCTCTCTCTCTCACTGAGAGTTCCTCTCAGCTCTCCCTTTTCATTCTACCTGTTTTTTTCTGTTAAAAAAATCAAAACTTCTCTGATAAAGAATGTAAAATCCATGTCTTAAATTTCACTCTGTATAGATGTATCAGTTGAACACAATGTTTTATTGATATATTTACAATTTCAAAGCAATTTGGAAGCCAACCAGTGCCTCATATGTGTACACATACACACTAAGTTTCACTGCCCTGCTCTACCCTCCCACTGGGCTGTCAAGACACTTCCTTCCCATTATGAAGCCCCATGCCCACTGTGGGTGCAGAAATCTAGGGGAGTATGTACCCTTCCATATCCCCCCCATGTCACCTGTGCCCCCTTGACCTCCACACGTTGCCTATGCCCACCCCATCCCCCCCCAGGCCTCACCTATGCCCCCCAATAGACTTACCTGTGGGAAGCTGTGGGAACTGCTCTCAAATGCTGCTTAGCTGCCATGTGCATGTGCACATGGCACCCCCTGCCTGTGATCACCCTACTCCCACTCCCCGCAGCACCAAGCACCTGCTTGCAGGCTGGAACTCTGCCAGCCTGCAAGGGGAAACTTGTGATTTCCTGGGTTTTTCTCCTTTAAAAAAAATCATCCACATTTTTCCATGGCAGATGGAAAACCCAGATCCCTGGTGTTCATACATTTTACCAGTGAGAAACAGAGGTAACAGAGCTCTGAAAGCCTGAAGTTACCCCCTAAATAGGGAACTGAAGTTTCCTTCAAAACAAGCTCATACAAAGGCCTTGATAATTTCATTATAGTAAAATCCCTGCTATCTGACATAAATGGGGAGTGGGGGCATGCCAGGTATCTAAAATTGCCGGTTACCTGAGGGGCATGGGTTTCTGGATGGATGTGGAGTGGGGGGGAGGGGAGGAACTATGGCAGAAACTGTACATGGAGCGGGGGCTGGAAGGCTGGCAGCGGCCATACAGAGTGGTGGCAGTGCAGGGTGGTGGCGGTGGCTGCCACATGCAAGATTCCCACCCCCCCCCACCACATCTGGCCAGCCAGCTGGTAATTCCAGTTACTAGAGTGCGTCTACATGTGCGGTCATTTAGTACTTGATTTAGTAAATACTAAATAACTGCAGTACCTGCTGGTACTACACACTCCTGGCAGCACATGGGTCATTTCTGTTGCTCATTGCTCAGTAGCAGTGGCATCATGGTTCATGCCTGCCACTCCTACGTTGCTGTAGTGACGTAGCATCTCATGTAGACATGTCCATAGTTCATTCAAAATGTACCAGATATTTGTCTTCATTTCATATATTTTCACCCAAAGGCTCAGTGAAAATAATGACATTACTTGGTGTCTTCCGATATGTGTAAGAAGGTAGGTTATATATTCATTTTTAAATTGCAAACTTTAAAAAAAACACTCTATAATATTTTTATCCTTGATTATTTAATAGTCTTAAATTGCCTTTGAATGTTCTCATGAGGAAAATAATGCAATAGCTGTAATATTTTTAAAACTACTTTACTTGGACTTCAGTTCCCCAACTGAGAGAGTAAATGCAGGTTGCACAATCTATGTTGAATCTATCATGCCCCAGGCTTCTCCTCAGTAAAACACCACATTTTTTATGGAAAGGGTATGGAAGAGAATTAAATAGAATTAAACAGCATCCAATTTAACTGTACTTGCAATAAGTTTCAGTTAATTCTACAACTTGAAAGTGAATTAAAAGCTTCAATTCATGCTGTGAAGAAATCTCTCTCTGTCTGTCCCTGCTTGGGTCAGTCCAGCTACACCCCTCTCTTTTTCACCTGTTTGCTCTTTGGTTTTAACCTGGTCACCCAGGTGACTGGGCTGGATAAATTTCTGAGTGGAGGAGGAGCTCTCTCTCTTCCTCCCACAGCATTTTGGAACACAGAGGCAACAGTCTCCAGAGACTCTCTTTGGATTAATCAGTGAGTAAAGACTGGAAAGATAGCTAGTAGATTACAACTAAGTAATTCAGACATGTATAAAATGGATTCCTGTAAATTGGGACCAGACGGGACCAGACCCAATACCTATAAAGACTCACATTTTCTAATCCCTTTGTTCTACCCCCTCCACCCCCTACTTGATAAAGGGTTACAGCATGACTGGCTGTTTCACTGAGAAGGGGCCTTTCTGCTCCCTGCACAGCTTGGCTGTTTATGCTACCTCAGTCATACCTGGGAGGCTTCAGGCTAGAAGCACCCCAAAATATTATCAGTAGGCAAAGCACCCCCAAGGCTTGCCAGGTCTGAGCACAGAGCCCTAACAGAGACCAGTGCCCAGGTGGAGGCAGTGTTACCCCAGGCTTGCGAGTGTTCTCCTGGAAGGGGCCAGCTGGCCATAGGCTCACCAGGGGAGACTCCCAAAGCATGGTTTTGAGCCAGGCACAGTGAGATGTGTGGCTCAGCATAGTAGCACCCCCTACTCAGCCACCACACATGCAAGCAGCATCCAGCTGTGATTTGGGGATAGTTGTGAAAAAAGGGTTCCACTAGCACAGTAGCTTTCAAACTTCCTACAGTCACAAACCCTTTCATTTTATTTGTGCTGCAGAACACTACCCTAGCTCTGCAAGCCATGTGAACTAATACAGAACCAGGCAACTTGGGCTGGCAATAGCAGCACCGTGTTCTAGCCCATTTTGCTATTTCCCCCAATGCGGAACCCCTGCTGACCGTGAAACACAATTTGCAGGCCATTGTTCTAGTATATAGCATCAAACACTACATATGCTAATGTAATGGGTTAACCTTGATACCCCAGGTATCTAGATGACAGGCACTATAACAGTCACCATAGGTTTTGGGATCAGAATAAGCAAGAGACTGAAGAATGGGAATTCATATCTGGTGCCTCTGAGACAGTTACATAAATCTGAAATTATGCCTCGATTAAGACAAATATAAAATGTGGGAACCTTAAACCCATACTCTAAAATAGGCCTAGAATCAAAACTATAGTGGGTATGTAGCAGGTATTAGCAGTTCACTGCTTTTTGGCCTTTTCTGTCTTCTGTCCAAAAACTGGAGAGAGCTTGGGATCTGCAGCCGTGTTACAGAAGTATTATACTTAGTGACTATATTACCTGAGCTACATTAGTCTTTAATAAATCCTATCTGCCAACATTTTGACCAATATTTTCATATCTCTATTAAATTAATTCAAGTACATTATGAGATCCCACCCATTGCTGAAGTCAGCTTCTGGCTCCATTCTAGGCGGCTGATGTGAATGCATACTTGTAGCACACAGAAAAAGATACACACTGAATCTTTGCAGACAGAAACAACCAATCATCTTGTATCAGCTCCTACTTACTAGCAAAAAGGAATCCTAAAAATATCAACTGCTAGTGTTAATTAATATTTTCCAAGTGATCATATAAATTCTTTACCAAGTGTTAGTAAGGAATATGTAAAGAGATTCATAAAGAAAAGAGGAACAAGTTCTTTTCCAATGTTCTGTTGACCAGCAATACTATGAAAGAACTTAGAAAAATTAAAACATGAACAGGGAATAAAATTATCTTTGCACAGTCCAATATTATGTATATATGTATGCAAGAATATTAAATTTTAGGAACAATCTTCTTGCTTTGTTTTAAAGAGAATATCCCTCTGCCACCAAGCATTCTTATCTCTTCCACCCCTTACAGCAAACTTCAAGTAATGGTTTTCCAGAGATATCATACTGAAGCGTTTCCAAATGTGCTCCTGTTACTGACAGATTTCGAATAGTTGGGGTTTTTTTTACTTTACATAAATTGAAGACCAAACACTGCATATCATTATTTCAGAATGGACCATTAGACTTTAGTCTTAAGTCCTGAGAATGAAAAATGCCAAACCAAGCAACAAACAAACCTAACATATACCTCTGAGCAACAAGTAATTAAAATAAAGAGTAAACATTTGCTTTATTGACTGCTTTTTTTACTAAATTATGATTTTGGTAACATTTCTTTAAAAGGCTTCCACGTCTATTGCATTGCAAAAATGTGTTCATATTCATTGTGTGTAACTCATTATCTCAGCTGATTGTGTTTTAATTTTTGCAACATACAGCAATGTCTGATGTGCCTTTTGCAATCCAACATAGCTAGTGCATGCTGAGAATAATTAGCTTCACTATGGCAGAACAAATGATTTCTTTGCAAACACACACTCTGCTTTTTCATAAAAAATCTAAAGTATGTCATGTCTTACAGGAAAGCAACCATTTCATTTGTAATTAACTTATTTGTATACTGATTTCCTTAATGACCATAATGACCAATGTACTACCTGATAACAAGTGCTTCTCAAAAGATCTAAAAAAACAAAAAAGATACTTCTTCAGTGTAGCAGTGCTTTGTTTGCTATACTGCAAGTGTTCAACAATGCTAATAAATGTTACATAATTTTTTAAAGTTTCATTCTTAGTCACAAATGCAGTGCAAAATACAGGTATCTGTTTAGTTCAGTTTCCTATTTAAGAGAGAAAATGTTGCCCAGCTTGCTGCAAAGATAATATTTTATAATGTAGTTATATCATATAGGATAATGAACAATTATACTCATCTCCCCTTATGTACTATATTAGTTTACTTTTTTGTTTACAGGGTTACAATATCTGGGACTATGTACATAAAAATAGTAAAGTTTATTAAATCCAATTTCTGATTCTATTTATCCAGGTTCCAAATGAAGACCTGATATCTGAGGTCTTACGGAACACCACATTAAATCTCTATTAGTGTAATAATAGGTAAGAGTAGAGTTTTTACAGCAAGCTAAGTCACTGGATTCAAGATTACTACTACCATGTTGATTTTCTTTTCATAAAGCAGGAGAGGAATGTTTCATTCTTCACAGAATTGCAGAACTCCACAATAGAAGGTAGGTGTATTCTGCCCAAGCTTTGACTTCTGATTGATCTTCAAAAGTAGCTCCATGATGATGGCATAGCAATAATACAGTCTTGTAGTCAGTGATACAAATAACTTTTGTAAGGGCAGCACCAGAGAAAAGTTAAACAATCTGGATCCCTGGCTGCACTTGGTGTGTGAAGCACTTTCAAAATATAAGCCTTCTTGCCAAAATATCATAACAGCAAGAGACAAACATTTTCTAAAACTTTCTTTAAAACCTCTCTTGAATGTACCTAGTGCCACTGCCACCTTTTTTCAGCCTTACACAATTAGTTGTCATCTGTGCTAACTACTAAGCTTGATGACAAAATCCAAGTTTGGGAAAATAAGTTATATAGTTTCATATCATTAATCAAGTCTACTTCAACACATTCCAATTAGAAAGCATCAGAACATGTGTATAGGCACCCCTAGTGTTTAGAAAAGTAACAACAGACATTTGAGTAAAAAAGCTCTTTAGTGAGAAAAGCAATTGTTAAATAAAATAAAACCCTCATCTAAGAATCACTCAGGATTACCTTGGTTAGGATCAGTGGCCAAGTTAAAGAAATATTGTGGTGACCTATATCAACAAATCTGACCTCCAATCACTGCTTGAAGACCAATAAACTGGTATTCTGTCTCTACCATACTAGATCAAAAGCCTCATTAAATCTGGTCAAGGGAATGAGGTCTCCAGATGACAAAAACTGTTTAAATACAACTTTACCAATACACTTAAAGCAGGGGTGTCAAACATATGGTCCAATAAGCCAGGTCCAGCCCATGGAGCCCTGCCATCTGGATCCCAGTGCTGCCCTTGGGTCTGAGCAGCACTAGATGCGGCATAGCATGCTCCAGACAAGCCCCACAGGGACCCAGGACCCACATTGCATTCAATGACTTCCCCAGCTGCTCCAGGACTGTGATGCACAGGCAGGCATATTGCACAGATCCCAGAGTGGCTGACACAGGCACCACATGTGGCACAGTCCAGCCACGTACATATAGCATGGATCCCAGACTGACTGGAAAAGACACTGCACTAAATACCACGCCCATCCCAGCTGGACTACACAACACACAGTACCTGTTCTAACCAGTCTGGGACTTATGCTGCATGAAGTGCTTGTGAAAGCCACATGCAGCCTGGGTCCTGGAACTGCCACAGAGGGCACTATATGCAGCACAGTTCTCAGAGTGGGTACCATATGTGACACAGTCCACCTGGAGCAAGCAGCATCTAGCACAGTGTCTGCTCTAGCTGGTTGGGAATCTGTGCTATATGCTCTGTAACAGGGAACCCTGGCCCTGTTACCAGAAGGCAGATCAAGGGTTCAGAGGGGAAGGAAAGACCTCAGATGAAAGAGAAGAGAGGGAGGTGTGTAAGTGGGAACACTAGCCCTGTTACCAGAAGACAGGTCGGCCCCTTTAAAATCAGGACTTTCTGGGCACAGTGCCCTGGTAAGGTAGGGGTTAAAAGCTGAGTCATGCCAGCTGGTCAGGTGACCAGAATGTGGCAGGCCAGGACAATAAAAGCCCTGGGCTGGGCAGCAGTTGGGGGCCTGGTAGCCAAGGAAGAAGAAGTGTGTGAGAGCTCCACAGAGAGGCTGGATGAGTGGTCCAAAAGCTGAAGGAACTGCTGAGGAACTCAGAGAAGCAGCTGCAACCCCAGAGGAAGGATGGTAGCCGGGAGCTTGGGCAAGGCTAGTGGGGAAGGAGGATGCCTCATTGGGACCCCACTACACCGTGGGGGCCTAGCACTTGTGTGGGTGCAGGATCTGGGGTGTACTGACCTCAGTGCCAGAGAAAGCGCAGTATTCGGGGTATATAGGCCCTGGCACCAGTGTGGGCATGGGATTTTTTTTGGGGGGTGGGGGTGGTACAGACCTTGGCACCAGAGGGTGCAATCCTAAAAGGCTGGGATGATCTGGTGCCCCCGAGGCACAGCTTCTTTTTTTTGTGTGTGAACTGGGACAGTGTGGGTTCTGGGCCGTTCCCCAGCCTTCAACTTGTGGCCCCCTGGATGTGGGGCCAGTGGCTGGGCCTCTGGACCAGGGAATCTGGGCTCCAGATTGGAGCAGAAAGGAGGGCCACAAGCCTTGAGACAAGGAAAAGGGCTAGAGCCTCAGAGTTGAACCCTGATTGGTGGGTTTAGACAGGGAGGCCTAGCTAGAGAAAGGCAAGGGGTCAAGGGCCATGGAGGTGGAAGACTCCAACACACAAAATATAATAGGCAGTCTCCCACTTACAAGAACATCAGTATAACAATTTTTCATCAAGACATGGCAGGCGAGCAGAGAACGGGACACGAGAAACCTTAAAGAGGACTGTAAGGGTGCCCCATGTAGGGTGCAGATAACAGGGAAGATGGCACTGGGGAAGGAAACCGGTTACATTGGTGCATTGGCCGGGAAACTTCCTACAGTAGTGTGTACCCCAAGATGATTTGCCAGAATGAAAGAAAGAACTCTTGCGTCCAAAGAAAGGACAGGAAAGACAGGGAAGATCTAAACCATGGATCTAAGGGCACAACAACAGATATGGGAACTCCTGTGCCCAGTAATCCAAGGTCTGCATGAACAAACAGAAAGGCAACAGGCGTTATTAGAAAGGACGGTGAGAGACATACAGATAAAATGAGTTACCCATGAGGGAGTTTGTGGATCTAGTACCAGGGTTCACCCCGAGCCAGGAGAGGAGCAGCCTTCATTAATGGTGGATGTCAGGCTTGAAGGTCAAAACGTATGTGCTGTGCTGGATTCCTCACACACAATGGTGTGGAGAGATGCGTTACCCAGAAGAGAGGGGGGAGCTACAGATCAGATAACCGTGCAGTGCTTGTGTGGAGAAGCCCAAAGGCAAGCCAGAGTGTGGGTTACTCTGCAAGTGGGTGAGAAAATGTGCCAAATGCTGGTCAGGGTAACGGAGCACTTACCCTTCCCAATGATGCTGGGATGTGACTGGCCAGAGCTTCTGACAGTCATAGCCCAGGTATATAGTTTGAGAAGGGTGAGAAAAACAAGAAGTGCCCCACAACACTACCCCATTAGGACAAGGGGGAAAGCGTCGGAAGAAGTCAGAAGCAGGAGAAGGCTCCAGCTGGAGACCCCTAGAAGCAGGAAAAAGAGGATGTAAGACAGAGAGGTCTGAAGGGGTACTTGAGGACGATTTTATGGCAGAGGAATTCACTGGTGAGACTGAACAACCTCCATCAGATGAAGAAATAGAACAGGAGGTGTATGTTACGCAGCTGTGGGAAGATGAGCATTTCCGATTGGAGCAGAGCCGAGAAGAAGGGTTTTGGTATGCATTCCAGGAACACCTAGCTCAGCGAAATGAGGTGAGGAACGATTTCCTATGTAGGGTCGAACATGAAAGAAATGGGAGTGAAGAAGTGATACAATTGCTGGTACCATGGCGATACCAGAGGGCCCTACTGAAAGTAGCTCATGAACTCCCTACGGGTGGACATTTGGGGTGAGATAAGAGCAAGGTTCGCGTTAGGGGAAGGTTTTTTTGGCCGGGGTTAATACAGGAAGTAACAAAGTACAATGCATCTTGCCTCATGTGCCAAAAAGTAAACCCTAGTCATCCTCCAAAAGCACCATTAATACCACTGCCCTTGATGGACACAAGAAACCTTAAAGGGGACTCCAAGGGCACCCCATGTAGGGCACAGATAACAGGGAAGATGGCACTGGGGAAGGCAACCTGTTACATGCTCCCTACTGGACTGTGCCACAGGCCATACCTGTTTCAGATACTCTGGGATTTACATAGCATGCAATGTAATCCCAGACCAGCTCCCAGTAGGTGCCAGATCCAGTATGCTGATGGAGAGGGGAAGGAAAGGCTCTATGGGCCAATCTGGTCCACAGACCAACCTCGTGCCTCTCATACAGCTCACACATTTGGCATTCCTGACTGAAACTATTATGCAAAACTTATATCATGAATACTTGAGTACATATTTATTATATCATCAGTGCCATGGACAGTATCAAACGAAACTCTTTTTAAAACCCTGCAAGCTCTGACATTCTTATTCTATAATTTTAGCAATTGGCTCACTAAACAGAACTTGTACTGCAGTATTTGCAACACATACTTTAGTCTTACAAAAAAAGTTTAATATTAACTATACAATTCACTGGCAAAACTAACTGAACTTACATTTACCTGCAACCTCTTGAACTTGTTTTCTGCAACCATGGAAGTTATTATTTTCTAATTATTCACTACTGTTTTTCTTATATGACTGTGCAAAAGGCTAGAAACTATTTGAATATTAGTAAAAGCAAGATAAAGAATGCTGTCTTTAATGTATAGCAATGCTGTCCTCAAAAGCAGAAGTTAATCTTCAGTTTCTGTTTTATACCCACAACCCTTTTTCTTCAAATGTTTCAAACTGCTAAACCATACTTAGTTTGAATATTCCAACTGACAACTGTCATGCAACTGATGATTAATATTTGAAGCAGAGATTACAGAATTATACTTCAGAGAACAGAAAAAATAGCTATTATGTTAGTTTTAATTTTAAATATTCCTTTTATATACACTAGTACTATTAGACAGCTCAACTCAAAGTGCACAGAACAAGTCTGTATTCAGGGTTTGTTTTTGCTTTGCTCCCAGTATGTTTAAAAGGAGAAAAACAGCACAGTTACATTGAAATGAAACAATATGTAGAACTGAATAACTCAAATCACATTTGAACTAAATATAATTCAGTTATTTGCAGTAAAACTACTCCATACACTCTTAATACTGAATTTAAAATAAAGTTATCAAAATGAGTATGACTCTTTAAGAGGTTTCTAAAACAGAAAACAAATCTTAACAGTTATAGAATCCCATGGTTCTGTTGAAGTAAGCTTTTTTTTTTACTGCAAATTAAACTATATTTTTTTCTTGGAAACTTCCTCACAAAGTAAAAGTGCTCCCAACCATCTTAATAAGAAATACTTTGCAATTCATTCTGAACAATATGATGCTGAAAAGTTCTGATCATTGTTGACCAGTCACAGATGGTCCTGGCACACTTCAGATAGAGCTCAACTCTTCATAGAGTAAGTATCATCTTACCAGAAGAAAGTCAGATTCAGTAAGAAGGTATCTCTGCTTACAACACCCATACTCTAACCAAAAAAACCCCAAAGTACATTATGGTATTCAATATAATGCTGAGGAAAGAGTGTACACTTGTGGGGAGGAGGAGGGGATTATTTCATTGTCAGTAATTGTTGTATTATTCTGTGACTTTCCAAGAAATTAGAACACCAATATCAATTATGGTATCTGTTAAATAATGCTATGGAAAGCTATTATGAAATATCTTTTCATTTCTTATGGGGTTTTGTTATTTTGTTTGTCTGCTTGGTTAAGCTTTTCCAGTAAAGGTAAGTCTGTTTTAACTTTAAAAAAAATGTTCTCTTTGATTCAAGTATTTGGAATCTAATTCTATGAACTGAACGGACAACAATATACCAAGGCAAGATATTAAAATTGCAAGTGCAGAAAAAGTCATAAGTTTATTATGAAATTCAAATCAGAGTGTTGTGAAAAGAAACCCATTTATAAATAAGGTGAATTTCAGCTTTTTTACTGCATACATATTGTATTTATTCCCCATTTTGTTGACTGGAAAGCAAAGGGGAAACCTAGATATCAAACAATACGTATTCAAAAAGTTTTCGCTCTAGAGAATAAATGCTGATTATAATATGCAACTGTAAACCATTGTAATGCTTCGCAACATTCGTAAGGTTTTATCAAATCAGTTAAAAGTGTTATCCTAAAAATCAGTGAAAACTGAATAAAATTTAAATGTCTCATTATCATGCAGATTACACTAGGTATAATAGGGAATTTTTTTGCTGACGTTTAACTCCAAGAAATCAATATAAAACTAAAATAATTATTTATTAGAGAGGGGCTTTTAAAATGGACTTTAAAAAAAAATTGCTACTTGGATCCTCCTGCAGGCCATTTCAGAATGATTGCAGCTGAGGGGATGAGACAGCGGGGAAACCCATTCAGGCTGATCCAATTTAGATATGCAAATTTTATCTTGTGCGTTTGAAAGCAACATTATGCCACAGCATAATTTGCACCTTGAGTGCTAAGGAATAATATTTCTAATCTAATGAAAACATGCCTCCATTGTTCATTTTCACACTCACCAGGTTTGATCCAGTCCATTGTTCATTTTGCACATTAAAAATTACTCTTTTCCATTTGAAACAACTAATTGCTTTAAAAAGAAATATATTTATTACTGTACCTGAGTGCCCACAGAAAAGGAAGTGTTGTAATGGACTATCGTGATAATTTCGTGTAACAGCAATGGGACTAGTATAAACCCTAATACAGGAGGAAATGCAGTATGAAACGCATGAAATTTAGAATCTGTAATCAATATATTGCTTTCAGCTTATTTTCCATTGACTTGGAATATGAATAAATAAATTGGGAACTACAAAATTAGTCTATGCTTTACAAGAGATATTACATGGACCTATGGGGTTAAATGCACCCCTGGAATTGCCTAACTGAAGTCAATGAAATAATCACAGATTAATCAGATTGGTTAAAACTCATATAGATAACTGTAATCAATTTTTCAATACTGAGGCATTTTTGACAGACAACACAAGACAGTACGCATCAACCAGCATCAGGCCTGTATCAGTGATCCTAAACAATTAAACAGGTGCCTCCTACATTGTAAAATGTAATGTATAAAAGCGAAGTTCTTTTCTTCCTAAGCAATAATCAGCTCCCTCTACAGTCTGAACATAGCTATTCAGAACAACCTCTGGATTCTCCAAGCATGTTCTCTTCCCCATTTTTCTGTAGGCTCCTCCTGTCCCATAGGAAAGCAATCCCAAAAGAGATAGAAAAAATGGTTTTACATTTTCAGTATTCTGGTCTGCTCTTGGGGCCACAATAACAACAGGAATGCATTTCACACAGTTGTCCTTAGGGTAGCCCATAGCTTGGCTCCATAGTCTGGAAAGACTAGAATATCTATTGTAGAAGGCAGAGACTGGTAGCACCTTAGGGACTAGCTAGTTCCACAAGGCATAACCTTTCATAGACGACAGCTATACTAGTATGGCATCTACTGATGAAATACGCTGTCACCTACAAAAGCTTATCCCTCTCTAAACCAACTAAGTTTCCAAGTTGCTACCTTGCCCTCTATCATTCAGATTCTCTCCTTGTCTAAAATGTACTCTCCTTCAACTTCTACATCTTTACATCCATTTAACTGTCACTTTGTAGTCCTGTATTCATTTGGCCTTTAATAAATAATGGCTGTTAATTATATCAAGGGAGATTCAAGTTAAGAAGAATGTTTTTTAACAACGAAGAAGCAGATTAAGCAGTAGAACAGATTAAATTTCAGTTGTGGGATATATGTCATCAGACATTTTAAAGAGCAGGGTAGATAAACACCTTTCTGGATGATCCTATCTAAAATAGGGGACTGGATAAGAAAGTTTCCTGATGTCCCTTTCAGCCCTATTTTTCACGATTCTGTGATTTTGGTAGCTTTGTAACATAGCATCTTTTTCCTATAAAAGGCCTTCTACAGGATTAAGGAAATGGACTGTAGGAAGAGGTGGATCAAAAAGGCAGATCACTATATGTGCAAAATGGCTAACTACTAGGGCTGTGTGAAACAGCGTTGGTCCACTTTGACTTCCGTTTCAATGGAACAGTGTTTCGTTTTGAGTTCCATTTCATTTCAAAAGTACTGTTCCATTGAGTTTAGTCAAAATTCTTTGGATGTTTTGATGTTTCACCCATACCCAGGAAGATCAGTGCTGCCGCTGGCCCCAGGCGGCAGTACCAGCCTCCTGTGATCCAGGAGGCAGATCGGGGGCCTACACCCCCAGGAACAATCCAATACAGCCCCTGCAGCCTTCCCAGGGGTGTGGGTAAACACCCAATCTGCCTGCCGGATGACAGGAAGCTGGTGATGCCAGCTGGTCACAGATCAGTGCTGCCACTGGCCCCAGCTGGCAGCACCAGCCTTCTGTCATCCGGAAGGCAGACTGGGGGCTCATCCGCAGCCCAAGGACGCCAGCGGGGGCTGTGTCAGACTGCTTTTGGAGGTGCGGGCCTGCCATCTGCCTCCTGGGGAATATCAGCTCGTGCGGTGACCCACCGCTGCCCTGATCCTGAGGTGGCAGCAGGTCCCCACATGAGCTGATTTTCCCCGGGCCCCACACTAGAGCCGATCAGAGGAGGGGAAAATCAGCTCTGGTGTGAGGCCTAGGGAAAATCAGCTGATGCAGGGACCTGCCGCTGCCTCAGGATTGGGGAGGCAGCAGATCCCTGCACAAGCTGATTTGCACCAGGCCCTGCAGCCTCCTCCCATCGGCTCCAGTGCAGGGCACAGGGAAAATCAACTTGTGCCAGGATCCACTGCTGCCTCAGGATTGGGCCAGCAGCGGGTCCTCACACAGCTGCTTTGCCCTGGGCCCCACACCAGAGCTGATCCAAGGAGGCAGGGAGAGCCAGGGCTCTCCCTCTGCTCTCCGCAGGGCTGAGCCACATGGGTCTGCGGAGCCACTTGGAGCACAGCCCTGGCTCTCCCTTGGCTTCCACCATCAGGCTGCTTCAAAATTTGAAACATTTTGAAAATTTTTAAACATTTCAACTGGCCTCATTCCACTTTGAGGCTATTTCAAAGCCCTTTGTTTTGCTTTGGTTTCGCTGTTCTGAGCTCAAAACAAGTTGAAACAGCGTCAAAATGAAACAGCCAGTGAAGCTTCACACAGCCCTACTAACTACTAATAAGTTTGAATCAATATTATTTAAAGCCAACCAAATAGTTTAAGATAATTTCTTCATCTAAGGTATGCTACAAAAATTCTATCAAAATAAAAGTAGATTTAAAAGATTACTATTGATTCATACAAGGATTATTTAAAATTGTTTTTAAACTTTAGGAACATTTCCAATTTATTAAGGCCACATATTTGGCATGCGCAAGTATTACACTTAATTTGCTGTTTATAAGAATACTACATTTAAAACTGATTTTTTGTATTATTTCAGAATTTGAATAAAATGAGGCATTTTCCCCATTCATGATAAAGCAAATAAGGTATGGTAACTTCTACAAATAACAGTACTGGATAATAATAGTCTCTTAGCACTTTGCAGCCAATACTAATCTTCAGCTATTATCAGATATGCACGCAATAGTTTTTTTAAACTTTATAAATATTTCTATTGCTAAGAATGACTTATAATAAGAATTATGTAAATATTAATAAAGGGGGGAAGGAACATTTGGAAAGAAAAAGTTGTCATTAATATTGATGTTTCTTTAAAATATTTTTTAAGACATCCATTTCAGATTTTTATGCTAACAATAAAATTCACTGCTTTGCAATAGCAATAAAATTTGTAAGGTTGTTTAATCATTAAAGTTAAGAGAGGGTATGTGTTACTTCATATAATGCAAAATGAAAAGGACTAGCAACTAAATTCAGTTCCAACAGCTAATCTACTTGGACTGTTTTTATTAGTAGTACAAAATAATATAAAAATGCTTTTAAATCAAAATGACAAGAAATTGTTGCATTTTACGCAGTTTAAGTTTACACTTTATACACACACATGTACTATGCATTACTATTGGAAGAAGCACAACCAATGCATTACTGTTACTTAACTCTAGTTCAGGGCTGTACAACTGGTGGCCTGCGGGCCACATGTGGCCTGCGGGCCAGATGTGGCCTGCAAGGGCATGTCCAGAAAATCCCACATGTACCTCTTGTAGCATCTCAAACCCCTTTGAAACACTGCAAGAGGCATGTGTAGGAACAGGAAAAGGTCCCATCCACCCCCTGAAAATTTGCAGTGTAGGGGCAAAATTAGACCCAGGGATCAAAAAAAAATGAAGCTAAAAAAAAAGCAGGGCTGGGCACAGGCCCGGAGTGTGCACTGAGCCAACCAGAGGCTGGGTCCTCCACAGAGATGCTCTGGCAGCCAGGAGCATCTCAGCACCAGGACTCCAGTGCCAGTACATAAGGGGTTGGGGAAATGGATGAGGGGGGAAGGGACCCCCACTAACCCCAACCACTCTCCCAGCACCCCAAGCCCCGCCC